>NC_058103.1:35854696-36157727 GCF_020171115.1 Neogale vison
AAATGAGAATACTTCTTAAGAGCATCATAAATGCAATACTGGGGCCGCCTAGGTGACTCAGTCAATTAAGTGGCACCTTCGGCTCAGGTCATGATCCCAGGGTCCTGGGATTGAGCCCCACATTGGGCTCCCTGCTCAGTAGGGAACCTGCTTCTCTCTCACCCCCTGCCCCTCCATCCCTCTCGTGCTCTTTCTCTCCCACTCACTCTCTCAAATAAATAAATAAAATCTTGAAAATAAATAAATAAACAGTGCTGGCCACAACCATATTTGGTTCAAGCCTCTATCTGCCAACTCAAAGGAGGTTCAGGTTAGAGCTGTAAAAATGGCTAAATATCAAAAATGTTAAAAGGCTTAATATGACAGGCAAACACCAAGAAGAAGCTACCCAGCAAAACACCTCAAGCGTACAAAGGGTGATCATACAAACTTTCTGGTAAAGAAATGAACACCGACACTAATCCACAGCACCGGAATTTAAGTCAGATTTAAGAAAACCTTCAGCACCAGAACAGGTCACCGTGGACAGAGAAGTTACAAAGATGATAACTCTGGAAGTAGCCAACAGTCATCCTTGAGCAGGACGGCTTGGGAGGCGAGGCCAATACAAGATGGATGCCTGGACATCAGGCTTCCTCTAGGAGAAGTCTTTTCGAATTTCATACCATAAAACAACTTGAGCTAAGCACGAGAAAGAGGAAAAGTCTTTCCTGAGCAGAGTCTGGCAGTGAATGGGTCAAAGGCAGGTGGGCTCTGCACTGACCCCAGAAGGCCGGTGCTGCCTGGAGAGTCTGACACATCGTCTGACCTCCCCAAGCACAGCCATCCTCTGGACACTGCTGCTCTGGAACTAAGGTCAAGGCTGAAGTGGGTCATTTTAGAACAAGGCTTCTCCACCTTGGCACTACTGACATTTTGGACTGTGTAGCTATACATTGTGGGAACTGGCCCACTGGCAGCACCCTTGACCTCAACCCCCTAGTCCCCAGCGGCTCTTGGCCAAAAAAGGCTCAGAACACAAAGGACGAGATGAGGTATCTTCATAGGAAGGTAAGGAAACAGACAAATTAAATTTAAAATTAAAAGGAGAAATATTTAAAGAGCTATTCAGAGGATCAGCTACTAATAGCCTTTTGAAAGGGAAACAGTAGAACACTACTGACACATGAAAACTGAAATTTAGTATTTGGAAAAACATCATAAGCAGAGAAGTCCTAAAACAATTAAGTTAAAGACAATTTTTAGATCTTAAAAGATCTTTAGATTTTTAGATTTTTAGATCTTTAAAGATCCTTAGATCTTTAGGAACTAAAAACCTAACTTTGACAGTGCAGCCATCTACCTGTGATTTCACTTTAGTTTTCAGTAACAAAGCATGGGATCCTCATTACCTTCCCTGCTAAAATCACTAAAAACAAATGTATTTAGTCTAGTTCCAAGATATTAACTTATTTCAGGTAAACACATGCAAATTTGTGGATACAGTCTCTCAAAAGTGGCAAGCTAAATTCCTACCTATGAACATAAACACTGTCCTTAAAAGGTCTGAGGCCAACAGGAAAAACCTGGCCCTTCCTGGCTTCATTCGGCAGTCAAAGCAGCTGAAAAAGCGATTTTGTCCACTAGAGGGAACTCAGCTTGCCATTCAGTTCCCTAACCACATAGAAGAATGACACTGAACAAAATAGGAAAGAGAATTGTGTGTGTGTGTGTGTGTGTGTGTGTGTGTGTGTCTGCACTAGGTGGCAGAGTGGGGAAAGAAAAGGGCAGGAAAATAATACTCCAGACCTAAACTCTGCACCTAATACATGTATGAAAAAGGGAATGGAAATGTGACCATATTTTCAAAGCATTTCTTTTCTCTGTGCAAAATGAACAAAAAGGTAATATCCTATATCAGATTGTCTTTTAAAAATCCCCATATTTTTACAGACGTCATTAAGATTTCTCTGTATCTTACTAAAAGTAGTTTATTTCCTTATTTGTCAAAGCTAAGCTCTTTGATAACAGATATTATCTGCCCCTAGAATTAACTATCTGCCAAGCACAAAATAAAATCCATTATTGGAAAGTCGAAATAATTCTTTAAAAGTCTGTTAAATCAATGCTCAGAAGAACCCCAAATAAAGATTCTAAGGCAGCTGGGCAGCAGAAATTCTCATTCACTATCACGCGGTTCTTGAAATTAGAACTAGCTTTTTAGTACAAAAGCATCCTTTTAACTACAAAACAATAAAATAAATAACATTTTAAAATATGCACAAAACCCCACCATCCAGAAATAACTACTACCAGGTGTGTATACCTTCTGGTTTTCTCTATGCACATAACCAGCTATTTTTTAATCTATAGAAGTTGAATCCTTTAACTACCTTTTTTCACTTAAATCGTGACCAACTTTCTACATAAATGTAAGCATTTTAAAGATTTTATTTATTTATTTGAGACAGAGAGAGAAAGCATAAGCAGGGGGAGCAGCAGAGGGAGACGGAGAAGCAGACACCTGCTGAGCAGAGAGTCCATATAACATTTTTGTAAACAAACGTGCACTTTACATGCATACATTTTTACTAAAGTATTATGGATATATAGCATTTTATTAATTTCAGGTGTACAACAGTGATTCGGTATTTGTACATATTGCAAAATGATCACAGCGACTCTAGTTAACATCTGTTGACGTCAATTTTTCAATGGCTGCACAGTATTTCACTATACATTCTGCACCATATTTTACTTAAGCTTCAAATATACTTTAACACATCCCTACAGTGGATACTGGGACTGTGTCCAGTCGTTCACTATGAAAGACCCTAGAAAGGGGTCCTCTCTTCCTATCTGACGTTGCCTGGAAAGCTACTCTGACACTTCCTTCCTCAGCAAAGCCTTACGTAGACGACAGCAAGTCTACAACCTAGAACACACTCAGAATCGATGCTGACCCAAGTCTGATCTGCGATCTTCCCAGTCAGGAATTACAACCTCCTCCCTCACACACCTGTTCTTGCCTGCCCCAGAATCCTCCATTTCTTTTTTTCTTCTCTCGTGTACAACTCTCCCATTCCCCTGCTGTACCTTCTGATTGTGTATGTGTGGGGGAGAAACTTCCCAAACACTCCACAACCCCCCACTGGTATTTCAAAAACACATGAGCCTTTGACAATTAAATTCCTGGTATTGCAGAAACCGGGTCCAATTCTACGTCCAGAGCTAGAAGCAATGAGGCTTGTGGCAGCATCGTGACGAGGACAATGCACATTCTTCCTCTCCCTCAGAAAGCATCGTACACATCACAAGGGTTAATTGCCTAATTCTTTATTATCTTCCCCATCCACAGTCATCACAAGACACCCTGCCCAGGAAAGCAAGAATGAGAGGTCATTGTGAAGACAGAATGAATGAGACAATGTGTGGTTCTGTTCTTCTGACCTGACAGCGTGACCCAGGCAGGGGCACGGTGACCAGGCAGTGACCAGCGCGGGGCCCAGGCTAGCCTCCACGCATCCTCATGCAGCCGGTACTGTGGGCTGCGAGCAAACGACCCTGGCTCATGGGCCTTCCCACCTGGACTCCTCTCCCTCAGGAGCACCAGGGGAGCAGAGGAACTCCAGATGTCAACAAGGGAAAGTGCTCTCTCTCTCTCAGTGAGAACAGGGGCATTAGATCCAATCCCTGGCTGCCCTTCCCCATCCCAGGTATCCCAAAGACTGCAGTGAGGACAAGGTTCTGCTTTAAAATCTAAACTGTGATGAGCTTCTAAGGACGAGGTGCCACAGTCATTCCCAGAACACCTCCTGCACCAGCAGTTTGGGGAGACAATCTCAGTTGCTCAGATCTCTGTTCATAAACCAGAAGTTTAAGAAAACTGTGGGTCAAGGCATTGGCACCCCAAGAGTGTAACACATCTAATACCATCGAGAGCTACACTGTCCCCCAGGCCCTGGTGAGGGGGACACCTATGGAGGTGTTTATGGAAGGCATTTTTGTTCATGGGGCTGGCACATGCTTCCCCACAGAAGCTACTCGAATTCATACTGTTCTTTCTGGCAAAATCGCGTCTTTCAGAATTGATGATGAAGAATTTTCTCAAAGACCAGAGCAAGAGTCAAAAGAAAAGGCCACAGAAGAAACCAGAATCCTTCTCTTGGGAGTTCAAAGTCTTGTTCTACCCACGAGCTTACAATAGGCTTCTAAAGTGGAGGAGTTTCAGGAAGTTACTGGGGTCAAGGGGAGGGCAAGGGTATGCTTTGCAGCATGATGCGTTTTTCATCCAAAATCAGTAAAACAGAAACAAAACAAAAAGAACCCCCAACTCAAAAGTGAATTTTCAAAGAACAGCCCAGATTCCCGGAAGCCAGACTCACTCTGTGGCCACCATCTGGGGGATGGGTTCATCCAGCAGTTCCAAGCTGTGCAGGATCCAATAGCAGAGCCATGGGCGGCTGGCATCCAGACACTGCGAAAGGCACAGGGGAGAAAACACACCCCGTATTCAGAATCATTCCAAGACACTGCTGACAAGGCAGCATCTGTCTCACCCCGGCAGCCTGGAAAGGGGGAGGAGGGCACCCTATGAACAATAAGTGAATGAAGGATGCTTTGCTTTGGGCCCCAGTCAGCAGCTGAAGTGACCATATGTGCAAAAAGGACAATGGGACAATGGGACAAAGACATTTACCTTGAGGCCACGGGGTCCTCCTTTGAGAAGCACCCAACGAAGGCTCAGCAGAGGAGCACCCACATGCTAGGAAGCTAAGTGATGCTGTTTTCTCAGGGTAGACCCAAGGAGATCCAGGCTCTCAGAGAGCCATTTGCTGGATTAACTCATTCACTGATTCAACAACTATTTGGTACCTCGTTGTGTGTGCCGAGCATTTTATCAGCTACAGGGACACAATAATGAACAAAATGTAGTTCCTACTCTTGCGATGCTTGGGAACAGAATGTGTGTTCATCTGCAAAGTAAGAGGACTCTAGACAGATGCATTTAAGCATGAGTTACCTTAGGGCTTTCTGGAACAAGATGGCATATAACACAGGTGTGCATGTACCTGAATGACGATACGCACTGCCCTGGGCAGGAGTCATGTGGAGGGAGCACAGGAAGAGCCTAATTCTGCCTCAGGGGCTGGGAAAGGCTTCCTGAGGTGACACGTGAGCTGCTTGGGATCCGAATTCAACCCATAAACACAGAGCAAGCATTCAAGGCAGGCAGGCAGGTAATCTCACTGCTCCCATTTTCCAGATTAAAAGTTTATAAATGTAATCCAGAGAGATTAACTTTTTCCAGATGACAAAGACATCAAATGTCAGAGCTGAGATAAGAAGCCAGGTTTCTGGACTCCCACTCCAGTGCTCTTTCCCCTGGCCCAAGCTGCCCTCTTCATAAATGCACTGACTGTCCCTAGCTGGGGCTAGGCCGCCACCCAAGGAGCACTGGGTGTGGATCCTGCCTGCCTGGGTTGGAGTCCCAGCTCCTCCTCTTAGAGCCATGTGCTTCTGAGCAAATGCCTTAACCCTGTGACTGACCTACCTCATGTAGTAGGTGAGATAAGTTGGTGAGAGGAGGCATGGTAAGCTTTCAGCCTGTTGTCCAGCTATTGGCTGGTACGGCATTAACCATATCAGGCTCACTGCAGCCTAACCACAGGGGCCCTGCATTAAGGATTGAAAATTTTGACCCCGAGGCCAAGTCTAGCCCATAGACATGTTCTGCTTGTTCTTTGTAGCATTCTATTTTTTAATTAGAATTAGTTGCAACATGTAGGCATTGGGAGATTCACAGAGAAATCTGGATGTATGGCTTAATTTGAAAAGAGAGAGGAAGAGAGATGTGGAGAGCGTGGGTCTGCATTCCTGGATAGCAGCACCTGGCAGGAACAGAGGGAAAGCTCAGTGCCCAGGTGTGCCTTAGTCTCCCTCCCACCTGCCCATTTCTCTTATTTATACTACCTGCTCAGATCTACAGGGGTTTCAGCTGGCCAATCCCTGTTGTAAATAATCAAATGCAGACTCCCCCAAATAAAAAAGCAAATTAGAAGCAGGGCTGCTGTGTATAAAGTGAGGCAGGAAGACTGGAGCCCTCCGGTTCACGTTCATCCCCTTCCCCCCACCTTCCCCCCACCTTCCCCCCTCCCCCTCCTCCTTCCACCTTCCCAACACCCTCCCCCCTCCTCAACCACCACTGCGCTCCCCTGAGGCCCCTCTGGGGAACCCCAGGGCTCCCAGGAATGTGATTTAAAATGCACTCTAAGCATGGGCATTTTTATAGTGTTCAACTGTGGAAGTCCTCACTGGGATTTATATACTGATCCTCTGACCGGCATAAGATTAGATCCGCTTATAGGGCAAAGGATTAGGGATGGAAAGTAACTGCCTTCTAGGCAGCTGACAAGCGGTGGCCAGGAAAAGTACGTGAACCCCTCACCATGATCTAATGGAGGAAGAAAGTCCCAACCCACCCAGGGTGCTCTGTCCATCCTAGGGGAAGACACGGCTAGAGAGCTAGTTCTGCCCTTTCTGGAGGGGGAGTCCCCAGCTCTGCAGGTCTGGGCTCCCACGTACCTGGCTCCTGCCACAGCCATGGGGTACAAAGAGTGACTCCGCAGCAGGCCAGGCCCATGAGTGTTCCACATTCCAATAGGAAAAAGGACTATCTGCCTGACCATTCAACTGAGCTCCTGGGCAGCGAGCTTACCTCATAGGCGTCTGTCAGCTGTCGAAGCCCTCTTTTCAGATAATGGAAGTGCTTCTCTCTCTGCAAAATCAGCCTGGAAAGACAAAGAGCTTGAAAACCTAGTCTTACGCTCCTGTTTCCTGCCCACTAGAGAACACGCGTGTGCACAAGCACACACTCTCAGCTTCAGAACGCTGCACTCCCTGTGGTTAACCAGTGGATAAGCAGCATCTTCTTTAGTTCCCAAGGGCAGCTAAACCAGACACAAGAGGCCAGCACCTGAATGTCCCTAAAGTGTCTGAAAATGTGCTGGCCAACGCTGTGGGTGAGTTCCTCTCTTTCATGGTAGGTGACTTTGGGCAAAGTGAAAAGCCACAATGGACACACATGGCCAGGCGACGACAAACCATCCAGAAAGCTCCTCCAGGGTCTAACTACGAACAGACACCTTGCAGCTCCCCACCCTGTGAGCAATTTCACCCTGAGCCGCACTTACCACTTCCCTGAGCTGTTTAGCCTCTGTCGTTCCAGTCATTTCTTCTGGGGTCACTTCTCCAAGGCGGGTAGCGTGTACCCTGCCTGTTCCCCAGCTGTGCGTCTATGACTCCCTCCCTGAAATTCTACCTCCTACATGCTGACCAACTGCCCTGGCCGGAGGACCCTATTTGTATTCCGCAGCCAGTTGGTCTCCTTGGCACTGAGATCAGCAATTCTGGCTGTAAGATGGAATGTGCCGCCCATGGCCACCTGCACAGGCGAGGCCAAGGACAGGGGCTGTGCTTCTTGCTGGGTCTCACAGCAGAGGCCTGTGATTATGGGAGGAAGGAAAAAAGAACGGAGTGGCCAGACAGTCCCTCTGCTTACCAATTCCACGAATTAAAAAAGAACCATTCTTGGGGCGCCTGGGTGGCTCAGTGGGTTAAGCCTCTGCCTTCAGCTCAGGTCATGATCCCAGGGTCCTGGGATCGAGCCCCTCATTGGGCTCTCTGCTCAGCATGTCCCCCCCCCTCTCTGCCTGTCTCTCTCTGCCTGCCTCTCTGCCTACTTGTGATCTCTGTCTGTCAAATAAATAAATAAAATCTTTTAAAAAAAAACCCAAACCATCCTCCTTTCTAGGGGATAAGTTCAAAAACGATGGACTGAACTCCCTCTGGATTATGCCCAGAGTACGATCATTCATGCAGTCTTTACCTCAAAGACTCTCCCAGTTCAGTGCTGGAAATGCGTTAGAGATGTGAGTGGCTACAATGTGAGAAACAAATGGGCAGGGGCCATAAAGGACACACAGATCAAATACTACCAAGGCTCTAAAGGGAAGGGGTGGGGGCATCTCATGCAGAAAGGAATGATCAGGAGAGGCTGTGTGCAAGAGGTGGAACACGAGGTGGGCGGCAGAAGGAGAAAGTGTTCACGGGTAGAGATGGTGAGGAGAGGAGGAGACAGCAGCCAGAAGAACAGCAACAAAAAGGCTGAGACCAGGGCTGTCCAGAAGAACGTCCTGCAGTGATGGAAATGGACCTGTGTTATTCAGCAGGCAGACACCAGTCACGTGTGGCTAGTGAGCATGTGAAATGTGCTAATGTGGCCGAGGAGCTGAATTTCAAATTTTATTTAATTTGAACTGCTTTCAGTTTAAACAGCTGCAGGAGACACAGGCTATTGTATTGTGCAGTGTAGGTATTCAGGTGCAAGCCAGGTGGGGGATCTGGCCTGAATATTAGGAAGACAATAAAAGTGGTCAAAAAGGCAACTTAAGCCATTTATAAAATGGGGTCTGGGATGCCAGCTGAGGAATTTCAACTCAATTTAGTAGGCAAAGGTAGACCCTGAAGGTTTTGTGTATTTTTTTTTCACTTAAGCTATGTTGGTTTTTGTTTTGTTTTGTTTTTTAAAGATTTTTATTTATTTATTTGACAGATGACAAGTAGGCAGAGAAGCAGGCAGAAAGAGAGAGGGAAGCAGGCTCCCCACTGAGCAGAAAGCTCAATCCAGGACCCTAAGATCACAACCCGAGCTGAAGGCAGAGGCCCAACCCACTGAGACACCTAGGCGCCCCTGGGTTTGTTTTGTTTTGTTTTTTAATTGAAGTAGAATTGACACACAATGTTAATACTGTAATAACCTAGTAATTGAACAACAAGTTTATGCATTAAATTATGCTCACTCAAGCAGAGCTACCACCTATCACCATGTAATGTGATTACAATACCACTGATGACATTCCCTATGCTGCAACTTACTCATTCCAGAACTAGAAGCTTGAATCTCCCACTTCCCTTCACCCATTTTGCCTTCCCTACACTCCTCTCCTCTATAACCACCAGTTTGTTCTGTGTATCGATGGGTCTGTTTCTGCTTTTTATTTGTTCATTTGTGTTTTAGATTTCACATATAACTGAAATCATGTAGTATTTGTCTTTCTCTGTCTGACTTATTTCACTTAGCGTAATACTCTCTAGCTCCATTAATGTTGTTACAAATGGCAAGATCTCGTTCTTTTTTATGGCTGGGTAGTATTCCATTGTATATCTACACCACATCTTTATCCACTCATCTACTGATGGACACTGAGGTTGCTTCCATATCTTGGCTATTATAAATAATGTTGCAATAAATGCAGGGGGGCATATGTCTTTTTGAATTAGTGTCTTTGTCTTCTCTGGGGAAATACCCCGTGGTGGAACGACTGAATCATATGGTGATTCCATCTGTAATGTTTTCAGGCACCTCCATACTGTTTTCCGCATCAGCTATGACAGTCACATGTGAAGTGTTCCTTCTCCCCCTCATCCTCACCAACACTTGTTATTTCTTGTCTTTCTAAATCAAGCCATTCTGGCTGGTAGAAGGTGAAATTCTGAGGTTCTGAGCTGAGAAGAAAATGACCCAAACTACGCCTTAGAAAGATTATCTGGCTGCAGCAGGTATTCAGTTTGTGTTTACAAACTGGGCCAAGTGAAAGCACCAAGTGTGGAGGGAGGTGAGGCGGGAAGACAGGGTAGGGCGGTGCTCAGAGTCAACCAGGGCAGAGGTACTTCGATACTTAAGGGCTCAAATTAGCATGGTGACGCACGGGCAGGTGGACTGATAGCACAGGAAATGTATTTGGGTGACAAGGTCAGTTGCACTGTTGGAAATACATGTAAGACTCAGGGGAGGGCTCCAAGTGACACAGACAGTGAGTCATTTGTCTGCACGTAGGTGACAGATGAAGCTGCAGGAGGAGAGGACAACGCAGAGAGAAGAGCCTGAATCCTGAACAGGGGAAAGACCCATCCTTGCGGGCTTAGAGGACAAGGAGCCAGAGGAAAGAGTTAATGAAAGTCACATAAGTGGGAGGAGGACAAAGGCAATGTCATGTCACGGGCAAAACAGGAGGAGAGAACTCCATGGAGGTATCTAACCATCACAAATGCTGCAGCAAGACTGAGGAAAAAGAGAACAAATGACAAAGTGGCTGGTGACCTTCGAGAGAGTTCAGGGAGCAGTGAGGGCAGATTCCAGAGCATAAAGGAGAAGAGAAGGCCAGACTTGATGTCTCTTTCAAGGAGGTCCAAGGGCCGGGACTCTGAGAGCCCACTGTGTGCAGGCCAAGCGTCCTGCAGGGGGTAGAAGGTGACTCTGCTCCCTAGAGCTGTGGCCCAGAGGTAGACACAGACGAGCCCGTAGCAGTGACAGCCCTGGCCGAGAACAAAGCGTGGCAGGCTCTAGTAGCACACAGCAAGGCATGCAGGATCAGAAGAAACTTCCCAAAGGACACAGCACTGTGTCAAGGAATGAAGGAAACCACAAGGACATGAGTTAGCCAGCCAAAAGAAGGGAGGGTGTGGGTGTTTCAGGAAGGGAACAACGCGGCACATTTGTGTAGGTTTAGTTCAGCTGGAGCTCAAGGCAATGAGCCCTGAGAACTCAGCCTAGAGAGGTACAGAGACACCAGATCACAGGGGACTTCTAAATGCATCAAAAGTCACTGTGCTGTCAACATCAGATGACCCTGGGAAGTAAAAGGAGCTGTCACAGAAAGATCACATATTGTACTATTCCATTTACATAAAATGTCCAGAAGAGGCAAATCCACAGAGACAGGAAGTAGCTGAAGCAGGTGCCAGGGGCTGGACGGGAACAGAGGAATGGGAGGGTGGTGGCTAAAGGGGACAGGGTTTCTCAGCGCGGTGACAAAAATGCTCTAAGATAAACTATGGTGATGGATGCACAGCTCTGTCCATAAATTAAAAGCCATTAAGTTGGACACTTTAAATAGGGGAATTATATGATATCTGAATTGTATCTCAAAGCTGTTACGGAAAAAAAAAAAAGGCAAGTGAAAAAAATTTTAAGGCAGTTGCTGACGTCTTTTAGGCGTGGGAAAGGCACGGTCAGATCTGCATTTTCTAGATCCCAGGAGCTGCAGCATGCTGAAGAGATTGGGGTGGGGATAAGACTAGTGGCAGGAAACGAAATCCACAATCCAAGCATGCCGTGATGTGTGTGAGGGGAGAAAGAGGGGGCGCTGGGGGGAAGGCAGGAGGTTCAGCCAGAGGAGGGGTAAAAACTGCTGAAGACATACAAATGGCTATCAGACACATGAAAAAATGTTTATCATCACTAGCCATCAGGGAAATTCAAATTAAAGCCACACTGAGATACCACCTTACACCAGTTAAAATGGCCAAAATTAGCAAGACAGGAAACAACGTGTGTTGGAGAGGATGTGGAGAAAGGGGAACCCTCTCACACTGTTGGTGGGAATGCAAGTTGGTGCAGCCACTTTGGAGAACAGTGTGGAGATTCCTTAAGAAATTAAAAATAGAGCTACCCTATGACCCTGCAATTGCAACTACTGGGTATTTACCCCAAAGATACAAATGAGGTGAAAAGAAGGGCCATCTGTACCCCCAATGTTTATAGCAGCAATGGCCACGGTCGCCAAACTGTGGAAAGAACCAAGACGCCCTTCAATGGACGAATGGATAAGGAAGATGTGGTCCATATACACTATGGAGTATTGTGCCTCCATCAGAAAGGATGAATACCCAACTTTTGTAGCAACATGGACCGGACCGGAAGAGATTATGCTGAGTGAAATAAGTCAAGCAGAGAGAGTCAATTATCATATGGTTTCACTTATTTGTGGAACATAACAAATAACATGAAGGACATGGGGAGATGGAGAGGAGAAGGGAGTTGAGGGAAATTAGAAGGGCAGATGAACCATGAGAGACTATGGACTCTGAAAAACAATCTGAGGGTTTTGAAGGGGTGGGGGGTGGGAGGCTGGGAGAGCCTGGTGGTGGGTATTACGGAGGGCACGGATTGCTTGGAGCACTGGGTGTGGTGCAAAAACAATGAATTCTGTTACGCTGAAAGAAATTAAAAAAAAAAAAAAAAAAAAACTGCTTGAGAACAAAAATGCTGAAAATTCAAGAGCCCAGAGAAAATCCACCAAGGACAGTCTCTAAAGAAGAGGGAGGAAGGAGGGTTGGGGGCAAGAGTTCAAGAGAGAGGAGCCTGGCAGTAAGGATGGATGCTCCACTCTCAGAGATGGAAACAGTGAGAGAAAGCGTGAAGTAAGACAAACACAGGACTTGAAAGTGGGGAAGAAGGAAACTCATGCGGGACAGCCCGGAGTTTCTCAGGAGGTAGGGGGTGAGGCTGGCCACTGGGGTGAGTGTGTTAGGGAAGAGAGGAGTGAGGGGAGCTCACAGCAGCAGTGAAGGCCCAGCTAAAGCTTGTAGTATAACTTCTGGAGAAGTCGCTCAGCAGGCAATGTCGCATGACTTTTCTCCTGGGAAATCTGGCTGGGACCCTTCGGCAGAAGCGCCAGGATAGGGATACCAGGGTAGGGACTGGGAGGAGGGGAAGAGCTGAAAGGTGGAGGCAGGAAGGACCTGAATGAGCCCAGGGAACTGCGGACAAATAGCTTGAGAACCACGCTGGCGCAGGCTGAGAAGCAGGGAGCGCGGCCAGGATGGGGGTGAAGACGAGGAGAACAAAGAAGGTCCACGAGACCGTCCATGAGGGCAGGCTGAGAAACCCAAGGCAGGTGAGGGCAAGTACAGAATCTGGAGGCAGATCGCCTGACTTCCAGCTCTGAAAGGACCCATTCACGGTGTGGGCTTTCTATAGGTCAAAACTCTCCCATTGAAGAAACAGTCCAAGGAACCTGAATACACCAAATACCTTGAGAGGCTAAGCCACAGAGCAGAGAAGGGAAAAAAAAGAAGAGAACACGAGCCACCTCATTTGGAAATGAGGTAAAGGGGTCCTGTAAATAAGATTTTGTGACCTTAAGTACAGTGCTAGGGAAAGGGACCAGGTGAGAAGGGGGTGCACTTACTGCAACCACCTGGTCAGTCCTCCCCCCTACTCCACTGCCTTGTCGCTCTGAGGAGAGCTCCTGCCTGCCTTGCACATCTGGGCCCCGCACAGAGCAGGCTCTCGCCATCTATTTGTCGAATGAGCAGAAGAAAGAAGAAAGAAACGCACAGTAAGGCCAGTTTCTGACTGACCTAACGAGACTGTTGTCCCTGGATAGATAGCTGTCCCTTCTGTTTAAATGAATGACAAACCCCCAGGGGAGTTCAGGTTCACTTGGAGAGGGCAAGGAGAGGAGTGACTGAACTGGCCCTGGGGTCTGCCCCTCCAGCTCTCTCCTCCATGCTCACACCCTCCACAGTGAGGAGACGTGCCTGCCACAGGCTGCCCTCCGCTGTGGGACTGAGAATTCTGAGAGCCCAATTACACAGCGAAACAAACGTTTCCTCTTAGTGGGAAAACAGAAACAAGAAACGTGGAGAAGAAACCCTTTTCCTTGTTATCTCCGAGCTCCTCTCACTTGACAGGTCTTTTCAGTCACCACAAAGTGAAAGACCTCAGGCGGAAATGCTTTTCTGCCTCGAGGGGTAAGAGATCCTGCCTCAGGGGTACCTGGAGCCTCACCTGCCCAGAAACACCTAAGGGAAGGGGTCCTTAGTCACCTTTGCTGCAGCTCGGGGTTGGGCCCTATGGGCAGGCTCCCTCACAGCACCCTCCCAGCTGAACCTCCCCCACAGCCGGGCCCCAGCAGCCCTGCCGGGAGGGAACTAATGAGTTCCTCTAGCTGGTTTCATCTGAAGACCAGCCACACGCAGGAAAACAGAGATTCTACACTGAGAGCCATTTCGACAAGCGAAAATATTCTCTTTCATTTTTGCCCACTTATTCAAACACACACACACACACACACACACTAATGCTGACATGCATAGGTAATTCTAAAATCTCACAAAAGGTCTCTTTGTTTACATAGAGCTTCAAGGGCCACAATGCTGAATGAATTTTAACTTCTCCTCTGAGGCTTATTATTCTTTTACTAAATATTTCTTTTTTAAAAAAGACTTTTTTTTTAATTTATTTGACAGAGAGATCACAAGCAGGCAGAGAGAGAGTGGGAAGCAGGCTCCCTGCTGAGCAGAGAGCCCGATGTGGGGTTCGATCCCAGGACCCTGAGATCATGACCTGAGCCAAAGGCAGAAGATTAACCCACTGAGCCACCCAGGTGCCCTGAGGCTTATTATTCCTTTAAATTGAAGGGACATATATCCAGTTTCTTTCAGTCAGCAAAACTGTACTAAAGAGCCTTATTGATATGGACTGAACCATGTCCCCCAAAATTCATATGTTCAATCTCTAAACCCCAGTGGGGCTGTATTTGGAGACAGAATCTTTAAAGAGTTATTTAAGATTACCAACATCTAATGACCTTATAAGAAGAGAAACAGATACCAAGGAGGAGCACATACAGGAAAGGCCATGTGAGGACACAATGAGGAGGACACCATCTACAAGCTAAGGAGAGAGACCTCAGGAGAAACCAACCCTATCAGCACCTTGATCTTAGACTTCCAGCCTCCAAGACTCTGAGAAAATAAATGTCTGTTGTTTCAGCCGCCTAGTCTGTGGTATTTCATTGCAGCAGCCCTAAAAAACCAATACCCTTACTATTCCTTTATTCTCAATTCACCTCTGTCCAAAAATTTTTTCTGTGTAAGGAATTAAAATAAAAAGCAAGAGCTCTTTCCCTTTCCTTCCTGAACAATTCAGCCCTAAAGTCATGCCATTAGGTGAAGCAGAACAACATGGGCTCTGTGTAGGAGGGGGGCGGCGGGGCGGGGACTGCAGGGTGTCAGTGTTCGAGAGGATGAGAAGGACATCTATGTGGCTGTGCAGAGGGGGATGGGAGATAGGGATACACAAGAGAAAGGATCAAGTAAATATGTTAAAGATACTGGGAGTCCAGTTCCACTATCTGAAAAAGAACTTAGAAATATAGGTGTACTGGGTAGCAACGTAAACTGTAAATACAATGTAACTTCTTACTGTGACTTGAAGCCCACTGGGTTCAAGACCCTTCACGATGTGCCTCTACCTATTTCTCCCCAATCTCATCTCAGACCCTCACTAAACTCCAGTCACAATGCCTTCCTTATGATCTGTTCTTTTCAGTCTCAAGATTTTAGCTCATGCTGTTCCCTCTGTCTGGAATACTGCAACAGCCTCCTCAAATCCTCAACTCTGACCAACTCCTGCTCACCCCCTCGGTCTCAGCCTGAGAGCCACTTTCTCTGAGAGGCCTTCTGCCACAGACTGAATGTTCACATCCCTTCAAAATTCATGTTGATCCTAATTCCCAGTGTGATGGTATTAGAAGTAGGGCCTTCGGGATGTGATTAGGTCATGAAAGGATTAGCGACCTTATAAAAGAGGCTCCAGAGAGCTCCCTCACCCCTTCCATATGAGGACACAGTGGGGAGATGGCCATTTATGAACCAGGGAGTGGGCCCTCATCCAACACCGAAACTCCCCAGCCTCCAAAACTGTGAGAAATAAATGTTTCTAGTTTAAACCACCTAGTCCATGGTAATTTGTTGTAGCAGGCAGAACAGACTAAGACACATTCCCTAACTTCCCAACCTAAATTACCCTCCCCTCCCCACCCCCCGTTACTCTCTCAGAGTGTCCCATTCCCTTCCTTGACACTCAACCCATTGGTAACAGTGTATTTGCATTAGTTTGTTTAATGGCTACCTCTTCCATGAGACTAAGAGCCCAGCAGGGGCAGGACATGGGTGGGCCTTGATCACCCTGTTGCCCAAGAGGAAAATGACATGGAAGTATGTGAGAGAAAGAGAAAGAGAGGGAGTTTAATTTGGTAAAATTAAAATTAAAATTTTAATTTTAACCAAAATTAAAATTTTGGTAAAAAGGCATCTAGACTTTTTTACCAAAGCTAAAGGAATAAATGAAAAGGGTGAATTCCTAAGTGTGTGGAATAACACAGGGAAGGGAAAATTAGCTTTCATGGGAAAGCAGGCTCCTGACAAACAAAACTGTTAAAAGCACAGTCAAAAAGATCCTTGGGAGGGGGACTACCTCACTCCAGGAGAGGATGCAGGCTTCACGGTCTTCGAGAGAGAAAGAAATCATTCCTGGAATGGGGAATAATTGTAGAAGGTACTGACATTCAGCTTCAGCCTTGAATTTCAGCCAAATCTGCTATTGGGCTGTGGCACTGGAAGGTTCAATAGGCAAATGCCTCCCTCAGCATCATTCCTGGCATCCCTGGACCTGTGCGCAGTCAGTGGTCCTGGATGTGTGTGCGATGCTATTACACCGACCAGCATCATAACCTCAAAAACAAACACGCTGTGTCATTTAGGTTTATTGCTAGTATCTGAATATTCACTTTAGCTAAAAATGAAGGTTTGTTCCTACATTATGTCAGACTTTCTAAAATTTGACTCCTAAAATGTTAAACATTGAAATTGTGATAATAATGTAAAATTTTGCTAAATTTTCAGGTTTATTCTTTTATCCAAGAAGTTAGTTCTATGATGGTGGTGTCTGGCTTCAGCCTTATATTGATAAGTTGATTTCTATCAGCCTTTCACTCAGCCTTTCTGCCAAAATGTGTAATATCTCTAATATTCATTAGCATGTTATGACATAATAACATACTTATTAGCATCCTTTAAAACACTCATTTTCACAGGCAACGATAAAATGGGAAATGTCAGATTCTTGAAATAAACCCAGACCCCTGACATATTCTACTTCCAGAAAGATCCAAACCCAGGAGGAACATTTCTGTCTTCCACCCGCACCTGACCTAAGACCTATGAATTCAGGGGATTTAATTTTTTTTATTGTCCTCTGGCACCCTTCCCCAAACACCACTTCTTCCTCCCAGACTATGTAACTTGCCATTCTCCCTCACATCTCAGTAAGAATAAAAGAAAAGTCCAAGGGTCTGTTCTGATGGTAGGTGAAAAGGAACATCAAATGATCAAAGGTCCCTTTCGAAACACAAGGATCGTGTGTCCACAGGGCCTCAGACAGCAGACAGTGACTCAGAGCCCAGTCAGGTGAGTCACCGGGGATGCAGCAGCTAGGCTCAAAGACCCCCTAAGCAATCACACCCCTCACCATCACCAAGTCCCTCTGCCTCTCGAGAAGTCTCATCTGCACCAGGCAGAGCTGGTGCCCACGTGCCCCCCTCAGCTGTTTGCTGACTGATATGTAAAAACACCATTTTCTCTTTAGCACAAATGGCAGAGTACGACACATATTTTTCTGTATTTTTATTTTTCCATTTAATATACCTTGGAGATTATTCTAAGATAGAAACCGTGTTTAAATAAAAACTTGGAAGAAATAAACAAATTGTTTTTAAAAACCTATTTGGTAAAAATGTTATTTAAGTAGAGTTGACATACACTGCTGTATTAGTTTCAGCTTCCGAGCTGTGGAAACCAATGGTTTCATTTCCTAATCTCCAGCTGTGGTTCTGGATGAGCAATAATTCATTTATTGAGGACTGAGCTTTAGGTTAATAAAGAGATTTAGTTCAGCAGTTTGGGGAAAGACTCCTCTAGTTAGTTGGTATCTTCCCTCGTTCCTTCGCCAGGGAAGAAAAATGAAGATGACCTTCTCATCTGCCTTTCCTTTTTTCCAATTTGCCTTTTCCAATTGTTTTCTGCCTTGGCTAATCAGAATTTTCAGAAGAAAATTTCTTTTTCAAGGAAATAGTGGCAAAATATAATGGTGGTAAAAAAGACACAAAAGGAACTTGGGCCAGAACCACACATGATGTCCCAATAAAACCAGAGCACTCAGAGCCTGACTAGCCTGCAATTACTCTGTTCAGTCTCCAAAGCACAGGACTCAAGGCTCAGGCAGGACCTCGGGCCCCCCCTCTGCTTCCCAGCCAGCATGAATCAGCCAGCAGCGCAATGGCCCTTTGTTCAGAGGGGGTCAAGGCGGAGTGTAGGATCACTAAGATAAAACCATGACCACACACAGTTTCGGACTCCTAATCTGTTCTAACGGCTGGAAATAGGACACAGGATGGGTCTGGAGAAACAACTTGGGACTGGGAGAGACATGCTAATAGAGGGATGAAATATCCTCATGAAATCTAGCGTGATACATTATAAACTACAAACAAGGGAAAACAAAAGTTCAACTTAAACAATAAGTTTAAGTTAAGCTTATAATCCCCTTTATGGAATTTCTGACATCAAATTGCTTAGAAACCTTCAACTTGCTAAGTGCTGAGGGAAACAAAAGGCACTGTGTGTGCTCCCTGGAGACTGCATCCTTGGGAGCGGTGCCACAGTTACCAATAAGGGCCGGACTGGGAGAAGCTCAGACTCATCAACTCTTTCCAGTCAAAGCACAACACACATTAAGAGAATACAACCTTTGCCATCCCCTGGATTCAAAGTGCCAACGAAAAATAAAACCTCAAGAGTTCTGATCTGAACCACCAGAGTACCAGGTCACGACTAAGCAACAGAAACATGAATTTCCTCTCCCCATCATCAGACCTCAGAGTCCAGGCCTTAAGGGGTCTCCCCATGTAACACCTGATGGTTCAGATCAAGGAGAGCATCTCCTCTAAACAGCTTTGTAACAGAGGAAGGAGTTGGGGTCATTAGCTTACCAGGTGACCACAAGGTCAAGGTCAAGAAACCCTTCTCCCAACAGACTTATCCCTTGAGGTTGAACAGGCTCAAGGAGGAAAGAAGAAAGGCTCTTACAGGAAAGGGTGTCTCCCCGATCCCCCCACACTCCTAACCACAGCTTACCTTGGTACAAGGTGGTTGAACTTATAAGAACTGAAGACATCCTGGATCTTTTCTTCTACTTTTGCCTGGTAAGAATGCAGGAGATGGGAGAGAGAAAACAGATACAGATGAGTCCTCTGTCAACTTTTTCTTCCAGTTGCCACAAATGTCCATTGGCTACAATTGCTTGGTGTGGTTTTTGTACTTCATAGGACTATGAGCCCCGATTCAAGGGCTCTGTAGGATGGCGGGCTTAGGACAGACAAAGCAGAGAGAATGTCCTGTCCCATGCTGACATTACCCTCAACTTCTCCAGTCAACTATCCATATATCCAAACTAATGGTGGTCCTGGAGTTTGGCTCACTGGCACCAGCTACTTAGGGAGCAGACAAAGCATTTTGCTTGAGAGATTTATTCTTGCCTGCTCTGTGAAGTTGTTTAGGTGTTCGCTTAACTGGCCATTCACAAATACAAAATTGATTTCTGCTAAGGGTCATACCTTTTAATGTCAGACTGAACCATTTAAATACAGATTGAACATTAAAATTCAATCTGTATTTAAATTCCCTATGGGATTTACAAGAACATCAATCATGGAAACACCAACAAAACAGCACATCTGGTCATTGGTCCTATGTCACACACAGCACTCAACCGTCCCATAATATGCAGGATCTCAGAAAGCCAGTCACAAAAAAATCCAGATCACCTATTTCCTATGAAGATCCACCACGACATGGTCACACAGTTCAGCTTCTGTAAGGAAAGGATACAGCAGTGCAGAAGTGGCCTGGTTAACAGGAGACAGGGTTTCTCCTTCACTGGCATCCCTGTTCTTGGTAGTGAGGCATTTCCTCATTGAGATTTCAAGATACATAATAATGTCCTCTCTGGGAATTTCAAAATGTATTTTTTTATTTCTGAATGGTCCATGGAGTTATAGCGTGTAGGGCCTCGACGTATGTGCAAGAATTATTTGTGATGATGAGGGGAGGAATGATGTGAGTCATCTAAAATGGCAGCCAATCTAAAATTCATTTATACTTGGTTTCAGGATATATTTTGGTATTTGCTTCTAAACATGAGTTTGAGGGATAATCTGGCTAAGAATTTATAATATTTCAAAAAACAGACTGAAGTCACTGTAAGAATCTGACTCATGAGGAATAAGGAAGTTGTCCCAATTCTTCATAATTCTTTTCCTTTCTAGACTCTCACACAAGACTAACATAGAGCACTAGCCTAAAAGGAAGACAAACGGCATTTCTCCGTTACACCTTCCTTAGCTGTAAGCTGAAAGGGACAGAAAAATATACAAGAAACATACGTCAGTAAGATCATGCAAGAAAGATTTGCCTACAAAGCCTCTGCTTTCAGCTCAGGTCATGATCCCAGGGTCCTGGGATGTAGTCCCGCATCCGGCTCTCTGCTCAGCGGGGAGCCTGCTTCCCCCCCCACCCCCCACCCACTTGCCTCTCTGCCTACTTGTGATCTCTGTCAAATAAATAAATAAAATCTTTAAAAATAATAATAATACTATTCCAAGGCGGATGAATGAGCCCATTATCGCCCTGACACTGAGATCCTTACAGAGAAAAGGATCCAGCCAAGAACCAGCTGAGGAAAACAGAGTTTTACTGCTAAACTAGGATACCTGACAGACAGAAGGCAGAAAGTACTTAAAATATTCCCAACACTGTGTCATTTCTCTTCGGAGCTCCTAATCACTCTTCTGCAGAATGAACAAGAGATATTCCAAAGCAGTTAGTAACAGACTCAACGGTCTGAAAATCCAAGTTATGAATTCTAATAAATACCTGAGTATTATAGTCCAGCTGTTCATAAAAATGGCCAAATAACAATTCCCTTTATTATCTTCTCTTAAGAACTGATATATGTTTCTAATAGCTTCATTGAAATATCATTCATGCACCGTTCAACTCACCCATTTAAAGTGTATGATTCAATGGCTTTTAGTACATTCACAGAGTTGTGCCTCCATTACCACAATCAATTTTAGGGTATTTCCACTACCCCCAAAAGAAATCCTGCACCCCTCAGAAGTCACCCCCAACCCTTCATCTTCCCCAGCCTCTGTCAACTATTCATCAACTTTCTATCTTTATGATTTTCCTATTCTGGATATTTCCTATAAATGTAATCACACAACATAACGGTCCTTTGTGACTATCTTCTTTCACTCCGCATAATGTTTTCAAGCTTCACCTATGTTGGGGCATGAACCGTTACTTCATTTCTTTTTATTGACAAGTAATATTCCATTTTATGGATATATCGCATTTTTTTAATCTGTTATTCATCCATTGATGGGCATTTGGGTTGTTCTCATTGGGGGCTATTATGAATAAAGTTGCTAGGAACATTCTTGTGTAAGTTTTGAAATGGATATGTTTTCATTTCTGCTTAGGTATAAGTAAGTACCTGGAAGTGGAATTGCTGGACCATAGGGTCACTCTATGTTGACTCTTTAAGGGACTATCAGACTGTTTTCCAAAGCAGTCAAAGCATTTTATATTCTCACCAGCAATGTATGGCATTCTAATTTCTTCACAACCTCACCAACACGTTACTCTCTGTGGTTTTGATTACATCCATCCCAGTGGGTGCAAAGCAATTATTTCATTGTAGTTCTGATTGCAATTCCGTCATGGCTAATGATGTTGAGCATCTTTCTATGGGCTTATTGGCAATTTGTATATCTTCTTTAGAGAAATATCTATTCAGATATGTCTTTTTTTTAATTGGGCTGCCTTTTTATTATTGAATTGTAATAACTTCCTATATATTCTAGATACAAGTCCCTTACCAAATACATGATTTACAAAAATTTACTCCCATTCTATGGGGCACCTGGGTGGTTCAGTTGGTTGAGCGACCAACTCTTGGCTTTGGCTCAGGTCGTGATCTCAGGGTCATCATGGGATCAGGCCCATGTTTCAGGGTCATGGGATCGGGCCCCCTCCCCACTCAGCAAAGAATCTACTTGAGATTCTTTCCCTCTGCACCACCCCCGCTCTCACTCTCTCTTTCAAAATGGATGAGTGAGCCCTTTAAAAAAAACTTTACTCTCATTCTAAGTGTTGCTTTAAGTACTGGTATATTTTAGAAAAAGATCACCTTAGAGCACACAGTATGGTTTCTAGAGTACAACTTTAAAAATAATACTTAGCAATAAGCCTGCAATTTTTTTGACACATAGTAATGAATTAATATAGAAATTAAAAAGAACTCATCTGGCAAGGAGAAAATCAAAGTCATCTCCAATACATGCAACATCCTTTTTTGCCTTCCCTTCTCCCCATATGGCCTGCCAAGTGTTATATAAAATCTGAGTAAATTTGTTACCAAGAAGATGCAAGCATTCTTTGCTCCAATTTGTGGAACAGAAGGAAAGGAAGAAAGTTAGTTGTATACAAAGGAGTTACCATAACAGGTATGAGTCTGCCATCCTTAGAAAGGCCAGCTTGAACGGTTGACCCTTGGCTGATATACAGAAACCTGAACTTGGGAGGGTCCCCACCATCCCAAGAACAGATGCATGGCTCACTGTGCTGAAACTGCATAAACCTTATTTATGCTCAACAGCTACTTTTTTCTGGGAGTCTGTAATTTTAAGACATGCGAGGCAGAAGGTGCATATGTGACCAACCCCCAGTAAAAACCATGATCCTCTGAGAAGCTTCTCTGGTAGGCAACACTTTGCATGGGTAGTCACAATCTGACGTCCAAGAAATTAGGTACATCCTATGTGACTCCACTGGGAGAGGACCCTAGGAAGCTTTTGTCGGGTTTCCTCCAGACTACACTATATATGAGTCCTTCACTGGCTGATTTTGCTTTGTAGCCTCTTGCTGCAATAAATCATAAATATGAGTACAACTTTGCTGAGTTCTCTGAATCCCTGTAGTGAATCAACTAGAGGTGGTCTTGGGGACCTCTAATACATTAATAGATTTAGAAATTTAACCTTGATAGAATTAAGGGAGGCAGTCATAACAACTGCTTAATACCCATAGGCAAGATCTATAACTAAATTCCTTTTTAAAAATTCATCAAAATTCTCACTTTACTTTTTTTTTTTTAAAGATTTTATCCATCCATTTGACAGCGAGAGATCACAAGCAGGCAGAGAAGCAGGCAGAGAGAGAGGGGGAAGCAGGCTCCCCGATGAACAGAGAGCTGATGCGGGGCTCAATCCCAGGACCCTGAGATCATGACAGGAGCCAAAGGTATTGGCTTAACCCACTGAGCTACCCAAGTGGCTCACTTTAAATATAAGAGAACTGAAAAGAAATTCTCACTTTAAATATAAGAGAACTGACATTAAGCATGAAAAAAAACAAAGTTACCTCAGTCATGAAAACTCTGAATATAGCTCTCAAATCAGAATTATTTTTTAAAAAATCAGCTTCAATACTGCATAGGGATTCTAAACCATGCCCACTCTCCCTGAGCTCTCATTTTATCTTGGATTTCCATACTTCTTCTCCATCCCAAAGGAACAGACTATTATATTCTAGTCAATCTCTCCCATGAGAACGCCAATAGGCAAGGCAGTCACCAACCGGGTACAATACAAAGGCTGATTAACAGCCCCATAACAACAGGTAATTTTCTTTTGTATATATAGCAAAGGGTCCATAGGTTCATTTCCCTTGGGCACAGGGCACACAGCTCATGACCATGTTAATGAAAGTGATATGACTCTTCTGGGAGAAGGATGACAGCTGAAAGCATCAGATCTGTTTCAGAAACACTGCTATATGAAATGTTATAAGAAAGGCCACCGGGATTAGTCACTAGAAGACTTAGTCCCAAGGGATTAGCTCTTCAAAGTTCTTAAATAGTCTGGAGAAAAAAAAAGTAACAAGAGGCTAGTTCAAAACACACACACACACACAAAGAGAGAAATTCCTGGGACAATAGGGGAAATTTAAAAATTTTAAATGGGATATTAGATGATGCTATAGAATTTTTTTTTATTTTCCTAGGTGTGATGTTATTGTCCTTATGTAGAAGAATATTCTTTAGAAATGCATGTTTTATTATCTTAACAGATTCAGGAAAAAATATTGGCATATACATATATACACATGTGTGTATACATACACACACACACACAAAATCGTGTCCTGGCTAGATGATCCATTGGCTTATCTCCTCTTTTGTCCTTAACTAGGCTGTTTCACACTCCATAGATGCAGAAGTTAATTTGTAGAAAACTGATAGTTACGCAACTATTTCTACCCATAGATATGCATATGGTATCTGGTAAAATGCAATTGATGATCATGGAATGTATACTGACCAGTTTTGCTATGCCTTTGTAATTTCACCTCAGCATTCCCTATGTGCCTGTGAATGTGTGGCACATTGAGTTCTCTTCTGAACTGGTTATCACATCCTATCAATTCCATGAGTTAAATCTTTGATGTGTTCATTTTATATTTGTATGAAATACAAATATATTTGTATATTTTATATTTGTATGAGTCTTGATTTCATCCTCTTTTAAAATTTATCCTTTAACAGTTTATATGAAGGACAAAGGTTAGGTAGACGGTAAACAGGTGCTATCAATTTTTCGGTATATTTGAAATTTTTTATAATAAAATGTTGGAGGGAATTATTAAGAATCAAAACAAAACAAAAAACTTAATACCCAAATTTCACCATGACTACTGTATCTAGGCATAAGAAAGATTTCTGAAAAGTCAAATACATTTGCAGATACACATGCAGTGCATCCATATCCCAACTAAACAGTGACTTTTATACTTCTGGGGCCATGTCTGCATCGCCAATTTTTAGCAAGAATCCTACCAAACTGGTTTGGCCAGAATCCCCCAACCTTAATATCTGATCATCCTCAGTCTCTGACTGGGTTCCTCATCCTCCATCTCCCCTCAGTGATGTCGGCTCACGCTGCCTGCCTTTAGGAGGAAGCCCATGAAATTGGCTTAGCCAGAATTCCTTCTTGCGCCTGACCCTTCCTTTTGGAAAGTTTCCATCCAGCAATCCCTCCGCCTTGCTCCTTGGCTATAAAGCCCCACTTTCCCTTGTCATATTCAGAGTTGAGCCCAATCCCTCTCCCCTAGCAAAAGTCACTGTAGTAATAAAGTCTTGAATAGAGACTTCCTTTTACAAGTGTCACAAATAGCTTTTTCCTTAACAATACCACCCACAACCACTGGCAGAGTGACTGAAGTTGAAAAAACCAACAACACCAAATGTTGGCGAGGCTGTAGAGCAACCAGAACTCTTGTTATATAATGCAAGTAAGGGTATAAAATTTACAACCACTCTGAAAAAGGATAGCAGTTTCTTATAAAACTCAGCATACACCCACCCTATGATCCAACAACTCCGCTTTTAGGTCTTCGCTCAACAGAAATGAAAACATATGCTCATAAAAAGACTTCTGCGAGAGTGTAGCACTTATAGCCATTAATATCCAAATCTCCAAAATAATATCCAAATATCCAAAATCCAGAAATAGCTCAAGTGTCCATCAAGAGGGGAAGGGATTAAAAAAAATCAACAACCATGTTAAAAGGAGAACTGCAGGCCCAAAATAAAGTCACTTATGCTAGGCACTGAACTGGAACTTAATACCTAACCTAATTGCACTTTCAATCTCCCCCAGAAATGTAATTTTTTTTTTTAGAATTTATTTATTTATTTGACAGAGAGAGATCACAAGTAGGCAGAGAGGCAGGCAGAGAGAGAGAGAGGAGGAAGCAGGCTCCCCACTGAGCAGAGAGCCAGATTCAGGACTCGATCCCAGGACCCTGAGCCAAAGGCAGAGGCTTAACCCACTGAGCCACCTAGTGCCCCCCCTCCCCCAGAAAAGTAATCTTAACCAGTCAAGAATTTTCTGGTCAGTGCCAATAAGGTAACCTGTCTAATGGGCCCTCTCTATGGACGTTACCATGGAAAGGGGGACCTCACCCAAAATAAGTATTTTCTTCTGTGTGCCTTTATTTTTTTTTAAGATTTTATTTACTTATTTGACAGACAGAGATCACAAGTAGGCAGAGAGGCAGGCAGAGAGAGAGAGGAGGAAGCAGACTCCCCACTGAGCAGAGAGCCAGATGTGGGGCTTGATCCCCTGGGGACCATGACCTGAGCCGAAGGCAGAGGCTTTAACCCACTGAGCCACCCAGGCGCCCCTTCTGTGTGCCTTTAAAAAACCTTTCCCTTTTTGGAGTTCCTTTCTACTTGCTAGATGGGATGCTGCCCGATTAATGAATTGGCTAATAAAGCCAATTAGATCTGCCCATTTATTCAGTTGAATTTTGGTCTTTTAACAGACTCGGTGGCAGCACTGGGATCCAAAGCAAACTCATGGTGGCATCTGGAGACAGCAAGAAACAGGTCTAGTGCCCTGCAAACCCTTCTGAGCTCACGGTCTTTCTTGCCATTTCTGAGGGCTGCCGGCGAGCTCTCGGTGGAGCTCCCCATCTGACTAGCTTTCCAGTCGAGGGTTACTGGTCGGTCCACCCCCAGTCCTTAGCCCTTGGTTGAGTCTGCAATTCCACACTGGAATCCCTTCCCCATTTCCAGTCCACAGTCTGGACTGCCAGTTTAATCCAGACTGGAAATTGCTGGTGATGCACACAGGGCCTTGTATTAGCCAATCTGCAGTAACTTCTAAACCCCAGCCTTTGGTTCTGTCTTCAGATTCCATGCTGGGAGCTAGTGGTGGCAGTTGCAATTCTCCATTTGTTTGAATCAGTCCATGGTCCCCCTTCTTTGAGGTCAGCTGGTTTAGTCTTTTCCCCAGTCCCTAGTTCTTTGGTTCCTGCTGGTGTCCACATTTCCATCTCCTCAGTTGGTTTGGTTTCTGTTAATGTGCACATAAGGTAAAGGCTTAACTAATAGAAAAATAATAAATTAATAATAGAATGGGATCCTCAGAATCTAAAGAATTAAGTGTTCACCTTCTGTCACATCTGCTTATTTTATACCTAAGTACTATGGCCCCAGAAGCTATAAATGTCTACAAGCCTGTTTTCCTGTTTTGGGTCCTAAAGAACTTAGCCTGATAACTGTCAGGAGCCCCAAACTAATGCCAGACAGAATAAGGCCAGTCAGAAGCTCAGAATAATTTCCATTCTGGTAAATGGTAAAAAGCAACTCGTGCATTTGGTACTTTTTCTTCCACAGCGTCTATCTAAAGCCAATCTAGGGGCGCCTGCGTGGCTCAGTTGTTAAGCATCTGCCTTTGGCTCAGGTCATGATTCCAGGGTCCTTCGATTGAGCCCCGCATTGGGCTCCCTGCTCAGCAGGAAGCTTGCTTCTCCCTTTCCTGCTTCCCCTCCTTCTGTTCCCTCTCTCACTGTGTGTGTGTGTGTGTGTGTGTCTCAAATAAATAAATAAAATATTTTAAAAATAAATAAATTAATTAAATAAAATAAAGCCAATCTAGGGGCATCTGGGTGGGTCAGTTGTTAAGTATCTGCCTTCGGCTCCAGTCATGATCCCAGGGTCCTGGGATGGAGCCCCGCATCAGGCTCCCTGCTCAGTGGGACGCCTGCTTCTCCCTCTCACACTCCTCCTGCTTGTGTTCCCTCTCACGCTGTCTCTCTCTGTCAAATAAGTAAATCTTTAAAAGCAAACAAATAAATAAGGCCAATCTAATGACACACCAACTTTTATATCACAAACTATCACGTCCCTTCTTCCAATATCTCCCCCTCTCACCCAGAGGAGGACCCTTCCAGAAAGTGGATTTGCTGCCTGACACTCATGTTAATGCTGAAGATCCAGGAAAAGAATCATTAGTAGATTAAATATAAGGCAAGGATTTTTTTAAAAAATCCTCAGGAAAAACAAATCACTTTATAAGCAATCCTTACAATGTACATCTGCCTATAGGGGGTTCTTTCAATCCTTTATTTTAAATAGAAAATACCAGTTGGGGTTGATATAATCAGTCTAAAACAACCTCAGTCAGTTTGTTTTGGTTGCTGATAGAGGTAAGCTGATGGTATCAGGAAAGATGACAAATTAAGCACAGATTTAGCAATTATTCCTGAGGATATGAACTCACACTTCTACATGTTAAATTGCCACTGTAAATCCTTTTAAAGATCATTTTAAAGAGTAAATAAACAGTAGTTATGTTGTGGTGATCACAGATACCAACTGGACACGTTAAAGTTGTGGTGATCACAGATACACACCAACTGGACACATTGTAAAAGCGTCCTAATGTTACACAAATAGGTGCCTATAACTTGGGATAGAATATGCTTAACCACATTCAAAAGGGATTTATCTCAAAAAAACAAAAAATGTGGTGTTGAGAAATACACTGATTGACCCAAAATGTGGCTCCAGCAAGATAAAAATACTAAGGTCAAAGATGTATGTGAAGATTTTTGAGAAAAATTTTTTATAAATAAAGAGGAAAAACAGTATTTCTAAATTAGTGTGATTTTACAAAGTATATGATCCTAGAAATGTACATGAACCTAGATTTAAAATCTAAATTTTGTAGGTAGGCATTTGATTTGTTTAAACATTTAAAAGTATGTGTATTTTCGCCCTACGACCCAGCAATTGCACTACTGGGTATTTACCCTAAAGATACAAACGTAGTGATCCGAAGGGGCACGTGCACCCGAATGTTTATAGCAACAATGTCCACAATAGCCAAACTATGGAAAGAACCTAGATGTCCATCAACAGATGAATGGATAAAGAAGATGTGGTATATATACACAATGGAATACTATGCAGCCATCAAAAGAAATGAAATCTTGCCATTTGCGACAACATGGATGGAACTAGAGCGTATCATGCTTAGCGAAATAAGTCAAGCAGAGAAAGACAACTATCATATGATCTCCCTGATATGAGGAAGTGGTGATGCAACATGGGGGCTTAAGTGGGTCGGAGAAGAATAAATGAAACAAGATGGGACTGGGAGGGAGACAAACCATAAGTGACTCTTAATCTCACAAAACAAACTGATGGTTGCTGGGAGGAGGGGGGTTGGGAGAGGGGGGTGGGGTTATGGACATTGGGGAGGGTATGTGCTTTGGTGAGTGCTGTGAAGTGTGTAAACCTGGCAATTCACAGACCTGTACCCCTGGGGATAAAAATATATGTTTATATAAAAAATAAAAAATTTAAAAAGAATAAAAATAAATAAATAAAAGTATGTGTATTTTCAAGTTGACCAAAAAACCTTTTTTTGGACTTTTTAATAGGAAAACTGAGGGAAATTTGATATTTGGAATTATCTTAGAGTTGAGCAACATGATACATGCTGAATTTCAATAAAGCAAAACCAATTCACCAGAGCTAGCTTGCTGACTGTGTGACCAAGCAGAGCTCTGGTCCCTTCCATCAGAAGAGCAAAAAACTAGTAAGTTTGATCGTATTTAGTGACTTGTTTCACCTCCATTTAAAAATCTTTCAGAGATTATAACTTGAAATCAGTCAACAGAAGGTGTCCAGGATTCATTCCTAGACCCCTGATGTTCCCTCCGTCAGGAGCTGCAGTGGCACAACGCTCAACACTTGAAGCCAGCTCCCCAGCCTGTCTCCATCCCTCTCCACCACCCACCCCGAACCCCACTGGCTTCACCCACCCAACTGCCCTAATTTCCTACCACAGCCAACCAGCTCCCTCCATGCCCGGTATGGTGGAGTCTTCGTTCCTAACAGCTCCTCTGACTGGAATGGCTACCCACCAAATCCATCCTTTACAAGCCAACATTCTCCATGAAGTTGTCCTCACCACCTCAGCCCACAACATATGGCTTCCACTCCCGCAAGTTTGCGCAATGCAATCATAATGTAGCACTTACTTACATGCTTTTGTAAATCAGTCTGTGGTTGCCTCTGGCATATTCTTTTTTCTCTTTAAGAGAAAAGAATTTTGAGGGCGGGGACTAAGACTAATAATCCTTCCAGATGCTCCTCACAGTTGACTGTCATTTAACTGAATGTTGTCTAATGATCTCATGCCACTTCAAGTGAAGGATACTTTTGCCCATGTTTCTAAGGACAAACTACAAGAAAAAAAGGAGTCGTACCTTCTGTAAGCAACAGTTTTTGGCAAACCTACTACCTCTGAGACTGTGCTGGTATTAACTCACCGGCCTGAATCACAGAGCATTTGCAAAAGGGGAAATGCAGATAGCACAAAAAAGGAAGACAACCACATCTTGTTTTCTAGAGTTGTAAAAGGTTCTCCAAGCACCAAGCCGTTCGGGAAACAGCTTGTCCAGGCAGAAATCTTTACAAATACCTAGAACCTGACCACTGCTCAGTATCTCCACCACCACAGCCTGAACTAAGCTGCCATCATCCATCACCTAGAGTACTGCAACAGCCTCCCAGCGGGTCCCCCTGCACCCTTCCTCACCTCCTCACAATCCCAACAGTGACCAACATGGGCCTGTGAAAATGCTAGTCAGATTGGGTTGAAACTCTCAAATCGTGGATCAGTCTGACTCCTGGCAGGAAAGAGATAGCACATCCGAAGTGAGTGATTTGAGGAGGGTTTATCAAAGAACTACTTACACAAACCATAAGAGACTCTTAATCTCACAAAACAAACTGAGGGTTGCCGGAGCAGGGGGGGGGGTGGGGGGGTGGGAGGAGGTAGGGAGAAGGTGCTGGGGTTATAGACATTGGGGAGGGTATGTGCTATGGTGAGTGCTGTGAAGTGTGTAAACCTGGTGATTCACAGACCTGTACCCCTGGAGCTAATAATACATTAGATTTATTTATTTATTTATTTAATTAATTTTTTTTTAAAAAAAGAACTAGTTACAAAAGTGTGGGCAGGTGTAGGGAAACCACAAGAGAGAGTGCAGTGTCCTAGGGCAGGCAACACAGGGGGTACCCAATTTCCACCTAGACCTGAAAAAGTGTGCAGAGACGTTGCAGAGAGGGTGTCTGAGAGCTCCAATGAAAGGTGCCTGCGAAGAGTCGTGACCTCAAGTCTAGAGACCGCCTCCAGACCACACAGTCTCTCAGGAAAGGAGTTAATGCGCTCATCTCAGCCTCCGTCTCCCTCACTCCCTATCAGTACGCCCCATGGCCAAATACACCCAGAAGCCGTAGGGCAAGGGAGCATGTCCATGCAGGTCCACCTCTAGGGGCACAACTGCAGAGCAGCGTGGAAAAGGATAAAGTGAATCTGGGGAGGTGACAAAAAGCTATCCAGCCAACTGGCTCCCCATCTCAGTCAGGGTAACTGAAAGTGTACTTACAATGGTTGATAAGGCCCTACGTGATCCGACCTCATGTCCTATTCTCCCGTTTACTAACCTCTGTCCTCACAGTGACCACTCACTCCACTCACTCATCAGGCACTAGGGAGGCCTCAGGGCCTTTATACTTGCTGCTTTCTCTGCCTGAAATGCTTCTCCCCCAGACACACGCACGGCTTGTTCCCTCACTTACTTCAGGTCTCAGCTCAAGTGGCAGGCACATCATCAGATGTTCTCCCTTACTGCCTGATATAAAAACCTTTCCTGCTCCTCCCCGACCCATTCCTGGCATACTTCATCTCTCTTACCCTGTTTCTTTTTTTCCACAACACTTCTTATTAAAATCAGACAGACAGCCAGATGGAGATTTAGATAGATAGACAGATAAGATACGCAGTTTTTCCCCCCTTTTTTGTTGACTGCCTCCCTGACCTAGAAGAAAAGTTTCATAAAGGCACTAACTTGGCCTCTTTTGTTTACTGCCTTATGTCCAGTGTCTTGAATAGAGCCTGGCACATAGAAGACACTCAAGTATGTGTTGAACAAATAAAAACGTGAATGAATAGAACAGAAGAATCCCTAGCTAAGGGCTCCTTACACTGTTTATAGGTTTCATTCCTATTATCAAATTGTTGCTTAACTAATAAATACAGTCTCCTGATAATCAGACAGGGAACAGGAGATAAGCATTTGTTCTTATTGGCAATGGCACAAAATTAAACCCTGCCAGTAAATCCCTATGAACAAACGGACAGAAACAAAAGAGTAACTAGTGTCTTCTGTAGACAACTCCTCCAGACAAGGTTGGTACTTCTTACGAGTATTTATCATCAGTAACCTACCCACCTAGTACCTAAGCCTGTTTTCTCATCTGTGAAGTAGAAAAGGATTGAGTGACACAATGTATGGAGAGCATTTAGCACAGAATTGGGGCTCAGTAAATGGATACTACTATGATTATTAGTAGTGTTGCCACTGAAGTAACCATTTGTATGAGATACTATATCATCTTCCTACTCTCTGGAATGGTTTATCCCAGACTTTTAAAACGTGAACTGGAAGAATGACATGGGAAGGATGAACAAGATGCTCTACTATCTATCACATAGTTAGGCCTAGATTTGAAACACACCCTATAACAGCACCCAGCCTTGGCCTTGGCTAACCCTCTGGCAGCCCAGAATCGTGTTGCATCCATTTTTGCATCACTTATTATGCCTTGACATTTAAAATAAAAGTGCCAGTATTTCCTGGCAGGAACTAAGCAGGGACACTCGGCTAAAAAATATATAGTAGAGGAAAAAGAGCAGATCAGTAAAACTTCTGATAATGTTCCTGTTTTTGACTTGCTCCTTTAACCATGGAAGTCTCCGTCCTATTCTCTAAATTAATAGACCAGCTTCTGACTCCCTTTTCTCCACCAGTATTCTGTACATATCCTTATCTGCTGGGTCAGTTAATTACATAAAAAGTGACCCAATAGTGACCACATGAAAAGGAAAAGGCTTGACCTGAATAAACTCTACAGTCTGTCACTTAGGAATACAGCAAAGATCTGGTAAGTTTTTCACTGATGGGAGACTTCTTCGCAATCTTTTACAAAAAACTTCTGTAGACACACTGGTAGGCTAACTAAGCTGGGGAGCTAGATTCAGAAGGTAAGGGTTAAACCCCATGTAGCATAAATCTCCAGTTATAATGTGCTTTTGGCTACTACGTGTGTAACTGTGTACTCAAGTCCTTGTTTTTTTGTTAATGAATTTATAATTATATTCATAATCACAAATATAAAATATGATAACTACCATTACTAATTTTTTTTAAATTTATTTATTTGACAGAGATCACAAGCAGGCAGAGAGAGAGAGAGAGGAGGAAGCAGGCTCCCTGCTGAGCAGAGAGCCCGAAGCGGGACTCCATCCCAGGACCCTGAGATCATGACCTGAGCCGAAGGCAGCGGCTTAACCCACTGAGCCACCCAGGCGCCCCCATTACTAATTTTGCCTAAATGCAGGCTTCCAAGTTCAGGTATGAAAGTCAAAGCAAGTTTCTCTGAGGTTAAGCCTGGGAACTGATCTTACTAAGAGATCTTATTTTATTTGTTAGTACTAAAGCCTGATGCTTACTTGTTATTACTAAAAAGAATCATCTCAACCACTTCTAGTGACAGATGGGGAAACATTTCCACAATAACCTGGGAACAATTCCAAATGGAAAATGAAAAGAAAAACAAGAGTTCACTACTCATTCCTCAAGCACTTTTCAAAGTGACAGGTTGGAGGCCTCAGTGAATGAACGGTAAATCGTCTAAAAATGTATGATTTTATTGTAGCGCTTTCCAGACAGTACTGTTTTTCTCAACCTGGCTGTGCCATGCTCTTGGTCAGAAACTTTTATTTCTTTGTATTTCCAGCGTTTAACACTGTGTCCAATACTCTGCTGGCGCTCGATTGAATGACTATTAAAATGCCCATCCACAAGGCAGGCCCTACACCTAGCAGTGTAGGACAGAAATTAAACAGACCCTGGAATGGCATGACCACAGTCTGGCCGCTTCTCATCCCCTCTAGGTCCCAAAACTGCGAGCAGGTGAGGAAAGTGCACTATCCATCTGAACACCTCCCTACGTCCCGGCCAAATGAAACGGACTGCCCGAGCTGTTTTAGTCCACCAGGCACAGAACACGATTCTCCCCGCTTCCTTAGCCAGAGAGGACCCAGGTACTATCCTCCCCTCCCAACCAACCCTGATAACGACCCCTCCCCAACCTGGCCCCACAAACGCTCCATTCCTCAGCTGAACCAAGCCTGGAAGCCCAGAGCGTCCCAGAGAGGGGGCACCGCGGTGCACTGTGGGAGTAGTAGTTCCCCGGTGAGTTCCGCACGCCTACGGCCCCGCAGACGGGACTCCCGCTCCCAGAAGTCCCCGCGTGGGCGCCTCGCTCAGTCTGGCCACCTCACCTGTTCTATGGACGTGACTGTTTCCACCGAGTCGTCCTGCAACCGCTCCCGCGCGTGCTCGGGCCTCAGACTGTACAGCGGCTCTGACCAGACAGGGGAGGAAGATGGAGGGCAATAGTAGGTGAAGGAACTCGGAGAAGCCATGATCAGGAGAGCAGCAGGCGGTGTATAGGACTCCCTTCGTCAAACAACAACGCGCATTGAAACTCAAGCGGGCTAAGGAGCTACGGAGAGCGGGTAGCGTCAAAAAGACTTTGAACGCGAATCTCTCTCCACCCACCTACACATCTTCAGGCAGCGAGTTACTAGGATGCTGCCGCCCCCCATTGGGCAGAGGAGTTTGCTGCAGGAGGCTCAGCTTCCTGGCGCGCAAGGAAGGAAGGATGTGTCTATCCATCTGGATTTCATTTTAGAGAGACGGTGTAGGACGCCTCCGTTCGTTATGCAAATTAACGCACGCGCGCACACTTCAACGCCGTGCTAATTGTCACCTAATTGTTATGGCAGTAGTTCGCAGTTTTGGGTGCCCAAGAACCGTGAGTGGAACTGTAAAAACATTTTTGACAGCTCTGACTCAGACTGGCTATCACTAATAGAATACTGTGCACCTTTGGGTGCGTGACAGCCGCCCAGGAGAAGCCTTCGGCTTCTCAACAAGGGAATTGTCTTCTTGGTACTCCGTGATAGAGGGAAGGAGCATTGTAGTTGTCTCCTATCCCCCAGGGAGGTACAATGCAATAGCAGGAACTAAAGTGCAGTAGAAGGAACAAGTATAAGTGAAACGACAAAGGAAATATTCGCTTATTCAGCAGTTGCTTAGGGAACGCCTATTATACGTCAAAGAAATTAGGCTCTAGGAATACAAAAGTGAACAAAACAAACAAGGTCCCTGTTCTTGGGAACCTCACAGACTAGTGCTATAGACAAAACTGATGAATGGACACAATAAATATATGAGGACTTGGCGGTAAATGGTGTGGGAAAATAACAGGGTCTACAAAAGAGAGGAAAGGAAGAGTGGACTAAGTAGATTGGGTGGTCAGGTTAAGCCTCTCTTAGGCCTCTCTGAGACCCAAAGGATGACAAGGAGCCATCTACACAAACCATATGGGGAAGAGCTCCAGAAGAGGAAGGAACACGGAGTTTGAGAAAACATTGCCACAGATATAGGTATGTATGTGTATTAATTCTGATTATTTAATCAGAAGGTGTTCAGAATAAACAAAATTCCTATTGAGTAGGGTTAATCATTATAAATGCCTACATAAAATGTTAAAAATTATGATTTTAGAAAAATCCTGCCTTTGGTCAATGAATAGAAGAGAATCTCTTCCAGGGCCATGAAAGGACTACATCAAAATTTTAACACCAAGAATTGGGGCAGAAGGACAGAAGATACCGTAATACAGGCTTTCCAGGGAGACTCGGACAACTTCCGGCTCAGAGTATTTTACTGTGTTCCCTTGCAATTCCAAGTCATGTGTCTTGAATCCAAGGAACTGTGGTGTGGTATTTCACAACCAACCATTCCACTCTTACCCGTCTCTGGTGTTAAGTAGAAGTTCTCAGAAAGAATCTAAAGATGAGGCTGGGGTGCCCTAACGGCAGGTAAACACTATCACCATGTCCATTTTAGTGGTCCTGCAGCTGAGTTAAGTCCTGTAGGTGGCAGAATGTTTTTAAATCTGAGAATAAGTGACACTGTGTGGGTTAAGCTCATGGATATGGCTGCACTGTACTTCCCTCTCTATTTGCATCTTATTGTCTTCCCCTTGCTTCTGTTTTGGGGGAAAAAGAATGGTCTGATAAGTTCTGAGTCACATCCGAGGTTTCAGCCTTCTTTGTAAAGAGTTGCTTTGCCGGTTAGAAATTTAAATTGAGCTACTGAAAGAGTAGCTGGAATAGTTTTTTAACAAGTTGTTCTGTCTGTTACAGGTGCACCTAAAGCAATTGCAAATTGCATTCAAGAGCTAGAAATCCACTTCTGAAATGCAGTCTCTTCTGCAGTGGGATCTGAAAGGGGCATGGCAAGAGTCTCCCGCAAGATGGAGTATTTAGGTATTTATTGAGTCCTCACTGTGTGCTGGGCACTGAGCTAAGTGCTGAGGAGATGGTGGTGAAAACGCCAGACACAGCCTTTAACCCTTACATGGCTCATGATTTACCAGAAGAAACAGACATTAAACAATCATTACAAAATTGGCTATTTCATTACAGTTGGGGGGAATGGCAGATGCAGAGGCCATTGTAAGATTATATAATAGGGGACATTTATGGTAGTCTGGAAGATCAGGAAAGACTCACCGAAGAAAATGAATTAATGCAGGGTGAGGGGACATTCCAGGCAGAGGGGAAACCCAGTGACAACCATAGATCAGGGAAACAAGGAATGAAAAATATGAGGAGTTTGTACTTTGTGTAGCATTGAAAGAATTGCTCCATCTTGGATCAGCAGTGACCCACCAATTGTCCTTCCTCTGGGTTTGATAAAACCACTGGTTCAAGAAGCAGAATGAACATATATATTGGCAGTCTGGCAAAGAATGATATACTTACAGGAGAAAATAAAGATAATAGCAACTCCAGCTTGGACTGCAGATGGTTTGGGTTTATTTTACTCAAATGCCTGGATTTTTCTAAACTGAGCTGTGAATTGTAATCGTTTCTTTAAAAATAATACAAAATGTGGATAGTACTATTTTGTACATTCAAGAGCAAGAAAACAAGAAAAAAATTAATGACCTAAATGAAGCACTAGAGGTCGCTCCTGACCCTAGAGTAAGCTTGTAGAGTAGGCTTTAAAACTGCTCTCCCTGCATTACTCAGAGAAGCCCATATGTCGGCATGAATTGTTTCTTTTAATATCTTCTGAAAGTATATAATAATACACATCTTGCAAAGATTGTAAAATGGAAAGAACTCTTTATTATCCTCCTAGATAATTAATTTCCTCCCCACATTTACTCCTCTACTAACATCTGTGGCCTCCTATTCTGTCCTCCCTGTCCCTCCTCAGGACAGAATGAATGCCCAGCTCTTACTGCGGCCAGCCCCTCCCCCTCCCCTCATGCCTTACCCGAGGACGTTACTCCAACAATTCTCCCTTGTCCCTCTTAAAACATCAAGTACATTATCCCTGTACTTGACTATGCCCATCACCCTCAAACAGGCTACTTCTCCATTCTTGGGGGGAAGAAAGATGTTTTTACCCTCTTGACTCCACCCTCCTTAAGCACCTTCCCATGACTCATTTCCTCCCTACCAGTGTCTCCAGTTCCTCTCCTCCAAGTACCTTGACCCCATTCCCATCTGCTTCCCCAACAGCTCTTGTCAAGTCCCTGTTAAACTCCATGTTGCTAAATCCAAGGGCCAGCTCTCAGTCCTCATGTCTTCCTGCTTGACCTCCTAGCAATATTTGTTATTTGCAGTTCCCTTCTCATAAAAGTATTTTCCTGTAGTGTCCAGCACTAGCCTTTGCTATTTCATCTTCTTGACACCTTAACTTTGGAGCACCCCAGAGCTCTGTCTACACTCATCACCTGTGAGATCAATTAGTCTCGATGTTTTAATTACCACCGTTGGGTTATATCTCCAGCCTGGATCTCTCTCCTGAGCTCTGAGTTCATATCTAATATCTTGTTAGTATTTCCATTTACATGTCTAACAGGCATCTCCAACAGTGTGTCCACATCCATCTCTTAACTGTTTTCTTTGTTTTTGCTCTTGCCCCTCTGCAGCCAAATACAAACTCAAAAGCCAGAGAAGTTACCCTTTTGCTCAAAGCCTTCTCATGTCACTCAGAGTCAAAATCAAGGTCCTGAACCATAGCCTAGCAGGCCCAGTTGATGTGGCCTTTACTCCATGTACATTCCCACTTGCTCACTCTGTTCCCCACGCACTGGCCTCATGCCAGCCCCAGAGTGCTTAAGCTCGCTACCCCTTCCCTGTGATGCTCTTCTCCCAGGTAAAGACAAGGCTTGTCCACCACTTCTTATAGTCTTGACTCAAGTCTTTAGCTTAACTTAAATTCCTTTCCTTTCAGGCCTTTCCTTAACTCCCCATAGGAAGCTGAAATGCCACCGTCTTGTACCAACATGCTGTCTTTACTTTTCTCTATAGCATTTTTAACCAGCTAACAGACCTTACATTTAATGTATTTATTTTACTTACCAAAATGCAAGCTCTCGGGGCAGAGATTTTTGTACCATTCATTGCTTATTCTCTGGCACATAACATGCATTGAGTAGGCTAAATGATGTGAGTGATTTCCAATCATTGTAATACACATTCTGAGTACTCATTTCTTATATAACACACTGTAGAAGATAAAGACAATGAGATAACACTGGCCTTACCTGTCAGGAGCTCCCTAGCTAATAAAAACAGACACTGTATACATACAAAACAAATAAATATATTGAAGTACATATAAAATAAAATATTTAAATACATATATGCAAAATAAGACAATATATATACAAAATGCAGTGGGAGAACAGGAAAGGAGTAGTTAATTTTAATCTATTTAATGAGGATAGCACCTTAATATGTAATATTTGTGTTTAGCAATACCTTTTTTAAAAGATTTATTTATTCCACGGAGAGAGTAGGGGTGGGGGAGGGACAAAGAGAGATGGGGAGAGAGAGAGAATCTTAAGCAGACACAGGGCTTATTCTCACGACCCTGAGATCACGACCTGAGCTGAAACCAAGAGTCGATGCTCCACTGATAGCAGCCCCAGGCACCCCTGTTTAGGAATATTTTCAATAGGATAAATATTCTCTGGTAATAATTTTTAGATGACTACATTAGAATTCAGAAATTGTCAAATTTTATTCTTTATTCTTTTTTCCTGTAGCACACAAAAGGAAATATAAAAAGTTTCAAATCATTCAAAGAAGAGTTTTCGGAATACAATGATTTTATGGCACAGGGAACAACTGCGCTTCTCAGAAATCTATAAATCATCAATTACACATACCTGCATTATTTTATTGTGTCACATATTGATATAAAAATTAATCCAATTTATACTAGTCATCATTCCAGATACTCTTATTACTGAACACCTGAACAAAAGTATTGACTCTTAGTCTCCTTTGATCATGGCAACAACTATTTTACCAGGAGATACAAAATTGAAGCCAATTAAAGAGCACTGTTCACCATGAGAAGGCTAATAAATAATTTTAAAAACTGCTAAGAAATAGTCTCAGGGGTATAAACTCCTGAGCATACCAGTGACTCTCAACCCAGGCTGTGCCTTTGAAAGTAGATTCTCCCAGGCACCATCCCAGGCGCACTGAGTCAGAACACTCAGGGCCGCAGACCCAGCCCTGGGAATGCGGTTCAAAAACCCATGCATTTGGGGGTGCCTGGGTGGCTCAGTGGGTTAAAGCCTCTGCCTTCGGCTCAAGTCATGATTCCAGGGTCCTGGGATCAAGCCCTGCATCGGGCTCTCTCCTCAGCGGGGAGCGTGCTTCCTCCTCTCTCTCTGCCTACTTGTGATCTCTGTCTGTCAAATGAATAAATAAAATCTTTTTTAAAAATTAAAAAAAAAAAACATGCATTTTTGAAAGTACCACAGTGATGCTGATACATAGGTCAGAGGGGGAGCTGCCAGGAACCTTACTTTGCAGCAGAAATGCTGGCTGTCTACCAGAGTTCTGCTGCCCGTCCATAGCAGGGAGTTCACAGCAGGGCCCCGGCTGCCCAGTAGCCCCTTTGCATTTAGGCAGGGCTTGGTGACTGAGTTCTGACCAGTGGACCACAGGCAAAAGTGGTATCTACCACATCCAGGCCTGGCCCTTCAAAACCTACTTGAGCCTTTATTTCCTCTCTTCCCCCATCTCCCCAGGATGTCAGTGCCCAAGGCAACTCTCCATATTCAAAAGGACTTGTTGCCCCATGTTCTAAAAGTTCAAAATCTCAAGTAACAAAGAGATCATTAGTGTTTTCTTCCACTGGACAAATGGCCGTAATCCATTTCAGAGATTCCAAATGATTTTCCAGGCAAATATTGTGACCGCCTTCAAATGTATATTATTACTACTCCTTTTAAATAGACTTTTTGAAGTTTGCTAACTTTTTTTAAAAGATTCTATTTATTTATTTGCCACAGAGAGAGGGAGCACACAAGCAGGGGGAGCAGCAGAGGGAGAGAAAGAAACAAGTTCTCTGCTGAGCAAGGAGCCCAATGTGGGACTCAATCCCATGGCCCCAAGATCAGGACCTGAGCTGAACAGGCAGATGCTCAACTGCCTGAGCCAACCAGGTGCCCCAAAGTTTGCTAATTTAAGACTACAAAGTCAACTCTCCCCTCCCCCATTGAGTGTCCCCAAGTTTCTTCTTCCCTATAGAGTATCATGGACCTCCCTCCCCTGCTGTGTACGAGGCAGTCTTAGAGGAAGTCTCAGGGATATAGCTAGAAAAAGAAAGCCTGTAACCTGGAAGTGTGAGGGACCGGAGGGTGGTATTTCCCAATCCTTGCTTGGCAGGCACTTTCCTCCATCCTTCCTGCAAGGCAGATCTTATAAAGAGCATGTCTTGCTTTTAAACTGAGTCCCACAGTGGGAGTTCTTATTGAAGACAGCAGAGCCTCTGCCACACTGGGTGCCTAAGTGACGTTGTAGCATAGAGTCACCCCCATTCCCACCTTCTGGCAGCACAATACACTTTACATGAGAAGGAAGTCTTTATATGTGAGTGCCTGCGATTGAAGGCTTTATCTGTTACAGTATTTAACATTACCTTAACACATATATATACTGAATGACTTTATTCCTACATAGATTCCTAACTGCAGGTTATATCTTGACCCCACCCCAACCCCCAAACATAACTTTTGACAGTAAAAGTCTGATATGACATACTTTGCCTGGTCGGTGGTCACTGGTTATGTCTTCTCAACTCTAGTCTCATAAAGGAAAGAATCTCCTGAGGTTTTCCCACCGCGAAATCTTCTCATCGACAGTCTAGACCGCCTGTTAGGAAGCCACAGGAAAGGTTGAACTTTTACTTCCTATTCCAAGATAATGAAATCATTCCTAAAAACTCTGTGCACAGGAAATATCTGATGAGGCTCCTGGATTTGTTCTTTATCATGGTTTGAATTGTGTGTCTTCCCACTGCCCCCCCCCATCATACGTTGAAGTCCTAACATTTAAAGACTCAGAATGTGACTATTTTTATCTATTTTATTTATTTTAAAGAGGTAATTAAGGTAAAATGAGGTCTTAAGTTTGGGCCCTAATCCAATGTGACTGATGTCTTTGCAAGAAGAGGGGAATAGGACACAGAAAGGCATAGAACATGAACAGGAAGATGGCCACATGGAAGGACAAAGGCCTAAGAAACACCTTGACCTTGGACTTCTAGCCTTGAGAATGGTAAGAAAATAAACTTCGTTTAAGCCACCCAGTATGTGGTACTTTGTGACGGAAGCCCAAGCTAATACAGTCCTGAAGGTGGTGGCCAGGACACCAAGGACAACCTGAAGTGGTACTGTGGGTCCTTTTGTGTTAACTTGACTTACCATCAGGATTGTTTCCTTTGGTCCCCAACCCCAAAATTCATGTGTCTCTGAGAACTTGCCTTCTCCCTTCTTCCCTTGTCATTTCAGACTCTCTCCCCACCCCCTTTCTCTACTTATTAGAGATAGAAAGAAAGATGGATAGGGGCACATGGCTGGCTCAGTAGGTAGAGCATACAACTCTTGATCTCAGGGTGGTTAAGTTCAAGCCCCATGTTGGGTATAGAGATTCCCTAAAAATAAAATCTTTTAAAAAAAGAAAGGAAAGAGGATATGAATGGAGAATAATGCTGAGATGATGGGAAAGGGGGTTCTGTCCTGTTTCTCCTACTCCTGAGATAAGGTGGCAGGCAATCTTCTACAAGGTGAGCACATTACTTATGTCAGCCAAAGTTGGAAAGACAGGTGTGAATCTGGAAGACGCATAGGGTTATGCTAATGAGGAGCCCCCTGGTCCAGCTGTGTTGGTCTCAGCAGTGGGTTGCCCATCAGCACATCTCTCCTGCTATTCAGCTCTGGTGATGACAGATCTCACCATGGTGCCCCTGCTGGGTGCTTAAACAGGGAGCATGCTCAGTGTGGCTGGGCTGGGGGTGGCAGGAAGCAGGGGCAGGCACTTGTCTCCCTGGTAAAAGAATGAGCATAACATAACTGAGAAACTGATTTTTGGAGGCTTCTTGTGGGAGAGACATCCAGCAACCATTCTTAGATGTCTCCCAGCTCTACTGAAACCTGTCCCAGTCCAAGCTGACCTCAACTGGGGAGGATGCCAGAATGTCCCCTGAGTGCTGATGTAAGCAGGTGGAGATAAGATGGCGGAGAGAGAATTCTAGCAACACTCTCAATGTAAGGAGTTAGAATTAGGTATTTTTCTTATAAAGTCCCTGGTTACAGCAAACTGTGTTGTCTTCACCAGTTTATATAGTTCTTTTGCTAACACTGTCCCCAAATCATAGCTCTTCCATCTCATAGTGTATGAAACACGCAAGTCTTTCTGAAAGCAGCTGAGCCGGGACATGAATGGACAACCTAGCAGCTTGGACTTCTGGATGATTCCTTTTTTCTTTTCTGTTTTTAGAACAATGTAAGCTACTGAATAAAGCATAATAAGATATCCTTAATTTTTTTAAATGAGTATGAGTATTTATTTCCCCAGGTTCATTCAGGAAACCTCACTTCCTTTCCTGTCTTGCCTAGGGAAAGCCATTTCCTTCAAAGTGAAATTTCTTCCCAGACTAAGAACTTACCTCAGGTTGCATCTTCTTTCCTATTTCTTGGGCAGAAGAAAACAGAGAACCACTAATGGTCCCACTAAGCAGGCCTGTGGAGAATATTTATTACTATGATGCCAATCAATGGGAAAGCAGCTGCAGTGCCCAAAGGGGGTGAGACTGAGTTGAACCTGCACTCCACACTAGGTGTGGTAGTGTGGATGAGAATCACAGCAGGATGGCCCAAGACCCTGGAAAACATCCGTCTGTGGGACACACTTACCACCCATGTATGCATGGGGAAAACATTACAGGTGGTTTCCATCCCTCAGTGCTTACTAAGTACTGTCAAGTGCCATGCTAAGTCCTCTCCACACATTATTTCATCTTTTCAACAATCCTGTGAGGATATCCCTATTTTACAGATGAGGAAACTGAGGCATGGAAGCGTACAATAACATAATCTAGGTTTCACAGCCAGTAAGTAAAGGAGCTGTGGCTGGAACCCAGTGTGCCTGACTCCAGAGACCCCAGCATGCACCTGAAACCCAGTGTAAATCCAGTAAAGGAAAATACACCTGGGAATCTTCATAATCTTAATGGAATTCACAGGATCCATTCTCTTAACTTTTCATGTCATCAAAGTAGCTATCAGGTTCAGGAGTTTTTCCTCTTTATTATAAGTTTAGACACTGCCTGAAGTACAACTCCAAGTCAAGAAGATGGACTTACTGCTTTCCTTAACCTACTACTGAAAAATATATTCTCTATCCAATACTCAGATGCACACTTTTCATCACTTTTTAAAGATCTAATGAGCTGGGCTTGTTCACCACTAATACTGTGTCTTAGGAATACACAATTTTTTAGACTCCAGAAAACATCCGTCTGCCTCAATCTGGTGCTAACACATTCGGTGGTAGTAAGGTCTTGAAAGAGGCCCATGCGTTCTTTGGTGTCATTGGTGTACACCAGCAGAAATGCTTCGTGGTCTGAAATGTTTTGGCTCCCCGAGCACCTATTCTAACCAGCTTAGACCCCAAATGGATACTTCTGCCCGCGTGAAGAATTGTGCATTCAGAAATGTTTTTCTGATCATTTATCTTCTCATCGTCCTGGAGGAGGTCAGCAGAAATTGTAAACCCGTTTAAATAAAAACTGGGATGAGGTGTTGGAGGAGGGCGGACACAGTCACACAGGGTTCCGGGCAAGCCAGATGGCGGAGAGAGAATTCTAGCAACACTCTCCAGTGTTCCCGGAGACAGCCACTTCAAGAATAGCTGGGTGTTTGAATGCAGACCCCGACCAAGGCCTTTCGACCTGGGGTGAGCCCAAGTGAGGACCAACTCTGCGAGGCCCGACCCGGCCCCCGCAGGGGCGGGGTGCCGGGGCGGGGTTAGCAGGGCCAGGATCGGGGTGGGATCTGGGGAGAAGTGATGAGACCCGAAAGCCGAGTTTGGTAGAGGTGGGCCGGGTGGGAGCTCACCTCAACTCCCGCATTCAGAACGTCCGCACCATTTTCCCCGGGGTCGCGAGTCTGGCACACGGGGGTTGCGAGGGGGCCGGCTTCCAGTCCCGGCGGCGCACCCTCCGCCGCGCCCCTGCCCGCCCCCAGCTGTGGGGTCGCCGAGCTCCCGCGCGCGCTCCCCGCCCCCTCTCCCGGGACGCGGGCGGCGGCGGCGGTGGCGGCGCAGGGGAAGGGGCGGGCGGGGGCCGCCGTCGCTCTCTCCTCCCACCCGCGCTCCCGCCGCGCCGCGCTCCCCGGCCCCAAGCGAGCGGGCCGGCCCGGCTTCCTCCTCGCAGCCCGCGGCGTCCCCCCGGCGGGCGCGCGCCGCGATGGCAGCGGCCGAGCGGGGCTGAGCCCGCCGCCAGCCCGCAGCCCCCCGGCCCGCGCCGGCCCGAGCCATGGCGAAGCAGTACGACGTGCTGTTCCGGCTGCTGCTGATCGGGGACTCCGGGGTGGGCAAGACCTGCCTGCTGTGCCGCTTCACCGACAACGAGTTCCACTCCTCGCACATCTCCACCATCGGTAAGGGGCGGTGGCCGGAGGGACCCCACCCTCCCCACCGCCACAAGCTGGCCCGGGCGGCCCCCGGCCCCTGCCCCAGCCCCAGCCCGGGAGAACTGGCCGCCTCTCCGGCTGGAGGCGTTGGCGCGGGAGGCCAGGACCAGGGAAGAAATCCCGGGGAGGGGCCACCGCCTGGGGACTTGAGGCGCGGGTCCTGGAGGTGGGGGCGTCCCTGCCGTGGCCCGTGATTAGGGATAGGTTCTCCCGGCCTCGCACTGGGGAGCCTACCCATTGGAGCCCAGACAACCCGGGCGAGCGTAGGCCTGGGTACCCCGAGCTGGGGCAGCGAGAATCCTAGCCACTGAAATGACTTCCCCCACATCCCCAGGTGGAGAGGGGGAGGGGAAGGAAAGCCTGTGCTCCGGAAGAGGGGTTCGGGGTGGGGAGCCGCATCACTGAGTCACTGGGTACCCTCAGTTCAGGGGTGACCCAGTGTGGAGCGAGGAGGGGGAAGGGACGGGCCGAAGGGATTGAGTTTCCAGGAGCACAGTTGTTAAGGTAAGCCACAAGGTGGGACACCTGGAGGAGAGCGTTGATTGGGTGAGCGTGTTTGCCTGCGACAGGGGCACTTATTAGCTAGCTCCAGAAAAACAGTTGCCAAAAGATTTGTTTTGAAGGAGGCTGAGGAGGATGAGGAATGTTAGGACTACTCTCCACACCTGGGGTCAGATGGCTGATAGGACCCACCTTCCAGGACATTGGTTTGATCTGGCAGAGCTGAAGCCTGTGCTTAGAGGGACAAGATCTCCTGGCTTCCCAGGCAGAATTGTGATGGCATCTCTTGTTCTGGGAATGGGCGAGTGGCCCCCCTCTGAGGGGGGGTTCTCCCCCTTGGGCCCCGAGGGGCTCCGACCTCTGGGAAGTCTGAGCTGAGAGAATTCCACCACATCTAACAGCTTCCCCTGCTGTTGCCCCGGAGGAGCCTCAGCATGGCCCAGGTCCCCCTTTCAATGGGCGGGAGCCCCTGCACTCAGCTCCCACTCCAGGCTTCCACCCTCCCTCCCAACACACCTTCTTTGCCAAGAGAAAAGAGAGAGCAGGTAGAGCCAGCCAGGAAGGACAGAGACCCATGGTTAAGAGGCAGGCTGTGTTGTCACATAGACCTGGAGACCTCACTTTGGGACCGTGTGACCTTGAATAACGCTTAAGCTTTTGAGCTGGCATATCTCATCTGTAGAATGGGAATAATAACAGTACTTAACCTGCTGAGGTGCTGTATGGATTAAATAAGATTATGTTTGTAAAAGCACTTAACACAGAGTTGGACACATTTGGAGCTTCATAAATGTTAGTTAGTTGTTACTGTTGTCATTGTTCTTGAGCTCCCGCGGTCTCCTTCTCTCTTTGCTTCACTATCTTCAAGGGACTTAGGGGGAAGGAACAGATACATCCATCTTTCTCAGGGGAGCTGTGAGGCAGGCCACTAGAAGTTCTGGAGCTCAGGCTGGGCCACTGCCCGGACGAGAGATACCTATCTGGGAGGGATGGGCCCGGTCCTAGAAGCCAAGAGAGGATGGCATGCCTCTAGGGGAAGGCTCGGGGAAGAGGAGGCACTGGAAGGGCCTGGGAGTGAGCAAGGGAGGGGCTGAGGAAGCAGATGGGATATGGGGACACATTGCCGGCCTGGGAACAAAGGGCAGCATGTTAGCGTTGAAGGAAACTTTCTGAAGCTATTTTATGTGTGGGCTTGGCGCCAGGAGCTGCTAAGCTATCCCAGGGGGCTGTGGGCTGCTGGTGGTCCCTGGACCTTGCCTGATGAGCAGTAGTTGGCACCCTGGTATTCTGGCCACATTTCAACTCCAAGGATTGACCTAGGTTTCTCCCCTGGAGCTCTTTATTCATCCCCCTCCTTTCAGAAGCTCTTGGGCTCCTGTTCCGTGTTGTTAGGGGAGCTAGCCTCTCCTAGGAAAGTGTCCCCCTTTCCCACAGACAAATGAGGAAACTGATGTTTCTGAAATCCCAAGATGGCCCTTCTGAGGCTTGCTTTTTCCTTAGGTCCCTTGTCCCCCAATTGCTAATCACCAGCCCTTCTCCTTATGTCTCTTCCACCTTCTCTCTTTTGGGACACCTCCTTCCTGCTAGAGGGGCAAACGTGCAGTTTCCCCTCACAGGTCACAGGGTCATCCTCAGAGTCCCCCTGGGGCCGAGCACTCTAGAGGAGGTGAATCAGTGAACTGAGTGCAGGTCTCTCTATAGCACACTCCCCATCCCAGCCCCTCAGGGCCCTTGGTGTATTGACCTAAAACCTGAGCAGGTGCTTCCTCTGCTTCTGATGGGTGGGGTCTACCTTCTCCCAGGACGCCGAGGACTGTTTAGGAGTTTGGGTTCCATGAGACAGAAAAGAAACCTGTCTTTCTTCCCACTCGCCTTTTCAAGTCTGCCCACTGGGCTTCTTGACTGCGTGGGTTCTGTTTGAAGCTACCTAAGGCGCTTGTGATTCTACCTCATCTTGGGCATGTCTTTCAGCAGTAACTACAGCCTAGGGTCAGAGTTGGATGGTCAAGAAAAGCTTTCCCCGCAGGGATCCAGAAAGTTTCCCATGGAGTTGGAAAGGGCAGCCAGGAGGCAAATCAAGGAGCCAAGAAAATGGGTACTACCGAGTCAGCGTCATTAATTTATCCATTCAGGAAAAATGCAACGGGCCCTGTAGCCAGGGCTGAGACCTGGAAATTCCAAGAAGAGGAATACCCGTCGTCACCTCTCTCAAGCTGCTCCATGCCTAAGACGCATTCTTTTGCCATGCTGGACATTGATCGAGGCACCTTTCCCAGAGACTTTGGCGAAATGGGGAAAACGAGGCATTTCACCAGCTACTGCCAAGTCGGAGTTCAGATTCTTGGATTATGTTGACATGACCTCAGCTGGCACTTTTGTGATTTACTGTTGATGCCATTTACCCGAAGAGCCTGTGATGTTCCAGAGAAGGGCCTGCCAGGGAGCAGTGAGGACACCTCCCAGGCCAGCTGAGGCACTGACTGCCTCTCTTCTCTTTAGGCCGCAGGTAGGCAGGTGGCGTGGGCTAGATCTGTGCCACAAGCCAGCCTTCCCCACACGGCTGTGCCGACCCGGAGAGTCGTGTGCAGGTGGGCAGCCCATGCCTTAATGGCCTCTGCTGGCTCCTCACCTGTTAAACTAATTAATTAAGGATTCACTACAAAGCACTGTGCCAGACATTTCAGAGGCCTATTTGGTCCACCTTTTCCTGCACACAGGCAAAAAGAGCTGAGGCCACAACGAGATCTGGAAGTACTTGGTGAAGCACCCCTCACAGGTCGGGGATCAATTAGGAGCGTTGTTACTGTTGGGACGCTCTTGCGGGCCTTACCAGCAGCTAAATAAGGATGCCAGGGTGCGGGAGGCAGCCAGCGACGGGGCAGGGGACGTGCTGTGACAGAGTGCTAGAGGAGGCCGGACGAGAGGAGGCCCCGCTGACTAGAAGTGGCAGGGAAGGCTCGAGAAGGAAGGGAGGCTGAGGGGAGGCCTTGCGGTGTGGGCTGCTTTTCAGTTCCTGGAGGGGAAGGAGCAGATGGGATAGCAGGAGCAGAGACGACAGAGGTGGGAATCCAGTGGGCGTTCATGGGATGCTGGGCAGTCTGGCTAGAACAGAAGGGAGTTTTTAGGGGAAGAGTGAGAACATTCCTCTGTTTATCTGTCTGTCTCCCAAAGTCTACTTTAAGGGCATGAGGGTGAAACCAAACCTTCTTCCTCTTTGTTTTCATCATCCTGGTGTAGGGCCAGGCTCGAGCTTCAGACATGTTATTGAATTAATGGATGAATAAGGGCAGGGGTCACTGAGGGCCTGGCTCAGAGGGTGGGCCTTGGGCCTCTGCAGTGGAACAGAAGAAGGTTCCTGGGTTGGGTGATGACTTGGTGACAGTGGCACTTGGGTACTGGCAGGGAGCAGGAGTTAAGACCCACAGCGGGGAGACCAGTCAAGGGCCGTGGCGGCAGCTGGGTTCCTCTCTCTGCCATACACCTCTCCTGTAGCCGCCACACCAGACTCCACACGGGTCCCATTCTCCTTTCCCTCCAGAAGTGGAGAACCATTTGAACCAGTTAGGCTGGCAGCTTCTGAAAGGGCCTCGTGTGAGCGGGGCTGCCTGCCCCAGCAGGGAGACTGTGTCCCAGCCTAGGTGACATCTACATGCAGGGGACCTTTGGTTCCCTTTCTGCACAGTGGCTAGGAGTGTCACGTGAGCCACTCATGAAGCTGACAGGACTGCCGTCCTTGCTCTTCCCAGAGTACACGTGTCACATGGTCTCCAGACCTTCTTATTCGAAAGGCCACCTGGGCTCCAAGGACGCTGCCCAGTGATTTTCCTGTTTGACCGGTTGAACAGCCACTGTGGCTTCAGGGCTGCTTCCTGGCCTGGCTTTGCTGGGCAGGATCCCCTTCTCTGAAAGTTCTGTGTGAGCTGGCTTGGGCTTGCCTGGGGCTGGGGCTGGGGCCCCATGACTGAAGGGGAGGGAGCGGGAGTTGGGGGAGGACCTGAGGGCATGGATCAGAGCAGGAATTGAGGGACACCTGCTTGGGCGCTGGGTGCCCTCTGCAGCTTGGGGATCTGTGCCCGCTGTGGGCGGAGGGGTGCCTCACTACAGGAAGGCCGGGAAGGGGAGAAGCCGAGGGGGGAAATGGACAGACGGCTGACCTGCATGAGATTCCCCATAGCCTTACCCGGCTCTGCCACCCTCAGGTGCTGATTTAACAGCTCTTTCCTTAGTCTCCACATCTGTAAATTGAAGAGAGTAACAGACTCTTTCTTAAAGGTCTGTTGTGAGGATTATAGAGGCTAATAGGTGCAAAGCACTTGGCAGAGCCCTCGATGGAATGGTAGCTGCTGTGATTCTGTGATTATTACCATTCTTATTCTGATTGTTATTCCTAGCGCATAAGAACGTCATAAAGATTGATATGCTGTCAGTAACGCCCTTTGAGGCCAATGCTCGCGCATTCAGTGACTGGGGCCCTATTCACTGATCCCCCACCACACTAGGTGCCTTTGAGGAGCTGGGGGTCCAGCAATGAACAAACAGGACAAATCAGGGCACCAGCTCCCTCTCTGGGGGGTCACAGGAGTAGGCTCTGGGTTTCGTGTCCAATTCTGTGCCGGCCTCTGTCCCTGCCCCTTCCCCCGCCCCTCCCCCACCCCTCCCCCACCCTTGCTCCAGCAGTGCGAGGCTGGGGGCTCTGTCGGGTCACCCTGCCTCAGGCCTCATTCTGCATACCCCATTCTCCAAGGATGTGATCCCTGAGAACCGCTCTGAAACCCTCAGAGGCTTTCATTTCAGCTGCTCTGCACACCTGTGCCACCTTCCCTGCTCCGCAGAACCACCCCCAGCTTGGAAGGCCCAGATTCCTGCCCCTGCCTCCCTCCTCCTGCTCTCCTCCTGTTCTCCTCCCTTCCTCCCCCGCTCCCCAGACATTTCAGTGATGAGCTTTATAGCAGGAAAGTCGATATTTGGCCATTACCCTTCTACCCTGATTGCCAGTTCTTCTCAGAATGCTTTCTTTTGTAATCTAATACTAGTGCCCGTTTCCCTGAAAAACTGCCAATTTTCGGCACACGCGTGTGACCTCTCCTTGGTTTTCCTGCCTGGGCAGTGTGCTTTGTCGGGGGCCACGGGGCTCCCTGGACATTTAACTCCTCCCACTGAGGATGAGAGGATTCAGCATCAGCGTGGTTTTATAACAGGGGAAACTAAGGCTCCAAGAACACCGATGACTCACGTCTTGCGTGCAGGTGGCCCAAACTTGAACCCCCTCCTCTGCAATTTCCCCAGACTGGCTTAGGGCGTGCTCTTGCTTATCCCGGAAGACCTCTCCACAGGCTGCCAAGCACAGCTTCTCTCCAGTGCACCGAGGGCTCTGGGATGGAGGGACATTGGTGCCTTGGCTGTCGGCCAAATCTGCCTCCTTGACGTGACCCGCTGGAGAACTGTCAGGGGCTAGGATTGAGAAGTCTGGCTGGGGAAGCTTGGAGGGTGAAATCTAAGTGTTGCCTGCATGTTACCATTTTGAGAACATATTTACAGAGAACTCCTTGACCGGGGCCCCATGATCTGTAGAGAAGGCTGATATGACAGTTGGCCCCAAAATGTGGGTCATCCCCCACCATGGCTCTCAAAATCTTTTCTCACTGATCTTTTCTCCTGGGATGTTCTGACTTCATTCATTCAATCATTTATTCTCTCGTCACCCACACGTTCATTTTTTCTTTCCTTTATTCAATTTTGTTGAATAATTTTGTGTATTATTATATCTGCCTTCCGCCAGGCAGTTCGAATGTGAAAGGAATAAGATGGTGTTTGGCCCTCCAGGAGCTCAGAGTGCAGACAACATCTGGGAAGTCAGGCATCCAAACAGACAAGCAGAGCAGTATGCAAAAGCCATGTGGGAATGCTTGGGAATCACAGAAAGGGGCTAAACTCCTCCGAGGTTGGTAGGCAAAGGCTTTACAGGAAAAGTGATACTGGGGCAGCTCCTGGAAAACTAAGTGGGGTTCCTCAGGGGGCAGAGGGTGGGGGAGTTGCTGCGGAGGAGACTACCTCATGATCTCGGGCTTCTACTATTCAGGCTGGCTGGGCCAGCTGGTAGTGGCCAGGCCATGGTCGTACCAGCTCATGTTTAGCTAGATCCTTGCTAGGAGTTAGCTTTGTTGGCTCTGTCTAAGGCAGACACATCGGGAGGCCCTGCCCCGTACCAGATGCTTGCTCCTGAGGCTCCCAGCCCCAGTCTTTTTCCCTGGGAAACTTCTGCTGCCTGTCAACATGGCCCTGCATAGGAAGAGGCTCAGGAGGAGGGGACAGTCTTGGCTGCCTCAGTCGTGCCTGCTGACCACTCAGTAGCAGGCTCTGGGAGGCAAGGCCCAGGTCAGGGGTCTGCCAGAGGGGACCAGAACACGGCTAGCTGAGGGCACACAGCCCGTGTCACAGAGGCCCTATGTAGGTTTGTGCATATGGCAGGGGAAGGGCAAGGGGAAGGGAACTAGAGTGCACTGAGTACCTACTCAGCGTACCTACTGTGTGCACGCAAACAGTTGCGCTTTGCACATCCAAGCCATTCAGCCTAGAGATCCCATCATAAAGTGGGGGGCAAGGAGTCCCCAAGTTGGCCTTGCTAGTGTTTGAGAAGTTTCTTGGTACATTCTTCCAGTTAGATCCTCCAGTCAAATTTATATATATGAAGCTGGGTCCCCCTGAGAGCCCAGAGAAGGGAAGGGCCTTGCTGTGCTTCCAGCCATACCCCCCGACCCCACCCCCTTCCCCAGCCTTTATAACAAAGGAAAGAGTAATGCGGACCCTTCTTCCTTTTCTCTTCCATGGAACTTCAATTTTGACTGAAGATGTGTTCCTGCCTGAGGAATATTTGCTGTTTCTTCTGCCTGGGGCGCTGGTCCCTCAGATCTTTATGCTGGTACCTTCTTGTCACTCAGGTCTCTGATCAAATGTCACCTACCTTAAAATGTCATTGCTGACCAGCCTGTCTAAAGCAGATTTCACATGGATCTCCTTACTGTCTACTCCATTATTCTGCTTTGGCCCCTTAACATCACTCTGCTTATTACCTGTCCTCCCCGTTAGAATGGAAGCTCTCTGAAGACGGGATTATTTCTGCATTTTTCACTGCTGGGCCTTCTAGTACCCAGCTCAGTTCCTGGCCCATCGTAGGCTCTCAGTAACAGTGTATTTGAATGAAAGCATAAATGAATGAATGAATGCACACGTGCATTTTCCTCAAGGGCTTCTGCTCCTCCCAAGGGCAGCTGCAGCTCGTACTGCCGTCTTGGGGCCAGAGACAACAAGAAACTCACTATCCCACCCGTGTGCTTGGGACTAAGCAGAGAGGGAGAACTGTGCAAGGGGCAAGCGTTTCCAGTAGCGTCCAGTTCTTCTGCTCAGGTACATGTCTGAGGGGAAGCTCGGACATAGCAGGGAGCCAGAAAGTGTGAGAGGGGTCCTCTTCGGTGGCTGTAGAGACCAGGGGGCTGGGGCTTAGACTAAGGTCAGTATTGCAGGTCGCTCGGAGTCTCTGGGGGTGTCAGACGGTTCCCATCAGCTCAGCCCAGCTGCTGGAGTGACTTCCAGGACCACCCCATTGCCGGGGGCTCTGGAATGGGGATCCTCTAGGGCTCAGGCACCAGGGACAAGTGTTCTTTCCCAGCCTCATGGGACTCCATTTTCAACTGGGAAATCCTTCTCCTTGCTAACAGCACCTGGGTTTCTGGGCCAAGGCTTTCCAAAGATTGGCCTCCAAGATTTTATGTGCAGGTAATAACTTCCAGAGTCGTCTTGGTCCCCACATGATCACACCAAGGGAGTGTGTGTGTGTATGCGCATTTGCTGCGTCTTAAAAAATAAAGGAGGGACAGAGTATCACTCTGAAACCTGCAGTCTTTCTGGTACTTGGCATCTGAATCAGAGCCGCTGACTCTGTCCTGGAGGTGAAAACACGGCCTTGGAGCTCGAGGATCAGGATTCTGTCTGCCGAACACCAGGGCCCCCTCTTTTATTTCTGCTTCCCACCCTTCCCAGAGCGAGCAGGAGCAAATGCTGACTAATGCATTCGTCGAGAGAACCCACTGCCTCTTCTCCCCAGAGCAAGGCCAGCGTGAGGGACAGTCGGTCTGCAGGTGGGTAAGAGGAGGAAGTCAGGTGGCAGCACAGAGCCCAGCAGGCAGTCCCTAGCCAGAGGGAAGAGGAAAGTAGCAAGTAGCAGGTTTGGGGCAAAGACACTCTCTCCACTCCCCTCATCTACCTGGTAGGAGGGGCTTCTGTGTGCCGGGAGCCTTTGTCTTGAATCTTCTCTTGAGATTTGTCTCTTAGCTCGCCTTCTATATTGTTCTCGTGCCCCTCCTTCCCTTCATTTGTCCCTCATTTGGAGGAAGATGGTGTCGTTGGTCTTGTGGTGTTACGGGTTTGGAAATGGGGATCACTCTGATACCTAGTTGGGGGCGGCACAGTCAGCCAGCCACCTCCACACAGGGTCTGCCTTTCCCCAAAGCTTGTTTTGGGGTTGCTCAGGGTGACCTCTTTAGAGGTGACCTCCTGCCACAGCCCCCGTGAGCCCCACCTGTCCAGCACATGCTGCTTTCCCGCCAGGGAGGGGCTCGGGGCCTTCCTGGGCCCTGGGCTTGGTAACTGGAGCCAGCATGGCTCCAGGGATTGGGTGTCTGCCTTGGGTTTCAGCTGTATTAGGTTGTTCCTGTTGGGGCATCTCATTGCTAATGAAAAGGCTCAGGTCACACTGCCAGTCCTTTGGGCTGTGGTTGATCACAGTGATAACATCTGGCACCCAGAAGAAGCTTATTTCCACTTGAAATATGTGGCACTTGGCAGGCAGGCCACCTGGCACCTGACGTTAACCCATTAGGTACTGGCCTGCCAATAGACACAGCTGAACTTTGCCAGAATGTAGATTATAGGCAGACTGGTGGGCAAAGGGTGTGGGGAAGGGAGACATCTAGCCTCCATGGTGGATGGCATTTTCTCTTTTTGTTGGAGCACTGTGGCTTTGTGCTGGCCCCTTGTCTCACCTGCCTACTCTCCTTCCTTTCCCCAGCAGGAGCCCCTCCTCCCCAGAGCTCTGTCTGTTCCCTGCACTGTGACCCTGGGCTGCCTGATCTCCTCGTTCCCTGGGGAGCTGAGAGCTTCTGCAGCTAACATTCCATAACACTGTGTGTCAGGCCCTGTGTCATTGGCTTTACACCTTCTCTCACAACTGGGATTGTCGTTCCCATTTTACAGGTGAAGAGACAGCAAAGAGAGGGTAAGAAAAAACACATGGCCAATGCCTAGGAAAGGCGGGAACGGACTCAAATCCCGACCACACAATGATGTTCTTACTGCCCGCACCACTCTTCCTCCACCTGTGCTTCCCGGGGCTCTCTTGGAGGCCCACAGTCATTCTTTCCCCTGCATGTGCCCCGTTCCCTTCTTCCTGCAGTCTTCTCAGCCGCCTGCTGTGGGGTGGAGGGCGCAGTGAGCATGCTGCTGTCTCACCACCCCCGGCGAGCCGTCTCCGCCACCCTGTCCTGTGTCCTGCTCCAGCCCCCAGGACCCAAAGGCCAGCCCTGTCCCCCCTCCTGCTCTCTGACAGCAGCCCTGTCACCATGCTCCCCGCTCCCCTCGTGGCCTTGAGGTCTCCAAGGGTTGCAGCTGGAGACATGGACACGAAGAGCCGGAGGGCAGCACTGTCCACAGCCCGAGGCAGGAGGCATTTCACTGAGGGACTTTTCTTGCCGATGTTTGTGAGGCATTCACTTGGCAGGACACTCGTCCCACGGGTGCCCATCCTCCTCACGGACTCTGGGCCACTGATGGAATTGCGGCTCTATTTCTGGCACTCTGTGGGGTCGGAGGCAGAGACTTTCAAAACAAAAAATATTGTCAAATACAAAATATACTCTCTAGCCCTTAGGTCCTTTACATCCACTTGGGGCTAGAAGACAAAAACTAGGAGGCAGCAACAAGCAGGGAATTAGGGGGAGTTTCCCTCCCAGCCCCACAGTTGAAACATCTGTGGTGGAGGCGGACATGGTGGAGGGCATTAGGCAGCAGGGGACAGACTCAGACTGTGGGTCTTCAGGCAGTCCCAAGGCACCTTCAGGCTTCAGGTGTGCTCTGAGGACACCCATGAGCTGGGAGGTGGGATCTACGCCAGGATCCGGCGCTCCCAGCCCCAGCTCTGGCCAGTGTGTTCTGTCTTCAGGCATCTCTGCTTCTCCGCACATCTGCCCGTGTTCCTCTTATTACCAGCTGACCAATCCCTTCAGCACCGTCTGGAGGGAGCTGATTTGATCGGCTTAGCTAGATCCCCTTGCCCATGTTGGCCGGGTCACCTTGGGGTCCCCAGCAAGCCCACTGATGGACCAGTTTTCTTTGGTCAGATGTCCACCTCTGGTCCAGTTAGGAGCTGCTTCCCCACAAAGAACACACGGTACCCAACCCTGCTTCCCTGAGCAGAAACTCTGGGCCGGGCAGCTCCAGCCAGAAGAGGACACCAGGTGTGGCAGACACCATGACTGGCCCATCTGAGGAGAAAAGTGGTGAGCTTCTCACTGTGCTTTCAGTTCTTGGTAGGCAGAGGGCCCTCTCTTCTGGACTTTCTCCCCCAGGAATCCCCACATCTTCAGGAACGTCTGTTGGAGTGGTGTGGAGGCAGTGAGCCTGTTTCTTCGCACCACAATGTCCCCTGCGCCTGGGGACAGTGGTATGGCTCTGTGCAAGGCTGAGGGCAATCCTGACCTCAGGGAGCAAGGGGTCCCCGGAAACTAGCTAATGGGGGGCTTGCTCCCCGAGTACCCAGGACCTCACTTCTAGATGCCTTATCAGAGCAGAATTGTATGGGGTATGTCAGAGTGTGACAGACAGCCGCTGGGCCAGGGGGCAGTACCCTGGGTGGCTGTCAGGAGCCCAGTCCTCCAGGTCGGGTTCAGCCACTGGGTGAGGGAGCAGGAGGCAGTTAGCCGGCCTCTCCGTGCCTCCGGCAGTTGTCACCACTCTTCCCTGCCTCACGGGGCTGGCACGAGAACTGAGGGCTCTGGATCCCTTAGCTAAGGGGTGTTCTACAAACATCATTATAAGGATCGTAGATTGGATGTGGTTCAGCCTCGGGATGGGCTAGACAGTGGTTCTCAGTCTTCAGCCTGGGTGGACCTGGAGAATGGCTTTTCTAGCATGCTCCTTGATGTTGATGCCGCCAGTCCCTGGGGGAGCCGGAATGAGAACATGCAGGGATGGAGGTGGGAGGAGAGTATCTCTCCCCACCATAGAGTTTGGAGACCAGCAGGAAGGGGCCAGAATGTTAGGACGAGCACCCAAAGGGGGCTGATGATGAGCTGAGAGCTGAGGAAATGAGGTAAGCCTCAGGAATGGCTTCATCAGGCAGCATTTGACTCACCCCTAGAGATTGGAGAAGGAGTTCTGTTGAGTGAGTGGCACTGAGGAGGGGGCACACAGGGGCTGAAGCCTTCAGCGAGGGGTCAGTGGCTATGGGGAAGGATATTGGGGACACCGCTCCTATAAATAGGGTACCAGCTGTTACAAGGGCCCCACTGAGGTGGGAAAGCAGAACTCTGTGGGTGACCAACCAGGCCAGTGTTTTGACTGTCCTGCAGTGCTCAGCAGCAGAGAAAACTAACAGCCACACAGGGGGCTGGAGGGGCGACGGGTGGGCACAGGCATGACCGACTGTGGAGTAAGTCGGTGGACACAGTGGAAGGTCCAGGCTATGGGACCAGGGAGAATAGAAAGAAGAGTCCACTACAAGATCACTGGGCTCTTCGTCTTTTTTTTTTAATTAAAAAAATGTGGGGGCACAACCCGGTGGTTGGTTAAGCATCTGCCTTCAGCTCAGGTCATGACCTCAGGGTCCTGGGATTGAGCTGCATCAGGCTCCCTGCCCAGCAGAGAGCCTGCTTCTCCCTTTGTCTCTGTGGCTCCCCCTGCTTGTGCTGTCCTTCTCTCTCAGTCAAATAAATAAACAATATCTTTAAAAAAGAAAAAGAAAAAGAAAGAAAGAGAAGGTGGGTGGGAGAGGAAAATCCCTCAAAAGGCCTAAACTTACTGTTTTTTAGTGCATATGCATAGCCAAAATGGAAGCATTTTCTCCAAGCTCCACAGATGTTACTGGGTGGTCAGGAAGACCTAAGTTGTAAGAGGATGGGTGTGGGGGTCTGTGGGCCCCCCAAATCCCTCAGCCTCAGTCCCTGGCCACACAGCTAAGAAGTGAAGGAAGAGGGAGAAGGAATCTAAGCCCAGCGCTCACTCCCAGGCGCTGCCTCTTCTAAGACCTGCTTACATTGTCGCCCCGAGCCCCCTGGTGCTGGGAGCTCCCTCCTGGCTGCTCCTTGCTCCAGGACCTGCAGAGAAGCCCGCATAGTTAAGTCCTCTATGTCTAGTTACTGCACAGCTCTCATTCCCTCTGAGAAGCAATGCTGGGGGTTGCACAGGCTCTGCCAGCAAATGGGTCTGTGTTCAGATCTCTGCCACTTGCTGTGCTGACCTTGGGTTAGTTATCTCACCTCTCTGGGCCTTTGTCTCCTTTCCACTAATCTCTGTAAGGTCAGGGATCCTCTGTCCCTCTGCCACTCTGTCTGTACCTAGTACTGTGCAGGGCACCGAGTAAGTTCTCATAGACGTTCTCATAGAAGTAAGTTCTCATAGAATAAAGAAAGGTAGAACCTTCTGTTTCCCTCCCTGCTACCTTGTGACCACTCTGCACAAGGCCCTGTCCTTGACCAGGCTTGAGAGACTAGTATGAGGATGAGCTAGGTTGATTAGAAGATAAACCAAATTGCCGGTTCTCCTGGGAAGCCAGCACTGTCCCATGAAAAACAAGAATTTCCTGATTCTCTTCTATGCCAGCAATGGCGAGGAGCAAATTCTTGGCAACTGGCTGTCTGAGGAGGGGGTGAGTGTGCCGCTGCCCCCCCCCAAGGCCTGGCACCCTCACCCTCGCTTGCTCTGCACACCCGGAAGAATGGCTGCCAGACATTACCCATTTGGAAAAGTACAGCTCAAGAGCTATGAATCAGCTTGGGCAGGCGAGAAGTGATTCACGTCTGACCAACTTGGTCTAGTTTGGGTTGTCCATTCGGAATCTTTTTCTCCCCTCCAGTTAAATGATGATTGGTCTTGATGGAAAGAGGGAAAGGTCTGAATTGAATCCATCTGTATTTGTGGAAGCCTGGGGACAGGCCAGGGAGAAGGGGAGAAGTGTTCCCATTGGTAAAGAGCTAATGCTGAGTGGCATAGTGGTGGTGTTGGGGACTCTGGTACCTGTGGGTCTTTGGGGCTGTGCCAGGCAGCTAGTGACTACCGTACATCTGGAACTCTGCCATGACCGTGTTCTCCACCTGAAAACTGGTTAATGATGCCCATTCCTGACCTGTCTCTGGGGAGTACACGAAGACTTAAGCTTAATTAACTTACTCGATAGCGCTTTTGCATCACCGGGCACCGTGCCCAGGCACAGTTGGGGCTGGGAAGAGGCGTGGTGATAAAAATGTCTCCCCTCATCTCTGTCATCACTCAGATTCAAGCCTGTGTGCTGCGGGTGCTGCTGACTCCTCCTGCACGTTTCCCCAAATATGTTTCTGCCTTGGGCTGCTTTGCCAAATGCCTTATGTTTCCTGGGTCTTGTGGCAGCTGAGCTCCTCAAGTCCTTGGGCACGTGAGCCGGAGAAGCCTGTCTGTCCTCCCCTCCCTCCCCCAGGAGTGTAATGCGTCACTGCCTCGTCCTCCTGTCACTGGTCGTCATTTACAAGCACCCACGATGGACCGGGACTATACTAGGTTATAGTGGTAACTGTAGGCAACTGAGTGTCTCCCAGGTGCTGGGCCCTGTATCTCGCCTCGTCTTCTCACCCTCTGAAATGATTGGTGATGTACCCTTTTTACAGATGAGGAAATGGAGGCCCAGAAAAGCAAGGTGCCCAAAGTCACAGCAATGACCGAAGTGGCCAGAGTCAGGATTTGAGCTCAGGCCTGGCTTCAAAGCCCGTGCTCTTTCTAAATAAATGAGTACACAGCAGTGCCTCCTCCAGTAAATGGGGTATAGTCAACAGCAGAGCCACTGCTCCCTCTTGGTGGGCCTCTGCTAGGGACCCTCTTCGGGATCCATGTCCCTTCCCCTCATTCATGACAGCAGCACATCCCCTCCTGGTTATTAATAAGGCAGAGAAAGAAAAAAAAAAAACAAAAAACACCCAGGCTAACTAGATAGGTTGCTGTTCCTAGGGGTTGGAGTTCCATCGCAGATAAATAAACACCTGTAGTTCTCTCCAGCAGTGTAAAGAGGAAGACGTCACACTGAGGAGAAGGCGACACATTTGGCGGCTGAGTAAGGCAGTGATGGAGTGGATTCCCCGTACTCACTCTGCCCTCCTCCTGCACCCCCTCTACTCATCCTTGCCCTTTACTGCTGGCAATTCTCAGATCAAGGAAGAAGGGAAGCCCCATTCAAAGCCCCAGATACTTCCCTAGGGCCAATCTTTGGCTTAAGAAGGCCTTTACCTCATGCCATCTTTGTGCCATATTAAGTCATAGACAGTCCCTTCCAGTGTGAGTGCCCTGAGCCTTCACCGTTCGGTCTCAGCAGTACTCTTCCTAACTTCCTTGCTCTCTTCCTTTCCCCAGGCGTGGATTTTAAGATGAAGACCATAGAGGTAGATGGCATCAAAGTGCGAATACAGATTTGGTGAGTTGGGGAGGAGGAGAGACATGGGGCTGCCCCGCCCCTGCCAACTCCAGCCTCCTGTTTCCTTAGGAAACTTTCAGGGATTGACCACAAGTCACCAAAAGCCAGGAACTAGAAGGAATTGGCAAACCAAGTTGGTTTGTTTTAGGATGAGGCTTTGCCCCTGGGCCCAGCCGCAGTGCACAGGAGGGAGGGTTATACCCCACATTGGGATGGACCCTGGGGAGATACTCCCCAGGACGGCATGGTGCAGTTCCCACCAGGCGCCACGGGGGGCCGCTGTGGCCCGATGGCCTGAGGTTTCTGGAAGCGCAGCCTTTGCCAGCCTTTGCAGCTGCTTCCAGTTTGGGGAATGCTATGGGCCTTGCCTTCAGAGGCCCCACAGGGACGGGAGGTGGGGCAGTCCAACCTGTTTGAACACAATGGCCCAGTTCTAAAGAGAGGTGTCGAAGGCCCAGTTTCATTTGAGACTCCCGGCACTGATAGAGTTGATGAGGCCCCTGTAGCCCAGGCAGCCCCAGATAACCAGGCCTCGCTCCTGCAGGGTCAGGGATGTTCAGACCCCTTTGGGGAATCAAAACTCCTGATTTTTCACCCTGCAGCTCCCCAGTTTTTCCTGCAAGGGCCCAGGGTCTCCCTCTAGCCCCATGCTCCCTGCTCTCCTGATGGCCTGGCTTTCCGTTGCAGGGACACGGCGGGGCAGGAGAGATACCAGACCATCACGAAGCAGTACTATCGGCGGGCCCAGGTGAGCCGCCATTCTCAGGGTTTGGAGGTGGGACGCTGCCATCCACACTCCCAACTCTAAGCGCTGGAGATCTGTATGCCACCGACTCCCAGAACAGGGCCTTCAGACAAACACGTTCATCTGTTATTCTCTGAGCACACACCACAGGCAAGCCCCCCACCTCATCCCCACCCGCCACCCTTCACCCTGCGCCAAAGACCCCAGTCGGAAGAGAGTTCTGTGATAGGCTTAGGGCACAATAGCTTTGGGGGGATGAGAGAGAAGGAGAAGTTTCTGGGTGCTGAGGGAGCCTCATTCTGCTAAGCAGGGAGAAGGGAGAATGGGACCTAGCCTTTAAGGTACCACACCTGCTTCTGGACCCTCGACTGTGCACTATCTCTGTGTGCATCTACCCCCCCCCACCCCATCTCTCTCTCCTTCTCTCTCTCTCAGGGAATATTTTTAGTCTACGACATTAGCAGCGAGCGCTCTTACCAGCACATCATGAAGTGGGTCAGTGATGTGGATGAGGTAGGAGATGCTGCCTCCCCATTGGGGGTGGGGGAGGGTGCCTCAGAGGGAAAGATAAAGTGAGGGCCAGCTGAGAAGGGCTGAAGCTCTCAGCGTTGGTGAGCAAACACTCCCCGGAGACCTTGCCTTTCCCGGCCCTGGATGGAGACCTCTGGGTGAGTAAGACATGGGGAAGAAGCCCAAGCTGCCACACCGCCCATGATCTGTGCCCAGCCAGGCCGCCATGGCTGCTTCTTCCTTGGAGATGAGTTAGGTCAGAGCCTACCCTGTGACTGTCTTCCTTCCTGAACTCTCAAGAGCAGGAGGAATCGTGAGACTGGGATTCTAGTCCTGGTTCTGGAGCCTTGGGCAAGCGATGTGAACTTTCTGAGTCCCCAGTTTTTCAATTGGAGACTGGACTTCAGTGCAATGCCCTTGCCAGTTCAGATCCCAACTGTCTAACCCCAGGAAGTACCAGTTGTAGCTGGAGTGTCTCCCCCCTTAAGCTGTCCCTGTGACAGCCCTCTAGCCCCTGGGGTCAGCCTCACACCTGCATCCCGTAGGCCTGCTCTGTCCCTAGGGCTCTGGAGCTTGGGGCTGGTGTGGAGGCCAGGAGATAGTGTGATGGGAAGCTGGGGAGGAAAGGCAGTACTCACTGGCAGTTCTGTCTGTCCTCTGTCCCCAGTATGCACCAGAAGGTGTTCAGAAGATCCTTATAGGGAATAAGGCTGATGAAGAGCAGAAGCGGCAGGTGGGAAGGGAGCAGGGGCAGCAGGTAAGTGCAGCAAGCTGGCCAAGCCCATCCCTTGGGTCTTCTGCTGCCTGGGCCATCCCTGAGAGCTGGGACCCAGGATTCTGTCCTTGTCCTCAGGCACCCTGCACCTCCCACAGTTCCCTGAAGCTCTGGGCAAGTTGCCATCCTTGAGAGTTTGCTTTCTGTCTGTTGGGACAGTGATTTGGGACCTATCCTGGAACAAAGAGTTCTCAGGCAGCCCCTTGCCTGGCTCTAGGGGCCCCATAGCAAGATTACCCTCTGCTAAAGAGGTCATCCCAGTGGTCATGGTGAGGAAGGGCTCCAAGTCACTGACTTCCCAGCAGCATCCAGGCACGGCAACTGTCTACAAGGATCCCATCCCTGTCTTTATACTGGAAAGGGGTAGGGAGGAAAATAAGGGAATGAAGGCCCCACGGTTGGAGAAGCTATGGGACTGTGGGGACAGGAAGGTGGTGCCTAGGGACATCACCCTCCCAGAGGACTGAAGGATGGGTGCCATGGAGACGAGAGCCGTCCACCCACTCTGAGAGCCTCTAGAGCTTTTTTCTCCCTCTTTCCGTCCATAGCGCTTGAAATAAAATAGATTTTTGGCATACAAAAATAATACAGGGTCATTGAAAAATCTGAAAGTAGACGCAAACCCTACCAGAATAAACCCTCCTAGAATAGTATTTATCGAGCACTGTATGGATGGCTGGTGCTAAGTGAGTGCTTTGAGATGCAGGACCTGTTTTAGTCATTCCCTGACCTTGGTTGAGAGATGCCCTCATCCCCCTTTAACAGATGGCAGGTCCGTAACTTGTCCAAGGTCGTATAGCTGCTGAGTGGGGCATTGGCGTTTACGTCTGGGTCTGTTTGACCCCAAAGCCGCATTTTTTCATTAATTCCACACCCTGCACAAGACTGGGGGGACCTTTGCCTCCTGATGTGTGACGTGTGCATGCCACAGGCAGGGGTGTGTCTGCTGGGAGTGCGGGCGGGGCTTTGTGGAGCATCTTCTCCATTCTTGGCTGGCCCTTTTCTGCAAAGGGGCTTCTGAGACATGACCTGCTGTGAGAAGTTGTCGCAGTTGAGCATGGACTGCGAGAGCCATGGCAGAAGGACAGGCCGCTGCTGTGGGCACCTCCCTTCCCTTACTGACTCCCTTTCAGGAATGTTCTTTTCTTGCAGCTGGCCAAGGAGTATGGCATGGACTTCTATGAAACAAGTGCCTGCACCAACCTCAACATTAAAGAGGTGAGTGCCCTGAACCCCGCTGCCCTGCCTTTGTGGCCCATTGTTGCAGAGGGGACCAGGGAAGAAGGGAGGCGGTGGCCCGGGGTGGGAGAGTGAGCCCCGTTCACATGATGAGGCCTCGTCCTGGGGCAGGTACAGGGCTGCAGGGGGAAGAGGCGGTGGCAGCATCCGCGCACCCACTCACCCGCCACCGGTGGTTTCGCAGTCTTTCACGCGGCTGACGGAGCTGGTGCTGCAGGCCCACAGGAAGGAGCTGGATGGTCTCAGGACGCGTGCCAGCCATGAGTTGGCGTTGGCTGAGCTGGAGGAGGACGAGGGCAAACCTGAGGGCCCAGCGAACTCTTCGAAAACCTGCTGGTGCTGAGGGTCCTGTGTGGAGCACCCAGCGACCCCTCCCTCCCCACAGGAGGCCTGTGGCAGACAGGGAGTCCGGGCTTTGCCCTGCTTCTCCTCTCACTCGGGTGACCCTGTGGAATACCAGTAGCTGCTACTCCCCTGCCTGGCCCCGAGAGCAGCCCCGCTGTCATCTCGGAGCAGCCTCTGCCCCCTGCCCTCCAGCCTGGAGGGCCTCCCTTCTGCCGGGCTCCCCACCACAGGCCTGCCATGAGCCCCGGTGTGCTCCGGGTGCTGTCTTGCCGCCCCAGGCTCCCCAGACAGTGGCCCCGTCTGCAGTGAGGCCACTCTAAGGCTCCTTCTTTCTCAGTGCATCTTGTCTCCTCTCTGCTTTTCCTCTCTTCCTCCTACTTCTCTTTCTTGTCCCCTTCCCCCTTCCAGTGTGTTCTGTATCAAAGCCCCTTGAACCTCTTTCCCTCTCTGTCCTGCTCTGTGGCTGCCAGTGCAGCTTTTTTCTTTCCTTTCTTCCTAAGCCTGTCCAAGGGAATGGACTCAGGCTCATGGGGATGTTCCATACTCTTCTTCTGGAAGAACACCCCACCCTGCTTTGTGAAGGGGCCAAAGCCTATGGGGTGCTTCTTCCCATCTTCCCCTCCCCGCTGTCCCTTCCTGTGGCATGGCCTGCCCCATCCATGATCTGGGAAAGTGGAACATCAAAGTAGGAAGGAAACACCAAACTGGTGGTCCTCAAAACTGGGGCTGTCCCACCTTTTCCTGCCTGGCCTACCCCACCTCCCAGCTTTGGCCTTGCTTGGCTGCCTGCCCACCTGCCTTTTGGGGAAAGTGAGCTCAGAAGCAGGTGCTTCAGAGAAGAAAAAAAATTGTTGAGGGGAGGCAGGGACAAAAGGTCACCCCCATTCTCTACCTCCCATGCAGTGTGCACAGTTTCTCCCCACCTGGGCTCCTAAATGTAAAGATATGTACCAAGGCCTCAGGGCACTGCGGGGTGAGGAAAGCCTGCAAGGGGGGAGGGGGATGGGAATGATGTTGACAAGCCAACCACACACCCAGGAAGGGAAATGTTTGGAAATGAAGGACTAGCCCCTGTATATCAGGTGAAAGGCAGGGAAAGGAGGCCAGAGACAGCATTTCGCAAACCAGAGGGGAATACGGGAGCAACTTCCCTTTCTGTGTAGGAAGGGCATTTCCCCACAACCCCCAGGCAAGGTGACATAACCACTGAACCCAGCCTTCAGCGCTCAAGGCTTTCCTGAGAAAGTCTGTGGGAGAAGGGCAGGGGCTTCCTGGGGAGGGAGAAAGAAGGCCCTGGGTAGAAATGCTTGGTGCTGTTCTCTTCAGCCTTCCAGAAAAAGTGCTTATCTTGCCCCTTTAGCTTCTTGAAGAGGAGCCAACCGCACTGTGGCCGCCGGAAGAGGGAGGGAAGCCGACTCCCTCCAGAGCTCTTTGTTCAGGAAGAAGTTTCTTTAGCCCGATGTGGCCCAAAGGTGGCTTGAGGGAGGCGCTTTAAAGAAGGGACAAGTCAGTGATGGGGCCTAGTGGGGTTCCTCCCCACCTGCCCGGCATTGGAGGCTCATTCTTAAGCTATGTGTTAGCTGCATCTTATGGCTCCGGCTGGAGCTAAAACAAAAACTCAAGCCCTGAACGTTCACCAATGGAGCTTCAAAGTCCAGGGCACACACATGTGCAGGATTAAGAGCCCCACTTCCTTATTAACCCCCCCCCAAAAAAAAGGTGGGGAAAAAATCACCAAACCTTTCCTCTGACTCTTAACAGAGTGGGAGAGGGTAGCTCAGGATGTAGGACCAGGGACAGGCTAACAGTGGAAGGAAAAGGAGGGCGGGAATAGTTATAAATTGTTAGCTGATGAGAAACTTAGCAGACTCTTTAGGATGAAGTTATGACTATGGCTGGGATGCTTCCTTGAGGCCTGACTCCTTGGGTGTCAAGACACAGCATCATGCCAGGGCTGGGGCGATGGTAATGCCAGACCTCGGGAAGCCAGGGGCTTCAGAAAGCAGACGTGCTGGGTGCTGGCTCCAACCTGTGACCCGTGTTGCAGTATTCCCTGAAGATCAGGCAGAGCACCACTGCCTTTCTCTCCCAGCCCCCTCGGGACAGAGGGACTCATTTTTATTGTACCTAGGGGTTCTGGAAGGGAAAACACAGGGTGGAGATTTATGCACTAATGAGCCCCACCCATCAGGGCCACAGCTGGGGAGAGGTATGGGAGGGTTGGAGCTCTAGGGTCAGCTATGCTCACTAGGTATTGGGAGTTGGCATCTCACCCCTACACTTCTCCAGTCCGGAGGGTGGCCTGGGGTCTGGCCTTAGGCCCAGACTGTTGAGCAGGCGCTCCTGCCTGTTTACTCCTCACCACCTCTGCACCTGCTGTCTCGAGACTCAGCCCAGCCCCAGGCATTTCCACCTGCTCCCAAGCCCCCACCATCTCCCTGTGATGGGTGAACTTCGTGTACTGTGTCTTGGGTCCAATATATGAATTGTGAGCAGGGTTCATCTATTTTAAACACAGATGTTTACAAAATAAAGAATATTTCAAACCACAGGTGTGTCTGCCTGTATGAGTCCCTAGGAGGAGTTCTGTCTTGGCCCTTGGCAGTTAAGGGGGAGAGGGAGAGGGAGAGGCAGTGCCGGGAGACGGTTCCAGAACCTTTATAAAGCAACAGCAGGAGAATGACAGTGGAAGCAGCAAGCTGTCCTCTTCCTTACTGTACCTTTCCCAACGTCACCTGCAGGGGAGCCCCAGCAGAGCCCCCCAGTGCTCTGCAGTGGGCCTACAGGAGCAGAAAGATGGTGTCACTGGTAGGATGCCGAATATCTATGTCTGAAGTATTGAGAACCAAGAAGGTTCTCGACCGTCTGAGACGGAACAGGAACAGGTCTCCCTGGAGGCATGAGGAGGGATTAAATCTTTCAGAAGTTTGTCCTAGCCCTGTGACCAGGTACTCCAGGGGAGCAAGGCAGACTGTAATCTTGGGGGTCTGGGGGTTGCCAAATACTATACTTGGGGGTGTGGAGGGAAGAGGCAGAAAACTGGAGTCAGGATAGAATGAGGAAGGAAGGAGACAAACAAGCCGACAATGGTGGCCTAAGATCTTAACCCGTGCTTTACAGGTTATGGAAAACTTGCAGTACTCCACCTCTTCCATCCTAACAATCATATCTGTGGGAGATAAGGAGGGTGATGACACAAAGTCGGCTGGTAAGGAAACGTGCCTAAGGGCCTCAAGTAACCGTGGCAGAGTCATGGCCAGAGACATCGGAACTGAAATCTCTGGAGGGAAAAGCTTTTAGCAACATCTATTTAGAAAAATCTCGATAAGCAATTCTCATCTGTAGCCAGAGTCGAACCACATCCCTAGATTTTTTGCACACTAAGGCAGTGCAGTTTCCAGAACAACCACCCCCCTGTGGAAAGCCGTGGGAATCACACACCTGTTAGTGCATGTCCAAAGTAATAAGCTTCTGGGAAGTGAGCCAGTTTGAGGTAAAGTTGGAGACAAAGGTATTTTAAGAGAGGTTTTTCCAATCATGAAAGTTGGGAACCTGCATGATAGAGAGTCCTAAGTTGTTCTTGGAGAAAAGGGATGGCGTGTCCCAGAGGGAGAGGGAGAGGGAGTCCCCAGCTCAGGAACTTCCATGGTCATCCTGGACAGAGGCCCCCGAAGGGCAGCCAGTAAGAGGTGCCCAGATGCCCGAGAGTCCTGGAAGCTCTCAGCCTGCAGGTAAGTCTGAGAAGTTCGTGCTGAAGTTTTAGCCTACTGTCAGAGCCAAGTTCTTCTGACACAGTGGCCTGGTAGGGACGTTTATTGGCTGTTTTTAGGAACTTTACCTGAACACATTGGGCGACACACTTTATGCTGCATTTCCTGTCACCTCTTTTAATGGCCAAAGATTCCATTCCCACTCAAGTAATGGAGGCTTGTTTTGAGGGAGCAGCCAGTGGGGACATGGGTCCCCACGTGTTATGAACAGCCATGGAACGGGCTACAGAAGACAGAACAGCTGGGCATTCCCTGGTGAGTAGTTCCTCCATCTTCTCAGCAAATCAGATTCTAAATACCAGCTGCTCCCAAGCCTTGCTTATTCTTGGTTCTAGAAGACAGTTCCCAATGGACAAGTACCTGTGAAAACACTCTCTAGTAAACATCTGCATTATTATTGAAATAACACTCCCAAAAGTCCCAGAGCCAGGTCAGGGCTAATCGCCAGTCTTCCTGATGGAGAAATCCAGACTTTTTAATTTTTTTTTTTTTAATCGGATTTATTTGAGCTGCTGGGTGCTTGGAATAATGAAGTGAAGCACTAGGCCTTCCCTTGGGTCCTCAGATGGGCCACAGTATGCTGCACGGCTGGTGCTGAAAACCTGGGCAGGTCAGCAGGGTTTAGAACCATCGAAGCTTTGACTACCTGCATGTTCCCTTCTGGGGTGGGGTGGGGAGGATGAGCAGCACAAGCCTGTCGGGAGAAGTCTTGGGGACTGAGCCTTTGTCTGAGAGGAGGCAGGTGTAGCTCGTGCCCTGGGGGTCACTCACCTGCCCTGTGGCTCCTCACCATCACCTGGCCATGACTGACGGCCTCCTCACGAACCCAAGGAGGCAGAGTGGAGGACACGGTGTGGGCGTCGGTGCCAATGCAGAGGGGCAAGGGCAGAGCAGCACCACTCACTGGAAGACTTTCCAAAACAAACTTTCTCTCTTCAGCCTGGCTGAGCCCCCTGAAAGCAATTATTTCCAGAAAAAGCACACTGTCCTTCTGAGGATCCCTGTGCTTGTAGGCTTTTGGAAAACAACAGCCAAAGAAAACTACGTGCCAGTCATATGTATATTTTGGTTGTGGTCTGAGTTAAGGGGACATGCCCCCCAGTTCTCTTCCTCATCTTTCAGATCTTGGCAGACCCTGACCTCTCAATGGCGCAGTTCACCGCTTGGCCTTCAGCCGACAATACGTGTCTGTGCCAAGCGAGAACGACTTGCTGGGGCAAGTCAGAGTCAATCCTGCATCCCTCCCTCCCTTTTTTCCTCCCCATTTGACCTTTGGGGCTCTAGTTTCCTGCAAGGAGTGAATTATTCATGTTTGTACATAGATATCAAATTGGCCCTTCCCGGGTTGCCAGCAGGGTGGGGCAGGTAGGTGGCTTTGTTCAGAGTCTGTAAACAGGAGGAGCCACCTCCTTGTTGAAACAGCACCTCTAGGTGGGTGACCGTTTTTTTTTTTGCTAAGTCATCCTGGGGATGCTCAAAGCCCCATTGTGAAATCCTTCCTGTCCTTCCAGGCTCCTCCTTCCTCCCCACCCCTATAACAGACCCTGAAGTGGGCTGCCGCCGCTCTGCCACCGCTCTGCACACCTCACTCTGCCCCTTCACCATGGCTTACATAGCCAAGTCCTTCTACGACCTCAGTGCCGTCAGCCTGGACGGGGAGAAGGTAGATTTCAACACGTTCCGAGGCAGGGCCGTGCTGATTGAGAACGTGGCCTCGCTCTGAGGCACGACCACCCGGGACTTCACCCAGCTCAACGAGTTGCAATGCCGCTTCCCCAGGCGCCTGGTGGTTCTTGGCTTCCCTTGCAACCAATTTGGACATCAGGTGAGGGGTGCCTTGTAATGTACCCAAGAAGTTGGAGTGCTGAAGCTTTGGTAGGCGAAGAGGGGATGGAGAGTGACTATGTGTGTTGGAGTGTCTGGAATTGGAGTTATTTGTTAATCTAGGTCTTTGGATACAGGTGAATACCAAGGGGAAGTACATGGGGTTCTAACTGTCTAGGCTTCAGTACAGAGGGTGGGATTTTGTTGTTTATTGTCTTCCCATTATGCTCCAGGAGGGCTGGTACCGCATCTGCTTTTCTCTCAATGTCTCTCCACGGTGGAGAATGCACTTGTCAAATACCGGCTGAGAGGATGAGTGGAAGGAAACAGAAGATCAACCCTCACACTAGGATTGAACTGACCCAGGAGACCTTAGTTGCAGCTAGATGTGGTTCTGCTCTTTCGCGGCTCTGTGCCCATGCAAGAGTCACTTGATTTATCTGTTTCAGTTTCCTCATCTGTAAATGGGATAATGCCACTTATCTCACAGGATAATTGTGAGGTTCAGAGGGTAAGATATACAAAAAAAAAAAAAAAAAAAACCCTTGGAAAATATAAAGTAATATGCAAGTGAAAGCAAATGCAACTGTATTATTTCGGTTGAAGGATTCTGTTTTAAATCAGCTGAGGGGAGAATGATTTTGGTGGAAAGCTCAGGGTACTCAACGTGTACGGGTCTCCTCTGGGTGTCACGTGCACCTGTCTCTGATTTTTTTTCTTTCCTTTTTTTTTTTTGGTGTGTCTGTGTCTGTATGTTCCACACAGGGATCAAATCTCTGTCTCTGATTACCGGGTCAAGTTCTAGATCTTCAGCCCACATACCTCAAATTCTCTTTCAGGGATTCTTCTATATTCACTTATTATTTTAACAGCACCAGCAGACAGAATGTCCTCAAGTGAACCCTCTAATTATAACCCCCTCAGTTCAATTCACAGTGGCATGATGGCAAGGAATTGATTAGTAGATACACAGCGGGAAGGCTGAAGTGTCATTGGCTGTGACAAACCTGAGTCCAGACCATCACTGCTGTCACTCTTGCTTCCCTGTCTCAGTCTGTTTCTAGGCTTGGCCAGGCCTGAGAGAGAATGGGTGAAACCATTTGAGGGGTATCTCTTCCGCCCCAGAGGTGTCTCCACCCTTCCCCCATCAGGCTAGCTAGTGGCTGGAGGGAATCTGTAACCTACCAGTAGCCCGCCAGCTGTCTACATTAAGAGATAAGGAGTCTAATGGAGATCACCTTTGGGCTCAAGATGTCTTGATGGCCTGGAACTGACTGTACTGATTGGTTCTAATACGTCAGAGGCAAGAACTTTCTCCCACAAGGAGAAATCTGACTCTTAGACCCAGGGGAAGGGGTGGAAAATAAGGGTTTCCATGGGCCTTTTGGGGTTCTCAGGGGTGGAGAATGCCAAGTAGGGATAGGACAGGGATGGCAAGGGGGAGGGAAAGACAAGTAACAGGCTCAGAGCTAAAGCCCTCACAGCTGGGTTTAGTGAGTGAGTGCGAGGAGTCTTGGGAAAGCAGTCTGGAAGTAAAAGGAATGCTAACCACACATTCACAACGGTAGACCTCAAGTACACACTTAGCTTTCCTTCCCTTGGCCTATTTCAGAATCCTAAACACTCTATCCTGTTAAATCATCCCTGCCGGTCACTAAGCAATTCCATTTAGCATACATCCACTGTCATCTCTAATTTACTTTGCCTTTGTAGCACCTGAAAGCTAGACTTCCTTGGATGGGGTCTTTCTTCATGAACGCTTCCTCCCACTTACACTTCAGATCGAGGAAAAGACAAGATGAAAGGCAGAGGCTCTACTCAATACTCACATGTAATCAGAAACAACAGAGGCAAAATCAGAGCAGAGGGAAGGGGAAGGTTTGCCTGGACGTGTGTGTGACTGTTTATGTGACGGGGGCGGGGGCGGTGGGTGCAAAAAAGTGAGAGTTCTAGATGGCATCACCTGAGCCTCTTTTTTCCTTTCTTTCTACTGCCCTGAACTCAAGGTACCTTGAAGTTTCAGACAGATATCCTAAGAACTGTTCAAGGTAGTTTAGAGAGAGAAGCAGCAGTTCAAAACTGCTAAATCATTCACTGTAAGAACAGCCAAGCTAGGAACTGCAAGAATTTTCAGGAATGGCCTTGCAAACCGTCAAACAATAGCTCTGAATGGGGAATCTCCAAGTCAAGAGTAGGGCAAAGTTGGGAAGAAGGAAAAAGAACAGGGGACGCAGGGGAGCTACACAGAAGAGAATAGTCCTGGGAAGGGACTATAGAAGGGTGAAAGGTTTTCGTGGATCTTCTATTTCCCCCTTCCCTCTTCCATGCTCTTTGTCTTTTTCCTCCCCCAGGAGAACTGTCAGAATGAGGAGATCCTGAACAGTCTCAAGTATGTCCGCCCCGGGGGTGGATTCCAGCCCACTTTCACTCTTGTCCAAAAGTGTGAGGTGAATGGTCAGAACGAGCATCCTGTCTTCGCCTACCTGAAGGACAAGCTCCCCTACCCTTATGATGACCCATTTTCCCTCATGACCGACCCCAAGTTCATCATTTGGAGCCCGGTGCGCCGCTCCGACGTGGCCTGGAACTTTGAGAAGTTCCTTATTGGGCCGGAGGGGGAGCCCTTCCGCCGCTACAGCCGTACCTTCCCTACCATCAACATTGAGCCTGACATCAAGCGTCTCCTCAAAGTTGCCATATAGACAGGAGCTGCTCAGCACACAGATCTACCCCATCCCGCCCCTGGTATCTTTCTCGAGGCTTTAGTGTGCCCACAGGAGACACTGCTGGGCCAAAGCTTCCTCTTGAAGAGCCTTGCCCTTCCAGGCCACCTGGTCTCCCTTCCCTCCCCCAACCTTCTGCCTGGTGATTCTACTTGGAGCTCCAAGATTTGGGTGGCTCTGGCCCTTCACAGAATGATGGCACCTTCCTAAACCTTATGGGCGGTGTCTGAGAAGTGTGAAGGGCTTAGAGCCAGGCTGCTAGCTGTGTCCAATAAAGGGCAGGTATGCAAACAGCCAGGCTCCCTGTGTCTTCTTCCTCGATGGAGGGTAGAGGGGTAACACAAAACTGCAGGTTGGACAGAGAGCTGGCAGTGCACAAAGGCTTGACAGAGGAAGGCTCTGATCCGGGTGACACCCTGATGATTGTCGAGAGCAGGCTCTGGCCCGGGTCTGTGGTGGCAGGTGGAGTTGCAGGAAGTATGAATTCTATTATTGCTTAATGGCTCCTCCAGAACAGAGGCAGGGGCAGCAGTGCAGGGGGGTGCAGGGGCAGGTAATGAGAGGTAAAGGGGAGGAAAAGGCAGCAAGCCTTTCAGTGGAGAGTACTGGGAGGCTGGGTAGAGAACTTCAATCAGGAAGATGTCACTATCACTGCAGGTACTAGGCCAGCCAAGCATTACCTGCACTTGGAAACGTTGCTGGGACACAAATTTGGTCAACTTTAACTGACAGCAAGGGTGTGGAGGGTGCGGTTCCTGGGAACACAAAGAGTACTTATTTCCCTGATCACCTTGCTGAGTCATATTTGTTTTTGATCCTTAGCAGGACCGACTCCCTCCTTTTCACAGTTCCATGCTACCCTCGTCTTTCTCAAACTCACATGTTCCCAGATACAGGCACAAGACAGACCAGCATAGGCATGAATGACTGATTTCACTTTTTCTTCCATGAGGGTGGGAATGAAGAGGGCCTCCCTTTAGACCATCCAACGTTCATAACCTGCCAACATGACAGCCCTTCTCTGTGAGAACAGGGTTCTGCCAAATGGCTTTGTAAAGACAGTGCCCCCAGATTCTTCAGCAAGTACAGGCAGACTCCAAAGGCACAAGCACCACCAAGGCCAGGTCCTATCATGTTCTGGAAAGATACCTGCTGAGAAGCCACTGCCCTGTCACTTTGCCTCACAAACCTCTTGCTGGAAACTACTCACTTCACCTCTCCTTCTTGGACCACTAGTTGGAACATTCTCCTTTCCTCACTGAAGCCCAGAAGGGGCAGTTCTCCAAACTGGACACACTGCTTACGAACCCCAATGCTGAGGGGGGAGATCCCTTTCCTGTGGCATCCCCATAACTATTTTCCAAGTACCTGCGTCATCTGAGAAGTCAGTGCAGAATAGAGGTTAAGGATCCTTATTGTCTGACCTTCAACTGAAGTTATGCCATCCATGGTGCTTTATTTCAAAAGGGGTAACCTGAGCATTACAGTGGGAATCCCCTGGCACCCTTTTGCAGGGCCGTCTGCTAAATTAAGGCTACCCTTAACTTGACTGTCAAAAACTCAAGCCTTTCAAGATTCCTGCTCTTAAAGCCAAGAGCTGGGGTATGAGTTTTTGGAAGGCAGGACTGAGCACTGATTTTAGAGCAATAGCTGCAGAGACAAATGGCTTCTCTGAAGAAATGAAATACAGAATTCATATCGGATGCTAGTATGATTTGTTCATGATCTCCATAGTGCTGAAGTCTGTTGCTATGTCTAATAACAGAGCAGCTGTCCTAGATGTTGGCATGAGGCCACAGGCAATTTCAGGCTGATATGCCAGTACAATGTATTGGGTCTTTCCCCTGAGGCTCAAGTTGAAGGAATTATTTAAAGATTCCTGAAGGATTGGGAATTAACGCTATAAGTGATTTTGCAGAGAGTCAGTAAGAGCCATTATGGTAGGAAAAGTGCTCCTCACTTGGGCAGGGAAAATGCTACATGCTTCGAAAGGGACTTGCCCAGTGTGGCTCAGGAGGGAACAGGCATGGCAGGACTGGAGACACTTCTCTTACAAGCACATTTGGTTTTTACTAAACCTTTAGTTGTGCGGTTGTTAAAATGAAGAGAACTGAGAAATTGTTCTATTTTTCATCTTGTTTGTCTCCCTTTACAGCCTCAGAAGTACCAGTTTATGGTCATAAACAAGACATGGCAAAGCTTAAAATAATCACTCACTTTCAATCTTTTAATCAAATTTCCCTAGGGGCACTCAGGAAGTAGGAAGGGTCTCATAAACAAGCATTCCCAGAGAGATGACATAATGCCACTTGATTTAGAGCAGGGATAGAGACAGTCACTTCTCTGAGGGCTGTAACAAAAAATAAAGCTTGGGGCAACTGATTTTAGAGGATCAAGGTACACAGACTAAAATTTATTATTTCCCTGTGTTCCCACAGCTTATCTCCTTAGTTTAAGAAACACTGAGCCAGAATCTGATTAGTGATTTCAAATCTGATATCTTATCACCACCATCACAACTGTCCTCAATAAATGACAAACTATCATTTATTGAATGTTTACTACACTCACACACTGCATAAGTACGTAACTGGATTACTTAATCCTTGTACTGACTCTGTGAAGAATTCTCTGTTTTAAAGAGAAGGTAAGTGAACAAGACACCTGCCAAGAAGGTGGCTCCAAGTAGCAGAGTTGGATGTTAAACCCAGGTCAGTTGACTATAAAGTCTGCTTTTTTTTTTTTTTTTTTTTTTTTTAGACTTCTTTATTTGAGGGGGTTGGTAAGGCAGAGTGAGAGAACCTCCAGCTGATGCCCCACAGAGCATAGAGCCCAGCATGGGGCTTGATCCCACAACCTTGAGACCAGGTCTGAGCTCAAATCAAGAGTCAGATGCTTAACCAACTGAGCAAGCCAGGTGCCCCAAAGCCTTTAATCGTACTATTAAATACAATAGTGTTTCCCTCTATTTCAGAGTTCCTTCAGAAACAGCACTGACTGCCTGTACACAACACAGCACAACTTAAAAACACTTTCACTTATGTTTTATCATTTGATTTTACAACTTTGTGCAGGAGACATCATTATTTCTATTTTTCCACTGAAGAGCCAAGGTGCATATAACCTGCCCAATGTCCCAACATGAGCAGGTGGCAAAGCTCATTTTATTCTTTTTTTTTTCTTAAGATTTTCTTTTTATTATTTATTTGACAGATCACAAGTAGGCAGAGAGGCAGGCAGAGAGAGGAAGGGAACCAGGCTCCCCACTGAGCAGAGAGCCCAATGCAGGGCTCGATCCCAGGACTCTGGGATCATGACCTGAGCCAAAGGCAGAGGCTTTAACCCACTGAGACACCCAGGTGCCCCAGCAAAGCTCATTTTAGAACTAGGTCTCTTGGTTTCCTTTCTATCTAACCATACTGCATCTCACAATAGAGACTACTACAGTCAAGAAACACACAACCTAAAACTGAGGGCCTCAAATTCAGTGAAGTAACTTAGCCTTACTAACAAAAAAAGCAGAATGAAACAAAGAATTCTTGATCCCCTGATAAAGAGCAGTGAATATATACTTCTTAATAATTCCTTATAAGTAATGAACCATATCTGGTTGTGCCCACAATATATCACATATCAATTAATTAGTACCGGAAGAAGCCAAGACCATTTAAGAAAGACTGGGCCACCTAAAACAACAAAGCAAACACGCTGAGCTTTGACTCCAAGAGCCTAAGTATGCAGACACCAGATCTATACATCATGGAGCGTGCAGACTAAGAATGAGGTGCCTGGACAAGTCCACTTTCCCAATTACACCTATAGATCGTTCCTTCTCTTTCTTGTCTCTCAGAAAGGGAAGTGAAAAAAAAAATGATATGTTTGCCTGGTTCCCCTTTATTTGAACAGAAAAATATGGATTCAGTAGAACTGGGTTTAAGAAGTCTTTATTTGCAGGGCGCCTGGGTGGCTCAGTGGGTTAAGCCTCTGCATTCAGCTCAGGTCATGATTCCAGGGTCCCAGGATAAGAGCCCCGCACTGGGCTCTCTGCTCAGCAGGGAGCCTGCTTCCCTTCCCCTCTCTGCCTGCCTCTCTAACTACTTGTTATCTCTGTCAAATAAATAAATAAAATCTTTAAAAAAAAATAAGTGTTTATTTGATTAGATCCATAGAAGAATTCTAGAAAATAGTGTCACAAAACACAGCACAAAGTTAGTTTAATAATGACCAATGTGGATAGGATCTTGTGTTTTAAGTTTAGTAATATATAGTCCAAAACAGACAGATAATTATACAGCCTGTAATAGACGAGGAATGTCAGTTGGGGCTTATAAAATCATATTCTTGAGCTCCAAATGACTAAGCTGGAAGCATTAGCAAACTCCAAGAAGGGACAATTCAGAGGCTATAATGGGCTTAGTGCTGCTATTTAAAGTAATGAAGCATTGTCTCTGCTTTCTGGATCCATTTCACCAAACGATTTCCTCAGCAGGTCAGATATAGATTTGCAGAAAGGTGGAAAACATTTTCCAGGAATAACACAACTGAACCCTAAGGCCTAGATGACTTAACTTTTCTAAATAACAGATCTTGGTCTGACATGCCTAGATCCCTCAGAGTGTTGTTGCCAACATTCTCAACTTCTTCCTCACCTCACCAGACCCCTATACTTCATCTGTCGTGAACAGTAGTGCTGAGACAGAGTCACTGTACTAGTTGTCTGACCGTAAGTTCCTTGACATCTCTGTGGTTCCATTCCTTTGGCGCTAAAACTGGGATAACAATAGTACCTACTACTTCATGGAGTTGTTAATGAGGATTAAGTGTTTAAAAAGGCCGGACACACAGTAGGTACTCAATAAACCTCAGCAGTATTCTTCTTCTTCCTGTTATATAATAAAACTTCCCTGGTATCAACAATGAACATTTACTCACTTTTTTCCCTTACAAGCAAAGCTTTAGTTTAGAATTTCCAAACATCTTGGATATGAAGAGGAAACAATTTTGTTTCTGATGTCTGACCCTTGAAGTTTTGGTCTTAGAATGAGAAGAACTAACCAAACCCATCTTTTAGCATATAGTACTTTATAATGCTTTCTAAAGCATTTTACATTCATTATTCATTTGGATCTTCCAACAATACTGTGAAGGAAGTAAAATATCAGTTTTTACTAGCCCAATCTAATAGACATGGGACCTAACGACCGGAGTTATGTTTTGCTTAATGGTCATACTGCTACCAAATGGCAGAGAGACCTAAGTGCCAAGATTTCCAACACCCAAGCCAGTGTTCTTTCAACTATACAAGGTGAGATATTTTAAGATCTCTTTGGAGCAGTTGATGTGATTCTATTTACTTCTAGTAATTGAAGTCCACTCTTTATTCAGATTTTGCTGATTTTTGGTTTTTGTTTTTGTTTTTTTATTAAGATTTTATTTATTTACCCGACAGACAGAGATCACAAGGAGGTAGAAAGGGAAGTAGGCTCCCTGCTGAGCAGAGAGCCTGATGCGGGATTCTCTCACAGGACCCTGGGATCATGACCTGAGCCAAAGGTAGAGGCATTAACCCACTGAGGCACCCAGGCACCCCATAGATATTTTGCTGGTTTTAACCAAATGTCCTTTTTCTGTCCCAGGACACTTCATTACATTTAGTTTTCAGGTCTCTTTACACTCTTTTTGGCTGTGCGAGTTTCCCAGACTTGTCTTTATGGCCTTGACGATTTTGAGGAGTATTGATCAGTTATTTTGAAAGCTGGCCCTCAACTGGGATTTCTCTGATATTTTTCTCATGATTAGACTGGGGTTATGGGTTTGGGGGAGGGAGACCACAAAGGTAAAGTACGCTTTCAGCACATCAGATCAAGGGTACATGCCATTATCAATAGGATTATCATTGAGGATGCTAATTTTGGTCATTTGGTTGAGCTAGTGTTTGTCTGGTTCTTCCACTGTAAAGTTACTTTTCTCCCTCTGCATACTCTACTCTTCGGAAGGAAATTGCTGTGCATAACCCACCCTTAAGGAGTGGGGAGTGTCTACATATATTATTTGAAATTCTTCTGCATGTCTATTCTTCCAATCTACATATTTCTTGATTCAATCATTTAGCTCTGTCAGTAAGGACTCATGGATATTTAGTGTTTGGGTTATAACTCAGTACTACTTTACTTTATTGCTGAAACTATTCCAACTTCAGTCACGGGGAGCCCCTTTTGTTAGCCCTTTTGTCCCTTTGACATACTCCCAGTCATTGTGTTTTATGGGGTTTTGGGGGGAGAGTTTTGGGGATTTTGGGGGGCACTTTTCTTTTGACACAAAATGCTTCAAGCTCATTTTGTACAGTCACTGCCCTAGTCCTGGAATCAATCATTCTCCAAGGAACCCTGGACATTAGGTATACTCCTATTACCCAAAAGATCTGGGCATTAGGTATATTCCTATTCTAGTTTTATTTTCTAGCCACATAACTTCTAACAGAGATTCTACACTCTGATGTGAACTGGGAACTTTAGCAGAAGAGCTCAGCAGAAGAACATAATCCCCTAAATTATTTTTTCTTTCAAAGAATAGTTAAGTGTAAGCAGGAAAAAAAATGCAAAATAATTCCCATTATAAATGAAGTAAGACAAACCATGAGGCTTGCTGTATTATAAACCAACACAACACAGTTAACTACAGAACTGCAGAGGATCCTTAGAATAACAGAGTCATTTGTCGAGGGTCATCGGGGAGAATACTGATTGTATCTTCAGCTTTGCCACATAACAGACAGAGCATGGTGTACTCCTAGAACAAGATAAAGTGCATAATTACATTGAGGAACAGGGAGAAAGACACTTCATAATTTACTCTGATCAAGCTATTCTCTGTAAATTGGAATGGATATTCCCTCTGCACATTAGATCAATTTCTTCAACACCTATCAGGGATGTCTTAGGTTTAATCTGTGTATCCTGGAGTCTTTTGTTTATGTAAATTGAACACATGCTGACAGTCTATTTACTATGTATGCCAAGAATGTCAACTTGGAAATGCATGGCTACTTCTTGAACTCAAAACACATATTGGGTTAGGGGTGCCTGGGTGGCTCGGTCAGTTAAGCATCTGACTCTTGATTTCGGGCTCAGGTTATGCATGATCTTAGGGTCATGAGATGGAGCCCCACATCAGGTACCATGCTGGGCATGGAGCCTGCTTAGGATTCTCTCTCTCCCCTCTCCCTCTGCCCCTTCCCACCTTCCCTCTCTCTCTCTCTTTTTTTTTAAAAGATTTTATTTATTTATTTGACAGACAGAGATCACAAGTAGGCAGAGAGGCAGGCAGAGAGAGAGGAGGAAGCAGGCTCCCTGCTGAGCAGAGAGCCCGATGCGGGGCTCAATCCCAGAACCCTGGGATCATGACCTGAGCCGAAGGCAGAGGCTTAACCCACTGAGCCACCCAGGCGCCCCCCACCTTCCCTCTCTTATTTAAAAAAAATCCAAACACATATTGGGCTTGATTAGTGCTATTTAATTAATTATTTGAAAGACAGAGAGTGTGTGCATGTGTGCATTAGTTGACAGGGGGAGTTGTGGGGGGAGGCAGGGGGAAAGGGAAAATCCACGCTCAGCACAGAGCCCCATGGGGTGGGGGTGGTGGGAGGGTGCTCAATCTCACAACCCTGAGGTCACGACCTGAGCCGAAACCAAGAGCCAGATGCTCAACTGGTGCCCCTAGTGCTGCTATTTAAAATAGTGAGGCAGGGCGACCGGGTGGCTCAGTCGGTTAAGCATCTGCCTCCGGCTCAGGTTGTGATCCCAGGGTCCTAGAATCGAATTTTGCACCAGGATCCCTGCTTCTCCCTGCCCCTCTGCTGCTTTCCCTGCTGTGCTCACTCTCTCTCTCACACACAAATAAATAAATAAAATCTTTTAAAATATAATAAAATAAAGTAGTGAAGCAATATGAGTATGGGTCCCTAAGGACAAATTCCTATTCTTAGAGTTGCTCCTTCCTAGATTATTTAAGACTACTGAGCAACAGAAATGTTTTTTTAAAATGAAAGATCCCAAACTAAAACAACTATTTTTATTCTCTAAGAAAATAAACAATTAAGTTAAACCCACTTGTCTGTCATGCCTCATATTTAGGTAGCTAGCTGTCTGGAATATGATCTATTTCAGCAGTTTATGTTTCTTGGGCTTAACAAATGTCCAGGCTGATTAAAAAAAAAAAAAGAATGAAATCTTGCCATTACAATGACAATGGATGGACCTGGAGTATATCATGCTAAAGGAAGTCAGTCAGAGAAAGACAAATTCCATATGATTTCACTCATATGTGGAATTTAAGAAACAAATGAGAAAAGGAAAAGAGAGAGAGGCACGAACTAAGAACTCTAGAGACTGTAGAGAAAAAAACTGATGGTTACCAGAGGGGAAGGGGATGGGGGAAACGGAGGACGGGGATTAATGAGTACATGTGCTGTGATGAGCACCGGGTGTTGTATGGAAGGGTTCAGTCACTATCTTATACACCTGAAACTACTGCAACACTGTATGTTAATGATACTGGAATTAAAATTTTTAAAAATATCAGACTGGTGACAGAAGATACTTTGTTTTAGGGAAAACTCTTAGGGCAAAGTCCTGTTTTTATAGTTATCCTCTTCTAGAATATTTAATATGGATCATAAACTATATACACATATTTCCTTTTAAACTTTTGCTTAAAAACTTTCCTCTTTAAGAAAACAAACTTACGGGGCACCTGGGTGGCTCAGATGGTTAAGCATCTGCCTTTGGCTCAGGTCATGATCCCAGGGTCCTGGGATCAAATCCCATATCAGGCTCCCTGCTCCTTGGGGAGTCTGCTTCTGCCTCTCTCTCTCTCTCTCTCTCCTTGGGGAGTCTGCTTCTGCCTCTCTCTCTCTCTCTCTCTCTCCCCTTGGGGAGTCTGCTTCTGCCTCTCTCTCTCTCTCTCTCACATATAAATAAATAAATAAATAAATAAATAAAAAGAAAACAAACTTACTGCTAAATTTATTTGTATTTCCACACTTCAAACTGAGATTGTTAGCTGTCTGGGAAAAATTGGTCAGTCAAGGCAGTTTGTGTTTCATGGGTCTGTACAGTCAGTACAGAGAGGGTCACAGAGATAAACAAGGAGTATGGTTCAGAGACTTAGAACCAGGGAACTGCATTTCTGTTTCCTACAGGTAAGCTTAGTTGTGGCAAGAGAAAGATTGTTTCTTAAAAAAAACACACTTAATTTCAAGGTCTGGTCTACACACATGGTAGAGATAAATAGGGGCCAAAGCTCAGAGAACAAATACAGGTCTCATAAATTAAAAAATGAAATAGGGATGCCTGGGTGACTCAATCAGCTGAGTTTCCAACTCTAGGTTTCAGCTTGGGTCATGGGCTCAGGGTCATGAGCTCAAGCCCCACAATGGGGGGTCTGCACTCAGCAAGGAGTCTGCCCGAAGATTCTCTACTTCTACCCCTTCCCCCCCAAATAAAGAAATCTTTCTAAAACAATGAAATAAAAATCTACCTTCTATACATATACCCTCTTTTACTGCTCCCAAATACTTCCACTTTCACCTGACAGACATTACTAGTAGGATTTGAACCTCTAACTGGAGATGAAGAAGAAAACAGTAATAAAGTCAAAATGGGAAAATGTATGAAGCTAGACAAACATCTGAGTTTTCACCAATCAACAAGTTTTTATTAAGGACCTAAATATTTTGCAATGTGCTAGGAGCACTGGCAGACATGAGAGAAGGCAAGGACAACGTCTGACCTTGCAAAATGTACAATCTATCTTGAGAGAAAGAAAAAACCTAACACGTGGTATAATCTGGAAAGGATATTAAATAAGTAAGACTGACTACATTTGAAATATTTCATTTATAGTTGGTGTGGAATCCAAATTTCACTGTAGGTCAATTATTTGGAATTCAAAAGCAGTTTCCCACAGAAGCACTGTTGTACACAGCAGTTAGGTTGCCAGGAAATTCCAGGGAGTCTTTCAAATTCATATTGTACAAGTACTATAGAATCTAGCCATACATAGCATGCTTCTGTGGGAAAACAAGTCTAGAATTCTAACTTGGAATGCAAGGAACACAATCCCCTGTGCTGCCAGGGTCAGGACACCTTTTACAAAACTGGCCAAAAGAATAAGAATTCTCCTCAGTCATTCATGGAGACCCTCAAAGGCTCCACCTGGGCAAAGCACAGGGATAGAGATTTGGAAGGAAGGGTGGAGTGTGTGGAATCACCTTTGGGACGACCAGATCCTTTGCTTTATTCTGAGGGGCCCAGGGCCCTTTTCTTCTATTACTACCTATTATTTCTGACCCCAAGTCCTCTCCTTCCCTATTCCACAGAGGAACAGAAGGCAGTCTCACTGTTCCTCTTTTGTTTTCTGAGGCAAACACACAGTCCTTTCAGTGGCTTTTAGGGTGATATAAAAAATAAAGGATACCTGTAATCATTTATAATGTATTTTCTGTTTAAACTCTATACTTCTGTCTTTACTCCACCCCTACTTGTGCCATCAGAAAAATCTCACTTTAACAATGATATTGTGGTTATTTTAAAAACAGAATTATCTTTTAGAGATATGTACAGAAATATTAACAGAAGTAGTGATATACTTGGGATTTGATCCAAAATAATCCTGTAGGGAGCTGTGGGAATGGTGAGATACAAAATAAAGCAAACTGAAGGCTGGGTGGTGGAGGTTAAAACACTATTCTGCCTACTTTTGCCCATAAGACATTTAATACAAAACAAACATTACCAATGTGGGGAATCCCACCTTGAACCTGAACTACTGCTGGAGTGAAACAGGTGCTGGGGTAGAATGGGGACAAGGAAGAAGGCTAGCAAAGCTGAGAACAAAGAGTTTTTGTGCCCGTTAGGCTGAGAAGGAAGTTTCCAAGTGGCTATCCCTATGAGTCAGGGCCTGCTGTAGGTACAAAGAAAGGGGAAAGCAGTATGGGCTAGACTATCAAGAGGAGGGAGGAGACAGAATTTAAGTTCTACTTGAAAGAGGTAAGATGTAGTTGACTTGAAGGTAGAGAAAGGGACAAGTCAAGGAAAAAGCATGAATAAGGACAGTGATAGGCAAAGGGCAAGCATATGCCATATGGAGTAGCAAGAGCGACAGGACGATATATTTGAGCAAGATTAATTTGACAGCAGCACGCAGAACTGTGCCACAGTAATTTAGGTTTGAGTGGGTACGGTCCTTAACATGAGGTGTGGCAACAAGGCCAAAAAAGGCAAGAGAAACAAAGAAAGAAAGAAGGGCAGCGGCACCTGGGTGGCTCAGTGGGTTAAAGCCTCCGCCTTCAGCTCAGGCCCTGGTCCCAGGGTCCTGGGATCGAGCCCTGCATCGGGCTTTCTGCTCAGCAGGGAGCCTGCTTCCTCCTCTCTCTCTGCCTACTTGTGATCTCTCTCTGTCAAATAAATAAATAAAATCTTTTAAAAAAAAAAGAAAGAAAGAAGGGCAGGCAGGGTGTTAGCAACAAAGAAGGACATTTGGGGGACAGCTGATAGGTTTTAAGTGAGCCTGAGTGTGAGTGTGTTCACTATTTGAGAAGCTCCAGAACAGAGACCAAAGCTCAGGGGAAAAAATCAGTTAGGGAACAATAGGAAAGCACACCAGGGAAAAAGCAAAAGAAGACTCAAAATGATTTAAAAAGAAAGAAAAAAAGTCTAGCACTATGGACCTTAAGGGACGAAATCCTTCAAAACCACTACGGTTGACAAAACCAGACCCAGGAGAGATGTTAAAAGAGCTTAGAACTGAGGCAAGGTCACAGCACTCAGCTACATTATAGGACACCTCTGAGAGAATAGTTTTAGTAAAGTGAAAATGAAAACTGGTTTGCAGGTGGTTAAAAGAAGCACAGGGAAATAAGGAAAATCGGGTAAAGACCTATTCAAGTAGAGCAGCAAAAGGAAGGACAGAGATGATTAGAAGTTGAATCTCAGAGGTAGCTGAGTGAAATGAAAAGATTTTTAACTTATTTTTTAACCAGAGAAGAATCAAGTATATTTATCGTCAGAAATATTTTAAATCCCAGGGAGACAAAGAAAATGCTGGATAGAGAGCACATAGATGAGGAAATGCAGAAAGGGTGGAGTTCGAGAGGAAGAAATATCTTCCTCTCTACTGGGACGGAGGGAAGAGTCTGAGGTTGGACAATGCTATGTGTGGTGAGCCAAAGAGACTAGTGGGAAAGAAGAGAAAGTGAAGTGGCCAGCCCCATGAGAACCCTGAAGTCCAGAGCTCAACTATTACACTATAGCTTAAATGAGCTATGGAAAAGCCAAAGCAGTGGCCTAAAGCATCACTTTCAAGAAATGACTCTCATCACAGGATATAGAATACATGCGGAGGGTAGCAGATGGTGAGAAGATGAGGTGGAGAGGCCAGTTTAAGAGCAGGTTTTTTTTCCCAAGAGAATTTCACTGTCTATACATCGTGAATATAAGCTATCTTCTTTTATCTTCCTCTTCCTATGCCCAGTGTCATTTCTGGGGCAGCTTTGAAAATGGTTGTGTTCAGTCATAAAGGGAAATCAGCTAGACCTGGCTCTGATGGCAGTGATAAGACAATGGCTTCATTAGGGCAATCTTAATACTCTAAAGAGCTCACAGGGGCTTCAAGAGCTTCCACAAATGGCTATAAGCCCTCCTTTGCTCTCATGCAAGGACAGAGCTGCTCCTTTAAGCCCATGATATGCTCCCTCCCCTATTTGGCCACTACTCATTCACTGAGATCTTGACTTTGCCCTAAGTTACATATAACATATGAACATTTTCTGAGGCATAATTTTTGGATGCTGAGAAGATATGGTCAAGATATTGTACGGATTAACCACAACATATCAGGCCAGGTTCTGACCTTTCTTCTACACTAAAATACAAATGAACAAGAGTGCTCATACTGCAAGATTCTGTTATGGAAGATTATTCTTTTTTTCTCATTAAAATCCTACCCTAATTTGAAGGACTTAAAAAAAAAATTCCCCTGCATGGGACACCTGGGTAGCTCGGTCAGTTAAGCATTTGCCTTCAGCTCAGGTCATGATCCCAGGGTTCTGGGATCAAGTACCTTACAGGGCTCCTTGCTCAGCAGGGAGCCGCTTCTCTCTCTGCCTGCTGCTCCATACAGGGCCTCATCCTTATAATACTTATTCTCGACCCTTATGGTGGTCCAGCTTCTTTCCTCCAACCTAGATACACCCATCCTTTCATTTTACTTAATGAATTATATTAAAATGACTCACCACAACTGAGACTACAGAGTTGCCCAAGTCTACATGTCTGTGAGGGAAGACAAGGATAACCTCGTAATCAGAATTTCCATGCTCCACAAGTAGGGGGGCAGTGGGCAGGCCAACACTTATAAAACCAACAATATGCAATTACATAACTGGATAGAGAAAAAAACAGGCACAACCGTAACCTCATAAGAACCCACAATGTGCTATTCTTTATCAACAAACATGACGGGCCTGAGATACCATTTCTAAGGCATTCATTTTGATTTGTAATTCTTACGGAGACAGGTTTGAATAGATACACTCACATCTAAAGTGTCTCTCTTAACATACACAAGTAGAAGGATAGTCTCCTTTAAAACTTACTAGTACTTCAATTGTTAAAACTATATCTAGATTTACAAAAGTATTTTTATTATTCCCCCTTCCCCACAATAACATACCACATTTATACATTTACCTGAAATTCATCCATGATACTGAATGTGTACTCGTGCCTGGCTATTACATGATGACAATTCTTACACAGATCTGCCGAAACAGAGAGAGTCTTAAATGATTAAGTCTTGGAAGGTGTCTTAAGACAGTAAAACTTCTATTTTCAGCATGGTGATGCTTTAAAAGAATCTTAATGGATACATTTAAACACAGCAGTAGGAAACCCATTATAGTATCTACCTTGAGAAGAAATCCAAAACCCATCACATAGCAACGCTACATAATGACTCAGAGATTAACAGGCATATATTAATTCCCATTCTTAGAACTTGGAGAAATTGTGCTACTAAAAACAATCATAAATAAAAAGCCAATGCTAGACATTAAAGTGAGTTTAACAATAACAAAAGACTCTAGTAAAAACATATAATAACTATGATTTATTGAGTGCTTACTGTGTGCCAGATACTGTTTTAAATACTTTTTATCTCTTTACTTAATCTTCTCAAAACCCCAAGAGATAGATACTATTGTTCTCACCTTTTTAAGGATAAAGAAACAAAGCCACACCATGGTTAAGTAATTAATTAGCAAGACTAGCAGAAGTGTTGAAAACAGAATTCAAAACCTATGCATTCTGGCTCCAGAGCCCTTGCTCTTACCACTATGTCCTAATACCTCTCTAAAGGAGTTTAAAGCGTTATGCCTAATACAAAGAAAAAGACTGCTCTACTTTAATATTTTCAATTCTAAAGGCTTAGAATCTTTTATATTCCTTTTTAATATCATTATTTGCACATTTATTCCTCATATATTCAGAACATACCAAAGAACCAGGAAACAAGCAAAAAGGGGGTGTGACCAGTTTAATGTCTTGTCACCATACCTGGGGACTTATAAGTACATATACTTAATCTACTCATAAAAATTCTTAAGAGTGCCAACCTTAGAACTGACTTGTTTCTATCATACATAATTTATTTGGTTCCCCAGCATTGAGGACGAGAAGCAGCATATGAAGATAGCACAGCAAAAGAAACAACAGACAGATGATGAGATGGGAGATAAAAATAAGCTATGAGAGCAGAAACAAGACTAAAAAAACCGTAACATCCCCGGGGTAATTTATATGGCAGCCAACAGCCCTAAACACTTCAGTAGCTGTTGGAGGATATCACTGTACTAGAGTATAGTAAAAAAAGAAACCTCACATGAATGACCCTAAGGTTTAAAAAAAAGTCACTTTTGCGTGCCTGGGTGGCTCAGTCGTTAAGCGTCTGACTTTGGCTCATGTCATGATCCCAGGGTCCTGGGATCGAGCCCCCAACGGGCTCCCTGCTTAGCGGGGGAGCCTGCTTCTCTTTCCCTCTCCCACTCCCTCTGCTTGTGTTCTCTCTCTCTCACTGTGTCTCTCTCTGTCAAATATATAAACAAAATCTTTAAAAATAAATAAAAATAAAAATTTAAAAAGTCTCTCTTGTTTCAGAAGGCATAAAGACTTTAAAAATAAACAACAAACAAAAAATGGTACCTGAACCATAAGCTTTAGTTATCTGCAAGTCACTTATGCAGAGTCTGATGATGCTAGCATCTTTATTTTCCTCTTAAAAACCAAACTAGCAACTCTTTTGCAATACAATATTGAAACAGGCCTCATAAAACACAACATATCAGTAGGTATAACATATCAGCTTTCAAAAGCCAGTATCTGCTACTAGAACTGCATGAAAATTAAAAGTCTACTTACGATCATAGGTAACTATTTCTTCTCCATCTTCCTCTTTAAAAGATTTGTTGGTGATCAGCATAAAATCCCGCTTACTGCACACTGCACAGCCTGTAAAGTTCAGCAAGAAAGATCCATTTTCCAGGCAGATGTTACCCTAAAACATTAAAAATAGAAATTTAATTTTCTTCTATTTCAAAACCCTTAGTGAAAATAATTAATAGACTAAAAATTTCTAAAGGCAAAAAAACATGGCCAGAATTTACTTGCTTGAAGTCTGTACCAAGTAATTTTTGAAATTACTAGCTTTCCCCTAGAAGTGCTATTTATGGCAAATAAAATTGATGCAGTGTTAAAGCTGTAAGTCTCTGAGGACTGCAACTGTGTTTGAGAGGACTAAATGCAAATGGATATTTAGAAACTTAATGAACCTTTAATAATATAAAATGTGAAAAGGAAAAATTAGAAAAATCTAATAGCCAACAACATTAAATGAGGCATAGCATAAAACTAGAATTAAAATCCAATCAAAATGGAAATACTGAACTAATGATAAAAATGATCTTATAAAATGTGATGCTCAGGGGACGCCTGGGTGGCTCAGTTGGTTAAGCTGCTGCCTTCGGCTCAGGTCATGATCCCAGGGTCCTGGAATCAAGTCCCACATCAGGCTCCTTGCTCGGCGGGGAGCCTGCTTCTCTCTCTGCCTCTGCCTGCCTGTGTGCGCTCTCTCACCCTCTGACAAATAAATAAATAAAATCTTTAAAAAATAAGAAAGAAAAGAAAGGTGGCATTCTGTTACCTATCCATCTTTAAAAAAAACCAAAAAACAAAAAACTGTGATGCTCAGTTGATTGTTGAAACAGCATTTTCTGATGTCTTAAAAAACAACACAAAATAAGCAAACAAGAATAAACTGTCATCTCTACAGATGATAGTCCTTAAGGGTATGTGTGATTCAGGCAGAGAAGGTAAACTCTGCAATTCATCAGACGGACACCAGGGCATTGAAAAGAGAAAGGGATTTGCTTCATCACCGAGAAACTGTAAACAACGGAAGTTGCTCAAGAGAGGTCTTTGCTAAAAGCTTACTAATAATAGTTCAGAAAGTCATTTTATCAATAATCTACATCAACCTCATTTCTGACCAGTACACAGAGTACTTTTAACAGCTGGTGTGACTAAAAATCAGTCAAATGAACACTTCTCCAATGAAGCTATGTGCCTGATACTGTGCAAAAGCACAGTGAAGGATTAGAGGAGTCACCTCCTTCCTATTCCAAAGAGCTTAGAACTATCAGGAAAACCAGCTTTAAGTGATGCCACAGTGAAGCCTTCCTGGATTCCCAGCACCACAGTGAACCTCCCCCTTTTGAGTGGCTCTTTGCTATATATTAAGGAAGAGATTAACTCTGTGCGGGCAGATATAGTTGGGAGATACTAAATCACAGGCACATCACCTTAACCACTAAAGGGGGGAAAGGCATTGGGATTAAAGTATAAATTTCCAGCTACTAAGAATGGGTGTTTTGCTTTGATTTTCTTAAAAATAAACATCACTGAAGTGTAGCTTCTATAAATAAAATAGGTGAATCACTTTTAACCACTATTCCAACCAAGATATAAAAATTTCTATCTTCCTAGGCGATCCTTCAGGCTTTGCAGTCTATCTCCTACCCCTATCTCACCTCAGGCACACCTTGATCCAATTCCTATCTCTAGATGATAGATTCACCTGTTATAAAATTTTATACAAATAGATCCATGCAGTATACCTCTCTGCGTCCAGTTTCTTTTGTTCTGTCCATATTAATCATCTATGTCGTTGTACTGGTAGCTCATTGCTTTTCATTGCCAAATGGCATGGATTCGTGTTGATAAGACTTTTGGGTCCTTTTCAGTTTGGGGCTATTATGAATAAAGCAGCTATGAAGATTCATTAAGTCTTCTGTAAACATATACCTTTCTCTTCGGTAAACACCTAGAAGTGGAACTGCTAAATCAGATGGGAAAAATATGGTCCAGCAAACTTTAAAACTGCCCATTAGTTTTCCATTTTCTATGCCCACCAGCACTGTGAGTTCCAGTTGCTCCACATCCTCACCAACCTGAGGTACAGTGTCTTTTCTTACATTAGCCATCCTCATCTTGTGGTATCTCACGGTAGTTTTAAATTTGTATTTAGTTTGTATTTGTATTTAGTTTGTATTTCCCTCATGACTAATAACGTTAAGCATCTTTTCATGGTGCCTACACGTGTGGAGCGCCTAGTCTTCTGCCCGTCTTTTGAAAGCTAAGTTGTTTATCTTATCTAGTTGTAAGAGTTATTACTGGGTTTTTTAAATAATATCTTTTGAAGAGCAGATAGTTTTGATCTTATGAAGTCCAATTTATCAAATTTTTTTCTTTCACTATTTGCGTTTGTCTTTTTTTTTTTTCTTTGACAGAGATCACAAGTAGGCAAAGAGAGAGGAAGCAGGCTTCCCGCTGAGCAGAGAGCCTGATGTGGGGTTCGATCCCAGGACCCTGGGATCATGACCTGAGCTGAAGGCAGAGGCTTTAACCCACTGAACCACCCAGACACCCCTATGTCTGTCTTCTAAGACTAGCATTCCTCATCTATGAAAAGTATCTACCATAAATCTCCAGAAAAATTTATGAAACCAAAGATAAATATTACTTATTCATTCCACACTTAGAACTTCTTGACATGTTAATCCATTATTTTTCTCTGACAATTTTTTGGATGAGTACACTATACTTGCTACCATCATCTTATTGTCCTTTCCTTTGCTAAGCTCAAAGTGGCTTCTGTTCTTACTGCCCTCAGAAATATCACATGACTTCAAAAACTCCCAGAGTTGGAAGGACCTTTCAGATCAAATGGTCAGTCTCTCCTGAACAACAGTTAGAGCGTTCAGTTTCTCCAATGGTAGCCCATTCCACTTTTGAAAACCTGTTAGAAAGTTCTTTGTTCTGATTCAAAGCCTACAATCCAATAACATCCACCCACTAATGCTTTCTAAATCTGCCTTCTGAAATTCCAGAATGACAGCCCTTTAATTATTTTAGAACAGAATAAAGTCAGAAAATATAAAGTCAGAAAAAAGTGCCAATGAAAGGCTCCATCACCTCAATCCTTTTCTCTATTCTTCTTAAACTTTATCTTCACTTTCCTAATTATTCCCTGAAGCTCTCCATTCTGCTTGATTCTCCATATTCTTTTCCCAAAAAAACAAATCATTTCATTTGGTTTTTTTAACTTTTTTTTTTAATTTATTAGACAGAAATTACAAGCAGATGGAAAGGCAGGCAGTGAGAGAGAGAGAGGGAAGCAGGCTCCCTGCCGAGCAGAGAGCCCGATGCGTGACTTGATCCCAGGACCCCGAGATTATGACCTGAGCCGAAGGCAGCAGCTTAACCCACTGAGCCACCCAGGCGCCCCATTTCATCTGTTTGAATCTTGCACCTAAACTGCAATTTTGTATTTTCACTTGAATCCTTGGATGTTACATTCTCAATCTTGAAGGAAACATGATAAAAACAACCTGTGTGCACCTCAATTTCATTGTCTCTCCATATGCCTCCAACTTCTGTAATGATACTTTGAATTTCCCAACTGCCTAGAATGAAAACACTAAGATCATCTATAGCTCCTCCCGCCATTAAACTGGCTGAAGTCCAGTAATTCTTTCCTTGAGAGGAGGTCTTACACCTACACTACTGTTGCCATGGCTTCCCAAATACTCTGTAGGGCTCTCCCTTTTACATTTCCATTCTACCACAACCTCAATATACAGCCATAAGATTCATTCTCCTAAGTAACAGATTCCAGAATTATTTCCTTATTAGATTTTCTTGATGGATGCCCAAGGCCTGACATATAGAATCTAAACTTAGTACAATTTTTAAGTCTTTTGATTAGCCCAATTCTTAAGAATCCAAACTAATCTCTTTAATCCTCTTCACTACAAACACCTTCCTCCTGTGGTCTCTGGAAAGTGCAGTGTTCCTTACTGGATTCATGAAAATTTTTTACACTTGTAAAAAAGTATGAAAGAGAAACACAATAAAGTATATGAAACATAAATATACAATATAATGCCTCTACCCACTAGGTGTCAGTAGTACCCCCAGCTGTGACCATTAAAAATGTCTACAGATAGTGCCAAGTGTCCCTTGGGAGGCAAAAATCTCACCTGGTTGAGAACCACTGCTCTAACTAATTCACTTTCATTATTCATTCATGGCGTTCCATTCTCTAACTGTATCACACTTTTCCGGTGTACGACTGCAAATAATGCTGTTGTAAGCATTCTTACACAAGTGCCCAGGAACAAATGTAACGCATTTATTTTTCTAGGATGGAACTGCCGGGTCATTCCGTATGCATATCTTCATATGATATGAAGATCAAATCAAATCATTTGATTTGATATGAAGCTAAAACTTTTCCCAAGGAGGTTGCACCGGGAGTGTTCTTGTTGTATATCCTTCCCCAAAGAGTAAGTATTCAGAGACAGAGACAACTACAGATTTTCTACCTCCTAACCATTACAAGAATCCTTGTTCTTGTTACATTTCCCAAGCCTCTGGCTTCTCCTTTCCTTCTTTTCTACCCCAGTCACACTGGCCTTCAAGTCCCCAGTGAAGTCCACCTTCCTTTCGGGAGAGCAGCGCTATTTCTCTCCCATTTCTTTGAACTTGAACAGCATTTATCAACTGTACTACTCATTTTTTTGTTGTTGTTAATCACATACTCCTCAGAAGGCAATGACAGCTGTCTATTTCTTCTTTGGTGTCCCTTTCTGGCCTAGCAAAGTAATCGAACTATACACAAACGTTCAATAAGTATACAAATGAATGGCAGTAACAAGCTCTGACAACCTCCCGAGCTTGAGAGCAGCCGAGATTTTTCAAAAAGTAACGAAGGGTCAGGAAACCTGAATTCTGCCCCGGCTCTTCTGTTAAGGGAATGTGAACCTGGACAAGTGATTTCTCCTCTATGGGCATTAGTTTCATCTGCAAAACTGGGTTATAACAAATGGCCTCACAGGTCCCTTCCAGCGCTAGAATTCAGTAAGAAAAGTGAATTTCACCAAATCAAACTTGAGAATGTGAAGAGGGAATGGGGGGGGGGGCGTGTCCCTTCGTAGTCAGACTGGACTGGTGGTGGCGGTGGTGGGGTTTCCTTTGTTGTCCCCTGGAGCTCGAGAGAAGCGGAGTGACGGCTGATGTCAGCCGCCAGTTTGGGGGACCGGCGGAACGGACAGCCATAGGCCGCCCCCGCCCTCAAGTGCCTAAAGACAGCTACCGGGTCACTGGAATGGGCAGAACGGCTGGATCGGCCCGCGCCCGGCCTCTCAGGGAAGGCCAGCCGGGGCTACGAGAAGCTCCAGGGGCTGGCCATGGGCCTGGAGAACGAGAAGTTCTCGGCGCCCACTCGCTCACCCGATTCGGATACTCCTTCTCCACACAGCCCCCACACATCCCGACGCCGTTCTCGAGGACGGTCCTCCACCACTTCCGGGAAGACGAAACCTCGCGATAGCAAAAGGAAGGTTGCCGCATGCGCCCTCTGAAGTACTCGACCCTGCAGTATTTGATTTCGGGAACCTACGCAGAGTCTCCGCCCCGTAGCGGCTGTTGGGAGGGCTGGACCTGGTCTTCCAGGCAACAACGCGGGGCAGGGAGTGGGACTTCGGAAACCTACCGGGGAAGAGGGCGGGGCCGTGGACCCTGTGGCGGGAACGCAAAAGGGAGCTCCCGCTGAGCAGAGCTCTTATGGGCACCCTCCTGAGTCTAAGCTGACAGAACGGCGAGTCACAACACACATGAAAGGGAATTGTTTCTCGCTGCCTGGGCATACCCCGTACATAAAGCCGGAATTATAATAATTTATGTACCTTTCCGTATCAGTGAGAGTAATAAGTCAGCTCTCGGCCGTGATTAAGCAATAACCGAAGTGTTGGGGAAGAGGCACTTACAGCTCTGCAGAGAATCTCCTAAAACTCCTAAAAAGAACTCTCAAAATGTTAATAATAAATGACCATTATTTATCCCATTAGTGGTGGGAAAGGTTTCTGTGTCATAGAAGCACCTCCGTGGCATGAACGCCCTGGACAAATAGAAAATGGCCAGGTCGACCCTGCAGAGCTGAAAATGTTTGTGTCTGGAGCCCTGCCTTTCCCTTTCCCTTCGTATTGAAAGCATCTTACTTTTGGCAGTAACATAATTAACCTGAATACGAACACCCCAAATCTGTCTTTGTGTTTCTGAACAACCTGTCTTCATACCAGCTACTCCAATGGAAATGATACTCAATAGGAACATCAGCATCCTCCCTTAACCCTGACTACCAGAGTCAAGTAAGTGAAGAAATCGGGGAACATAGGAGACTGTGGGATCCAGGTTCTTTAGAGAAGAGGTTAACTATTGCAAAGTTCATTCTATTCTTGGAATAATTACAATGACTTCCACTTGTATGACATTTTCAACCTTCCAAGTGGCCTCATTTCAGCTTCTAATTTTATGGCTTTACGACCCTATAAGAATGGTAAGAAAAATGTCCTCCCTTTTCAGATGAGGAAACCAAGAAATAAATGGTGAAAGGTCTTATCTGTGGTAACAAAACTGCTAGCCGTCACCCAGGACTAGGACTTTGTTCCTATCCTGGGCTCAACTTCTTTCTAATACAGTAGCCAGTAGCCACAATGTGGCTATAAAGTACTTTTACATGTGGCAAATTTGAATGGAGATGTATTGTCAGTACACCCTAAGTTTAGAAGATGGGATCAAAAAATGTAAAAAGTTGGGGCGCCTGGGTGGCTCAGTGGGTTAAGGCCTTTGCTTTTGGCTCAGGTCATGGTCCCAGCGTCATGGGATCGAGCCCCTCATCGGGCTCTCTACTCAGCAGGGAGCCTGCTTCCCCCACCCCTGCCTGCCTCTCTGCCTACTTGTGATCTCTCTCTGTCAAAAAAATAAATAAAATCTTTAAAAAAAAATGTGAAAAATTGTAAAATGTAAAAAAAAAAAGTAAAATATTTCATCAGTTATTTTTATATTGATTACATGTTAAAATAATTGGGCTAAGTTAAAAAATATTATTAAAGTTAATTTCACCTATTTTTAAAATCTGGCTACCAGAAAATTTTGAATTACACAAGTGCTTGTATTATATTTCTGCTGGTCTATACAATTCTCTCTCTTGATCCATTTTTTCAATGCTTCCTCTGTTTTTAAAACCTAATGCTGACTTTTAGTTTTACTAACTCTGTATCTATTTTACTCAATTCTATAGACATTTGTTGAGGCCTTCGCACAAGGAACAGTGCGGACAACAGGAAGATGAAAAAGACATTGTCCCTTCCTGTTCTCCAGAGACTCACAATAGAGTGTGAGAGATAAGATGAGCAGAAATACCTATAATTACTGGGAGATTGTGGTTATTTAACAGCAAAAAACTATTTCCAGGTGGGGACTGGGAATGAGGAATTTGGGCCTTGAAAGATGTATAAGATTTCAAAAGGCAGGGAATTTTAGTATAGGAATTTCAGGTGGACCATGGCAAGAAGTTCGGATTTTATCCTGCAGGCGATAGTGAGCCACTGGAAATTTGAGCAGGAAAGTGAAAGAGTTGTGGTTTAGGAAGGTCATTTTAACAGTATTTTATTGGAAATGATTGGAACTAGAAGAATTGGACATTAAAAGGCAAACACTAACAGAAACCACAAGGGGGAGATGTATAACTTTCTGCCTCATCACTTAATAGGGAACAATAATGATTTTAAAAATTAAATAAATAAAAAATACACTGCAGTCAAAGATCTCAAAGAGTTGGTTCTTTGGCATGAAAGACAACCTACATGTTTACCAAATTTTTTTAACTTCCCAGAGTGATATGGTATCTTGTTATTAAAATGAGCAGGTGAAAAAGGTCATCTATTCTTAGGTATGAACTTTCAAGAACTAATGGCTATCCATCCAATAAAGTTCTCCATTCAAATCTAAATATATCCAGGGCACAGAGGCAGCAGATGAGATGGGAGGAGGAGGGCAGCCCCAGAAATTAAAGGGAGATTATTCCTTAAAGGAATACGAAGGTTTCTGAGTTGACAGGTAGAAGAAAGGAAAAGAGAGACCACGAAGCAGGAGATTAGCACTGGAAAGGAATGACCAAGTAGTGGTATAAAATAAGCAAAAAAATATTACAAAAAAATCTATTTTCTTTTCTCTTATAGATAATTATTTAAAATAAAGTTTGTAAGACTCCTTTAAGGATTACCTTCTAATAGAATTTTCTCTGGGACAGTACTCTACCCATAGGAATCTTTAGTAAACAGATGATGTCAATAATGTATATTAAGTATGCCCGCCCCTGTGTTGCAGTTTATGCATGAGTTTATTTCTTGGTAAAAAGAATCCATTTAAGAAACTAGATGCTAAAATGGTTCAATTACGTATGGTAAACTACATCGCTGGGGCAGGATTACAGTTTTTTTGTTTTTTTTTTTTAAAGATTTTATTTATTTATTTGACAGAGAGAGACCACAAGTAGGCAGAGAGGCAGGCAGAGAGAGAGAGAGGAGGAAGCAGGCTCCCTGCCGAGCAGAGAGCCCGATGTGGGACTCGATCCCAGGACCCTGAGATCATGACCTGAGCCGAAGGCAGCGGCTTAACCCACTGAGCCACCCAGGTGCCCCAGGATTACAGTTTTCCCTTAAGAGTGCTGTTTGAATCTTCTTTTATTTTTTTTTTTTTAAAGATTTTATTTATTTATTTGACAGAGAGAGATTACATGTAGGCAGAGAGGCAGGCAGAGAGAGAGAGGAGGAAGCAGGTTCCCTGCTGAGCAGAGAGCCCGATGTGGGACTCGATCCCAGGACTCTGGGATCATGACCTGAGCCGAAGGCAGCGGCTTAACCCACTGAGCCACCCAGGCGCCCTGAATCTTCTTTTAATACCCTCTTTCTAGTACCTTTTGTCTTTTGTCTTTTATGATGCCTGAAGCTGAGGCTAGAAGGATGCAGTGCCTAGAACATACCTATCATTTTCATCCTTTGTTTAAAGGGGTAAGGAAGCATCCTGGAGCCTTTATAGTACCACTCACAGCCAATTTCACAGATGGAGGGAAACTTATCTCTGAAGAGAAATTGTATCTTAATAACAAAAGGAGGACCATAAGCAAGTCACTTATTGTCTGGGTTTCAATTTTCTCATCTGTAATGATAATAAAAAATATACCTATCACTCAGGGTGGCTTTATGAAATAATACCCAATGTTTTAGATAATATGAGTATATATGTATGACTCGAGGGTGCTAAGAAAAGTAATTCTGGCCATAAGCATGAGGTTACCATCAAAGGGTGGATAATATATTAGGAAAAGGGGATTTGGTAATAATGGCTAATAACCTGCCCAAGGTGGGAATCTGTGTCTAGCTGAAATGGATATTTGGAGACGGTGTTCCTTAATTTGTATAATGTGGCTTTGTGCGTTTGAAAAGACTGGATGAGCATGCTGTGGTAGAGAGAACACCATGGGAGAAGAGTTGTGTTAGGGAGGGAAACAATGAGGTAGAGAGAGAGCAAAAAACCAGGCTCTTGTCGGAAGCTGACATGGAAAGTTTCTAAAGGCACAAAGAGCTCCTACTGAATTACAGTTTCCCAGTCCTTCTTTCAGTCCCTTGTATTTTTTTCTCTTGACAAAATCTTCTTGAGAACTAATGAGAAAATACACACTCAAGGTTTGAGGGAACTGAGGCACATTATAAAGTGACTATAGAAGACAGTGCCAAGAATGCTACGGTTGTAATAAATCACCTTATGTCACTGTCTAAAAGCTCCGTGATTCCATATTGCCTTCAGCAAAAAGGCCAAGTTCCTTACTACAGTATTCAAAGCCTTTTAAAATAAGGCCCCAGTCTACTTTTCTCACCTTGTATCCTGCTGCTCCCCCCTCCCACCTCCTGCTACCTTTCCTTGTCATCACACATTACCTCTTTGTAGCCTCACCAAACTACTTAGGCCTTAACCTCACCAAGTTTTTCCAGGTCTTCTTTCTAACTTTTTGTGTGCTCTTCCCTCTGCCCTGAATCATCCTTTCTCTCCCTGTTGAGATCACATTCAGTCTCTTAGACATGATTCCAACATAACTACTTCCATGAAGACCAAATATTAATTTCCTATTTAAAATCCTAACTTTATCCTTTCCCCTGTTATGGAATGCAGTCACTGCTTGACTACAAACTCCTTTAGCATGATGCTTACTTCCCAGCTTTTAGCATTATGCCTGACACATAGTGGATGCTCAGGAATGCTCTTTGATTGATTACACAAGCTGAACACACAGTTTCACTGATCCCTCCAGCCTACCCTTAACTCCCCGCTTTCATGACCTATTCACTCTAGGCCATTGCTTTTGAGGATTTTAATATCTGAGAAGCAAAACAAACAAAAAACTTTTAGGAGAAGGAGTTTTGGTTAAAAATATTGTCTTAAGCCCAGTATCTTCTTTATGCACCAATAATCTATTGCTCAGTCATATCTTCATACTGTGCCCACCAAAAAAGAAGATTCTGCCGAAGGCATGGATGACTCCACAAGAACAAGTACCCTAATATCATTCAATTTAACACCTCATTGCTCTCCAGGAAATGATCTGTAAACTTAGAGTTCAATTTGTCACCTTATTCCTGGAAGTTTAACAACTTCTTGACTTCAATTGGTTCTAAATACCACTCTGTCTTTTTCTTTCATAGATTAATTGAATCCATAATGGTTTGTTGATTTGGGTTGAAGTGGGATAGATGACTCTTCTACCAGTATGGCTTCTTAGTCCTCTCCAACTCAGTTAATATTTGAGATGCTTATATCAGACAGTCTTTCATTATGAAATTTAAAATAGTGCCTAAAATGCAAATGAAGAGGTAATAGAATAATAAAGCTCAGAAATTCAATTTCATTCAGTTTATATAATGTTTAGAGTACCTGCTCCATGCTTGCCTTCAAGTAGCTTATAATCTAGGGGGAAAGAAAAACAGTTAATCACAATTGAATGTAATAATTACACTTAGGGAAAATACTGGGGCCCAGAGGAAAGGCAGACATGTCAGCCTGGAGAAAGGAAGGACACCACGTTAGCAAAGATTTTCCCAAAAAGTTGATACTTGAGCAGACTCTAAGAATTGGTGGACATTAAAGAATGTTGGGAAGGGTGTTCCCTAGACAGGGGGACAGAAGCATGGGGAAACAAGTTTGGAAGGCTGGTGCATGAGTAGGTAGCATAGATCTAAGAAATGTCCAGTATTTTCATGAGAAGCATAAAGTTTTGACCCTTATGTCAGGAATGCTGACTTCATAATTATTCCCAGCCCTGGTGGCAGATATCATGTGATGAAACTTAAAAATTGCTCAGTCTCCTTCCTACTATGTAGCAGCATCACATTTTCCACTACAGTGGTTGTCTGGAGACCTACAGATATGGAGTCACATCCCGCCTCTGTCACTTATTAGCTGTGATATATTGAGCAAGGTATTTAACTTCTCTGTGCCTTTTCCCTCATGTGCAAAATGGGAATAGACCAACGTCCCTGAGCTGCTGTGAGAATTAAAGTAGATAATCCACTTGGTGCAAGATCTGATATACGTATTAAATGTTCCATAAACGTTAGCTATAATGATGAAATCGAGTCCAGAGAATCTAATAAAGATATAAGTGTAAGTGGGTGGTAATGAAGGTGTGGTAAATAACTGCAGCCCCTGAGAATCAGAAGTAGAAGAACTCTCTAGAGTTATCTAATATCACCTATGCATCCAAGAAGACCAGTGCTTAAATCAATAGCACTTGGCCCTGGCTGCCCTCAAGAGCCCTAAATATATCCGAGGAAAGAAGAGAGAGAGAACAAAACAAAATCACAAGGAGAAAGAGGGAATAAGAGATAGATGGTTGCCTATTTGTGGCTTAAATCTTTCAGAGCAGATGGTGACTTTATTTAAGATATAAAGAACCAAATGAAAGGTCTGAGAGGTCATATATTCAGTTGTCCCAGGGAAGTCTAGGTAAACAATGATCTCAAATGGAAGGAAGAAGGGCATCTCTGGGAAAGTTTGGGAGTCATTTATTTCTAAGGAGTTCTTTATCAAATTCTGGAGACTATTTAGCAAACCTCTAGATAGTTTATTGTGTTTATTAAGACTGCTGATGGGGGCATCTGGGTGGCTCAGTCAGTTAAGCACCTGACCCTTGATTTTGGCTCAGGTGAAGATCTCAGTGTGGTGGGATGGAACCCTGAGTCATGCTCTGCACTCAGCGGGGAGTGTGCTGGAGATTCTCTCTCCCTCTCTCTCTCCCTCTGCTCCTGCACAATCTCTCAGAGAAATAAATAAATAAATCTTTAAAAAAAAATAAATAAAAGACTGCTTATGTCATGAGGGGCCCAGAAACTGCTGAGAGACTTGGCCCAAGCAAAAATGTCAGGCCAAATGTTTCCAGATGAACTCTCTGAGAACCAAATTTTAGAAGAGTCATCAAAGGCAAACTTCCTTGTATTATTCCACATAAAAAACAGATGAACACTGTCTAACTGTAGTCATAGGTTCAGTAGGAGGAATTTTAGGAAGACCTTCCCATCAGTAGTTTGAACAGAATAATTTTCCTTCCTGGAGCTTTCCAACAGCCATTCCTATCCCCTTTTGATTTTGACTTGATACTCTGATAGCATGGCTCTCTTTTAAGTGTTTACTCCCAAGAGATGATTCTGTCCTAATTCTTTCTTTCTCACGTGTCTTTCATTTTTCAGTTTGTGTTCTAGTTTATTTTCAGAGCCTAAGCTATCATGACTGCCTGCTGTCTTTTTCTGTTTTTAGGCTTTCTTCCTTCTCCTCTAGTTACTAGGTGGTTTAGCAGGGATAATGCTAAGCTGGGGCCAGATGTTAATTAAGCAAAATAAGTCAAGCAAATCAAAACTTCCAAATATTTGGTTTCAGGTTAGTTATTCACAGTACCATTTTTTTAGATGTGATTTTTATTTTGATGTGAGTTACATAAACCCTCTGGCTGGGGCTATCAGCTTTCTTCTGTGTGGTGTCATAACAGAGCAATGGAAAGGGTATGCTGTCAAGACAGAGAACAAGGATATTAGTACGTAACAAGGCAGCAAGGCAGAGCCATGTGCCAGAGACTATGTCCCAGCCCCCACCAAAAAGTCGAGGAGATTTTTGGATGACAGGATCTCTTTCTAGGGACATAAAGAATTTTTTCTTCCTACCAGAATGACAATTGGGTGTAAAAAAAAAAAAAAAGTCCAAGAGTTTGAAAGCTTATTTCTACCCTAAGTTTCATTCCTAAACAGCAGTAAAAATATCATGGTGAAATAAAAATAATTTTTGATATATATTATGTGTAGGACACTGGCCAGGCACCAGGTGAACAAAGAAGGGAATGCATGATTTGTACTCAGAGGATTTACTGTCTAAAGAAGATAAAGAAGATAAGGCATGTACTTTTAAATATACACATTTAACAAAAAACAGAAATTGCCACAGAATGTCAAATGAGTTATATATAGGTAGCTGATTATATGCTCCAGTGTGTCCTGAAGAGTCCCAGTTCATGCCTCTTATATCCAGAATAATTATGCTTCCAGTAACTCTCAAACATCATAGTTTGGATGATAAATTATATATATATATATATATATATATATGACTTATATATAGGCTGGTGGTCTAGGAATTAAGGGCAGAGAGGTTTTTATTAATGGACATGGTAGTTGGTGGGGAGTTCATGGAGGTAATAGAACTTGAGTTGGACCTTGTAGGAAGAATTAGGACAGAGGAAGAAGAGAGCATTGTATAGGAGTATATAAAGAACAGAAAGACTGAAATGGGTATGGGAATAAAGACAACCATGGCACAGCTCCATGGGACACCACTCACGTTATGTTCTCTACGAATTGTGTAACTTACTATGGATTGTGTAACTATTGTCTCTAAGTATGTCCTATCTGGGGAGCAACTGGAAGATCACTTTAGCTGGAGAAGAGAATTTGTGTAGAGGATTTGTGTGAGAATAGCAGCAAGCATAGAACAGATATTGGAGGCTATTAAATGCCAGAATAAGCCATATAAATTTTATCCTGTAGTGCAATGGAATGTAACTGAAGAGTTTTGAACAGAAATGATACTTATAACAAAACAATTTTGGAAAATTAATATTCCCAACTAAAGCATACAGTGTATTGAAAGGAAGGAAAGGGGAAGAACTAGCTCTAAAAGTGTTAAAAATGCCCGAGAGAGGTGATAAGAGTCTACAGTGGTAGAATAATAAGGGATTTGGAGGTGCAGACTTGAGAGAATTTGCAAAGGTAGGATTAATAGAGTGTGGTAACTGGCAAGGAGAGGGAACAGTCAAGAATGATTCGGGATTTAGAAACTGAGTAGTAAGAAAATGATGGTATCTTTGATGAAGGTGGGGGAGTTGACAGAAATTAGCTTTTGGGGGAAATAGATGAGCTCTCCCCCAGGTATGATGAATTTGAGACATCGTTTTGAAATATCCAAAAGAAAATACTAAGTTGGAGCCGAGACAGGTGGTAATGGCTAGAGATGCGCCTTTAGGAGTTCTGTAGAGTCTGAATGTTCATAAATATCCTAAGATCGTAAAGAGTACACAACCCAGGATTATGGCATAGGTTACAATTAACATTTTGTAGAGTAGGAAGGAATATCACTTGTAAAGATAGAAGAAAAGAGATTCCAGAGGTGGAAGGAAACAGTGCAGACAGTGTATAATCAAGAAGACCGAGGAGAAGAAGTCTCAAGCATAAGAAGTTAGTATACAGAACCAGATGTTGGAAAGCAATCAAGGAAGGCTAAAACTAAGAAAATTCACAGTTTTGGGGTGGTGACATGAGTTCTGCGGAAGGTACGATTTTTTTGGTAGTTGTAGAGGTGGTCTCCTTAAGGAATGCGAGACAGTGATTCAAGGGACATAATGAATGAGGGTTGATCTTGTAAGAAATTTGTCAGTAAAGGGAGGGAAAAAATATGAAAATTCAAGGAATAGCCGGGATTAAGGGATGACTTTTTTTAAAAGGATATGGTAAGGAATTTATGTTCTGTGTTAAACGATAGGTAGATAGCACTTTATTTGCTTAGAATAAACCTTGATTTTTCAAATTGCTCAGAGTACCTTTTTCCCTCTGGATTCCAAGCAAGAAGTTTACTAGACCAAAGGAGGAAGAAAATACAGATAGGAAAAGAACTGATAAAGGATTTAACAGTTAGTGATCAATAGGTGATTAAAATGGACCTAATCTCTTCCATGTAGCTGGGGTCCCTTTTGGTTCAGTCAGAAAACATTATGGATTTACCGCTGGGACAGATATTTAGGTTATGAGGTCATCTCTAAAAAAACTGAAGTGTTTGTTTGTTTGTTTGAGGGTTCTCTAAATCCCCCAATCCACTCCCCAGTTAAAAAATCCTTTGGTGGGGGTGCCTGGGTGGCTCAGTGGGTTAAGCCTCTGCCTTTGGTTCAGGTCATGATCTCAGGGTCCTGGGATAGAGCCCAGCATGGGGCTTTCTGCTCAGCAAGGAGCCTGCTCCCCCTCCTCTCTCTGCCTGCCTCTCTGCCTACTTGTGATCTCTGTCTGTCAAATAAATAAATAATCTTAAAAAAAAGAAATCCTTTGGTGACCTATAGATTTTCCAGCCTGACATCCATCCTGCTTTCCACTTTCTTGACCACCATTCTAGTTTAGGCCCAGTTACTTCTTACTTCTCACCCTGGCTACTGTAATAGCCTGTCTCCTCTCTCTCTCCACCCCAGCTATCCTACCCACTGCTACCAGATTAATTTTCCTAAAGCATAGTTCTGATCTGATGTGTGACTGGCTAAAACAAATTCCTATTGTGGATTGAATTAGGTACAGGCTCCTCACCCTAGCTTTTCAGAGCCAGCAACAGTATACTTTTGGCTTATCTTTCCTGTTTTAACTTCCACATTTCCTTATATTCGAACTGATGTAAGGGCTTGAAAAAGAGGGACCTAGCCCTTCTATCTGGAGTGGCCACGTGACATTTCCCTGTGAAAACGACAGGAGATTCACACAGAAAGGAAGGTGGAAGAAGGTATGGGGTTCATATTTCAGATCCTGTCAAATATGATCTTGCTGTCTGAACCCTGCCCCCAAATATTTTGTTTGTAATTTTTATATTGCATTTACCAGATTCTGCATGTCATTAGAGTCATTTGTGTGCTTCTCCTATCTCTACCCTATTGGAGTAAAAACAACTGGAAAACAAAGAACTTAGGGTCTTCATCTTTGATCCCCTCCAGCATCTAGTACTATACCTTGCACTGAAAGCATTCAATACATTTTTTTTTAAATCACTGGCTATACTGAAAAGAAGTTTGTGGACCTTAAATAACTGTGCTTTTACCCACCACCTCTCAACATGCCCTTTCCCCTTCCTATGAGGATACAAATGTTTTTATTTTTCAATGTAGCAACTATATGTTCTTTACATAGCTGTAATGACATTATATATCAGATAATAAGTAAATTAAAAGACAGAAACTTTTTATTGTTTAACCTAATGTGTATGTAATGCTGAAAGATTCGTGTACGTAAGTTTTTAATAAATATTTTATAATAATTTTAATGATTAAAATCCACTTGTAGAAAGTTATTTTATAAATCAATGGTTCTTTTTTAAAATTACAGTAGAGGGGCACCTGGGTGGCTCAGTGGGTTAAAGCCTTCAGCTCAGGTCATGATCCCAGGGTCTTGGGATCGAGCCCCACATCGGGCTCTCTGCTCAGCAGGGAGCCTGCTTCCTCCTCTCTCTCTGCCTGCTTGTGATCTCTATCAAATAAATAAATAAAATCTTTAAAAATAAAATAAAATTACAGTATAATTGACATATAACCTTATATTAGTTTCAGGTATACAATAAGGTTCAACATTTGTATATATTTTGAAATGCTCACCCCATAAGTCTAGTTAATATCTATCATTACATATAGGTATATAGTTTCTTTTTCTTATTTTTAAGAAAATTTTCTTATTTTTAAGAGAATTTTTAAGATCTCCTCTCTTAGCAACTTTCAAATATGCATTACAGTATTATTAGCTATAGTCACCAAGCTGTATTATATTCCTGTGACTTATTTGTTTTATAACTATGAGGTATTATATTTTAATTCTCTTTACCCATTTCATCACCACAACTCCCCTCCTCCCCCACAACCACTAATCTGTTCTCTGTTTCTATAAGATTGTTTTTGTTTGCTTTAGGTTCTACATGTAAGTGAGATCATATTGTATTTGTCTCTGACTTATTTCACTTTCCATAATACTTGCAAGGCCCATCTACGCTGTTGCAAATGGCAAGATTTCAATTTTCTTTTTTTTTTTTTAAGATTTTATTTATTTATTTGACAGAGAGATATTTGACAGGGAGAAATTACAAGTAGATGGAGAGGCAGGCAGAGAGAGAGAGAGGGAAGCAGGCTCCCCGCTGAGCAGAGAGCCCGATGCGGGACTCGATCCCAGGACCCTGAGATCATGACCTGAGCCGAAGGCAGCGGCTTAACCCACTGAGCCACCCAGGCACCCCAAGATTTCAATTTTCTTAATGACTGAATAATACCCCATTTTGTATATATACACCACATTTTCTATATCTGTTGGTTTAGGTTGTTTCATGTATTGGCTATTATAAGTAGTGGTGTGATGAACATGGGGGTGCATATCTTTTTTAACTACTGTTTTCATTTTCTTTAGATAGATAATCAGACATGGAATTACTGGTTGATATGGTATTTCTATTTTGGTTATTTTGAGGAACCTCCATACTATTTTCCATAGTGGCTACACCAGTTTATGTTCCTACCAACAGTGCACAAGGGTTCCTTTTTCTCCATATCCTCGCCAACACTTGTTATTTCTTGTCTTTTTGATACTAGCCATTCTAACAGGTGTGAATTAATATCTCATTGTGGTTTTGATTTGCATTTACCTGATGATCAGTGATGTTGAGCACCTTTTCATGTACTGTAGGCCATCTGTATGTCTAGTGTTCCTAAACTAGGATTGAACTATATGTAAAATTATGTATTAAATTGTCCCTTTTTCCTTTAAGGAGGACATGTGATGTAATGAGCACTGGGTATTATATAAGACTGGTGAATCATTGAACTCTACCTCTGAAAGTAATAATACATTATATGTTAATTAATAGAATTTAAATTTTTAAGATGTCCATTTTCCCCTGGGGAAAGGGCCTATAGCCTTCATCAGATACTCACAGGGGTCTGTTGTCCAGAAAAGAGTAAGAACCATTCTTATGAAACAATATATTTATGGAAACATTTTTACTTTGTCCCCCTTCCTTTCTTGCAAAGGCATTTCTACAAGTATCAGATGTTCCACAGACAATAAAACCAGCACAGACAGAATCATTTAGAATAATTCCCTGTGCTGCTTCCAAACCTCTACTCTGTCCCCACTTATGCCAAGAGTATTGCCTTTGGCTGGACTGAAGAACTGAATAATGTAATCCCAGATGCAGTGTACAAGGACACCAACATCTGTCACATGCACCTTCCTCTCCCCTCCTTTTAGTATTAGGAGGCCTCTGCTGTTTTCACAGGGGATTTTTACCCTGATGCTCACTATCAAAATTCCCAAATGATCCTTTGTTTCTTATGCCAACACTCTGGCTGATAGCACAGTTTTGGTTAAGAGTTTAAGAGGAATAAGACTTCTTTTAACAAGGCCAGTCTCAAGACATGAGATCCATTAGCCTTTCCTGGTGAACTTTAGAAAAAAGGAGTGGGAAGTAAACCTGTCACTTATTATTAAAAGCCTAGGGCTTTAATAATAAAATAAAATAAAATAAAATAATAAATAATAATAATTAAATAATAAAAATAAAATAATATAATAAATAAAGCCTCCTGGTTCAGTCAGTTGTGTGAGTTGTGAGAGGGAGTCAGGCTATGCACTCAGTGGGGTCTGTTTGAGAATCTCTCCCTCTGCCCCCAAATCTTCTCTCTCTCCCTCACTCTCAAAAAAATAAAACTTTTTAAAAAAACCTGCTTCTTGGTTATTTTCTACAAAAACCGTCTCTTGCTGTTTATTAATGGTTTTTCTTTTTCTCCTTTTTGTTTTTGCTTTTTTTTAAGATTTTATTTCTTTGACAGAGAGAGAGCAATCACAAGTAGGCAGAAAGGCAGGGGAAACAGGCTCCCTCAGCAGAGAGCCTGAAACAGGGCTCGATCCCAGGAGCCTGAGATCATGACCTGAGCTGAAAGCAGAGGCTTAACCCACTGAGCCACCCCGGTGCCTCATTATTAATGGTTTTTCTGTATTTTTCTCCTTTCTCTGTTATTCCCTTTGGGATTCGCTGTCCCCCGGTGACTTAATTTAGTTAATGTTCTAATTAGTGCAACTTCTACCAGCAGATTTCCTGGGCTTTCGCATCAGTGCTTTTCCATATGATAAACTCCATTAACAAGTCTCTGAACATTCACACAAAAAGAAGCAGTCATTTAATGCAATGGGCTCTACCTCATTTGCCCCCATCTTCTGGCTCAACTTTCTTGGCTATCTTAGAGCTTCTTCAGCACGTAATTCCATCAACAGAGAATTAGGGCTGAGCTGCGCCATCAAAGCTGATGGCCTAACAGACTCTTTTCTGAGTAAGTACTGTCCATGTCATCACTATAATTAAAAATATTTTTTTATACCCAAGGAAGACACCATCCCTTACAATGACTTTTTTAAATGCCATTTTTTTTTCAGTAGTGTAGATTTGTCCTGCTGCACTCATCATTTTCTTCTAACTTCTAAGGCTTTCCCAGATATGATTAGGAGAATAGTATAATCTGGGCTATGGAATTAAAAAAAAACTAAGTGAACCATGGCAGGCTATTTGATCTAACATTCTAGGCAGTGGTTCTCAACTTTTGCTGTACGTTGGTAGCAATTGGGAAGCTTTTTAAAAAAATTGACACCTGGGGACGCCTGGGTGGCTCAGTTGGTTAAGCAGCTGCCTTCGGCTCGGGTCATGGTCCCGGCGTCCTGGGATCGAGTTCCATATCGGGCTCCTTGCTCGGCAGGGAGCCTGCTTCTCTCTCTGCCTCTGCCTGCCATTCTGTCTGCCTCTGCTCACTCTCTCTCCCTCTCTCTCTCTGATAAATAAATAAAATCTTTAAAAAAAAAAAAGAAAAAAAAATTGACACCTGGGTCTCATCCTCAGAGATTCTGACCTAGTTATCAGGGGGACAGCATGGGCAGTGGGGATTTTTAAAAAATTAATTGTGGTGGTTCAAGGTTGAGGATCAGCCCTCTAAAGTCATCAAGAGGACCAACATAATCAGCTTCAGTCAATGAAGATGAAACGGTGCTAGCTTCATGATGTCATAATACTGTCATAAGACAGTAGAGGGCAGAGTTGACTTAAACTTATATAGAGCTAACTGGTTTTAGGAAATACCAAGCAGTTAATAATGTAATCTTAACTTTGTACTTTGTGGTCGTCTTTCACCACAAAGCTTTACTGCTAAAGCCGAATTGCTTTTTGTATATTGGAATTTATTCGGAGGCCCTTTAGTGATACCTAATCAATAGGGTCATTGTGTAATTTGCACTTTTTTTTTAAGATTTTATTTATTTATTTGACAGGCAGAGATTACAAGTAGGCTGAGAGGCAGGAAGAGAGAGAGAAGGAGGAAGCAGGCCCCCTGCTGAGCAGAGAGCCAATGCGGGGCTTAATCCCAGGACCCTGGGATCATGACCTGAGCTGAAGGCAGAGGCTTTAACCCACTGAGCCACCCAGGCGCCCCTAATTTGCACTTTTGAGAGCACAAGGGAGTGAGTGATTCGGCCAGGACGACAGGTGTAAACCGGGATTGCCTGAAGTAAACTGGGACATATGATCACCCTATGATCACCATGGCCTTTGTGGGATCCAGAAGAAGGGCTAGAATCTGTAACATGGCTTTCCTAATTAAATTAACCAGTAGTAACTATGTATTTCTGCTCGTTACACTTCAGTATTTTTTTTATGTATGTCCTTCGGTCATTGCTCAGCATTCTACCAGACACCTTGAGCAATAGAAACCAAAGACATGCTTTTAAGTATCAGGCATTATGCAATCTAGTCGGAAAGAGAAGACTAATACATGAAGCTGCTCTGGTAAATAAAATGCAAGGACCTCCTCAAAATCCTCTCAGGAAGCAGAATATGATAAAATAAGTGATAAATAAATTCATAAAAAACACTCCCCCTAATTACATATAGGCTGTCCTTGACTTAAAATGATAGCACTTGCAGTGTCGTTTATCACCTCCAGCACTTCCAGCACGCAAACACCAGTTGACTTCCTGAGCTGCCGTGGGTCAGAACTTGAGAAATTCTCTTCCATGTGAGCGTAGTTCCTCTCCCAAGTGCCTCGCTCCCGGATAGTTAACCCATATACCCAATGACCCCCCAAATTGAGAATTACGGAAATTGATTTTAGCATAGAAGGCATGATACAGCTGGTGACAAGCAAATAATGTGGAACTCAATATAAAAATTTCCTTTGTCAACAGAAGGCTCTCTTAGGAAGAGCAGAGTACCACGGGCTTAGCTTGCTCAGACTCCCAGAGATTTCATTCTTCATTGAAATCTCTGCTGGCTGTTGCAGCCACACTTTTTGAAAGACAATAGCTACAGTGTTGGTCTGTATTTAATTTACGGCCTCCTGCAACATTTTGTTTTCTTACCAATCTTGAACTTTGGTCAAAACTCTCGTTCGCCATTCTGGATTTAGAAAGCTCAATTCTTCCTCCTTTGTTGAATTATGTATGATTCTCTATCTGGTTTGATTTAGTCTACCTTCAAATACTTAATTCTGCATGCTTTCAAATTTGAGTGGTGACAATTATCAAGATTGATTAGGCAACATTGGGAAACCTAAATAAATAAAGCGTAGAGTAAAGAATACGAAGTTATGGGATTAATTGTGTCCTCAGATGGTTAGCTTTGGGTTGGATCCAATGGCCAGGCTTGACCAATCTTCTCATTGGGTGTAGGATAAACTGGTGAGGGAGCAAGCATAATCCATCTCCCAACACTGGTCATGACTGAGATAAGTAGAAAAATCAGCTGAGCCCAATTTGTGTAACATGAACAGTTCTTTACTTTCAAGGCACATATTTATTTCACTCTCAGGGTGTTGATGAAAATATTTAGGCATTGTTTTCCTTTAGGTCACTGCTATTCTTGCCTTGGCCCTCTTGTCTAGCAAAACTTGCTCACAGAAAAGGATAGAATATTTGTTATTTACGTTTTAGTATCTTTCCCAAATTGAAAATAACTTTGTTGTTTATTATGAAAATATTCTCTGCTTATAAAATATCCAAACACTATCCAAAAATAGACAAAGAAGTAAGAATTACTCTTAATTCCACCATCTAGAAATAATATTTTAGGAGTATCCTTTCTGATATAAAGTACTTTCTTTCTTGGTCAAATAGAAAATTTAGCAGTGTGTCATGGTGTCTTTCCCCATAAACAAATATAAAACCACATCGTCACTTAACTGACTACATAGAATTTATTTGTGTGTGTGTGTGTGTGTGTGTGTGTGTGTCTACGCCATACATGGTTTAACCAATTCCATTTGGATGGACATTGATTTCCAATTTTTCATTTTAATGAACATTATTATAATGAATGTATAGAATGTTCTCACTATAGGTGTAAAATATAGAGAGCTAGAGCTGAAAGAGACCTTGAGACAAGCTAGTTCAGTGCCATCATTTTACAGAAGAGACATGGAGGCACAGAGAAGATAAGGGGCATAGAATCCAGGTCTTTTGACTACGTTTACTGATTTTTTCCATTCCACTGAGCTAACTTCTTTTCAAAAAAATTGCTGAGCTATTAAAATGCTACTAAGGGGCACTGACTTTTTCTTCCTCCAGTAGCCACAAGGCTGTACCTTAAAAGCGAATTCTTCCCAGGGTCATTTGCATTTTTAACATTTGTTGTTAGTTATGAAATAAGTTTGTGGATTCCTGTATAATCTTTGGAATGAGGGCATTCCATATGGTTTCAAGTATCTGAAATCATATGAGGCAAGCCCCTACTCATCAATTACTGGCAGTATTTGGTAGAGGTAAGGAGTGGGAGTGGAGAAAGGTTTAGCAGGGGTTGGGGTCAGATATGGGATACTGATGTTCAGACACAGCTTTGAAACCCTTCCAAAAAAACTATAGTTTTTGCTTCTTTCAGAAGGTCCAGAGCATATGCATCATTATGTATATTTTGATGATTAAAATGATGATAGAATAGGATAAGCCACATGGAGTTGCTGCTTGCGCATGCTCAGCATAATTTGGGGCTTAATTCTTGACTTAATTATTGACTTAAAATATTAGTGTAGGGGCGCCTGGGTGGCTTGATCGGTTAAGCATCTGGCTTCAGTTCAGGTCATGGTCCCAGAGTCCTGGAATAGAGTCCCGTGCCAGGCTCCCTGCTCAGTGGGGAGTCTGCTTCTCCCTCTCCCTCTGCCTCTCCCATGCTCTCTCTCTCTCTCTTTCTCTCTCAGTTGATCTCTTTCTCTCTCTCACGCTCTCTAGTAAATAAAATCTTTAAAAATATATTAGTCTATACTATGGATAGTCTACATTAAATATCATGGGAATGTGTTAATTCAAGCATGAGATAGTGCTTCCTGGATAAATAACTCTTTAATAAGCAAGAGATTTGGAGTTCTATGTGATTTTTTTTTTTGAAAATTACTTGAACTCTGAGTTTCTTGGTTTCTTTATCTAGCAATAAGGATAATGATAGCAATTTACTTCATGAAATTGAATAAAAATGATTATATGGCATTTGGTAAAAAGAAAATGATAAGTAATCCTTTAAAAATAGAATTTGCCTTACACAAAGGAAAATGAGGAAAAATGATGTTTTTGATAAGATGTAGTTATTCTACAAAATAAATCATGTTTGAGTTGAATCATAGTTTCTTGTAGACTTTAAAGCTTTGAAGAAATATCCAAACAGAAGTTAAGCAGCTGCAGAAATATCCCACAGAACAGAAAATGAGATGAATCTGCAGAGGTAATAAAGACTTTTATTGCAATATCTTTCCAAACGATATTGAAATTTTCCCAAAGGTTTTGGTTAATATTACAAAAAATTTTTTTTGAATTTGCAAACTGCTCACTAACAAATAAAAGCAATTAAGAACATTTATGTTGGCAATAATCATCACGTAAACAAAAAATTCTTTAATTGGTTGAACTGTAACTCTTGCTGTCATTCTTTATTAACAAATTCAATTTTTAACTTCTCTCTTCTCCTCTTAATTTGAGCTCCTGGCTCGATAAATACCTAAAGGAAGAGAACAAAGTTGCAGGTTTAGGCACTCTCAATTATCCACATACAGATTATACACTTTGTGGAGTACTCAAGATAAGAATGTTGATGTCATGGCTGGTCAATGGTAGACCTCCAGCCATACCTCCAGCCATACCTCAGCCATACCTCAGCCATACCTCAGCCATACCTCCGAAAACATACCTCTGAAAATTAAAAAAAAAAAAAGAATGTTGATGTCAAAACAACATCAATTCACTGTAATGCTTTTTGATCTACCTTTGGATGTTCTTAATCCTGTGCGCTCAAGGCTTTGGCATATTGGAGCGTGGCCTTGCTCCAAGGATGAGGTCTGAAAATGACACTGAGAGGTAGGGCAAACAGAGACAAAATTCCATGATGAACAATCACCATTGCATTTGCTGTGCCTCATTATGAATGAGACTTTGAAAGACAGCAGGCCTTTTTCCCTGCAGGTGAACTTGGTAGTAGATGTGAACATAAAACCTACTTAGTTGGCTCCACTTCTCACCTGTAGACAGTAAGTTAGGTATGAATGTGCCAAGGGGGCCAAGGAGCTGGTGAAATTCAGGCACAAATATTGCCAATTATTTCTCAGGGAATGTGAATTCATTTAAATAACCTTACTCAAACATAAACAAGAAAATGGTTCTCCTGGAAAAAAAAATCACAAATACATATTTTTAAGCCAAATAGAAAGGACTTTGAATTACCTAGTTCTTGGTTGATCTCCACAATTGCAGCTCTCCTTTAGTTTCCATGATTTGGTTGCTCATTGGTTCATTTATTTACTCTTCAGATCTTTCTGTAGTACATCTTGCAGCCAGGAACTGTGCTAGGTGCTGCAAAACTTAAAACTATATCCTGAAAGCAATGGGGAGCCACTGGATGATTTATTTTATTTTTTAAAGATTTTATTTATTTGACAGACAGAGATCACAAGTAGGCAGAGAGACAGGCAGAGAGAAAGAGGGAAGCAGGCTCCCTGCTGAGCAGAGAGCCCAATATGAGCTCCATCTCAGGACCCTGGGATCATGACCGGAGCCAAAGGCAGAGGCTTTAACCCACTGAGCCACCCAGGCACCCTGCCACTAGATGATTTAAAGTAGTGGAGTGACACCATCAGATTTCCTTTTTAGAAAATGTACTTTGGCTACTATATGGAAGAAGAATTGAAGGAGAATGAAACTAGAGAATGGGAGAGCAGGTAGGCTTACAGAAGCAGTTAATGTGAGAAAAGATAGGGCCTCTCTTAAGGACTCAATTATGGGCCCCCAAATTCACATGTTGATATCCTAACCCCTAGCACCTCAGGAAGAGACCATATTTGGAGACAGGGCCTTTAAAGAAGTAATGAGGGTAAACTGAGGTCTTATGAGTGGACCTAATCCAATACGATAGTGTTCTTATAAGAAGAGGAGATTATGGGGCGCCTGGGTACCTTAGTCAGTAAAGCATCTGCCTTCGATTCAGGTCATGATCCTGGAGTCCTGGGATCAAGCCCCACTGCTCCACGGGGAATCTGATCCTCCTTCATCTTCTGCCCCTTCCCCCTCCCCGCCCCCATTTGTGTTCTCTCATCAATCAATCAATCAATCAATCAAATCCTTAAAAAAAAAAAAAAAGAGGAAGATATTAGGACACAGGCACAGAGGAAAGACCTTGCAAAAACAGGGAGAAAATGGCCATCTACAAGCCAAAGAGAGAAGCCTCAGAAGAAACAACCCTGCCAACACCTTGATCCCAGACTTCTGGCCTTGAGAATTGTGAGAACATAAATTTCTGTTGTCCAAGCCACCCAGTCTGTGGTAAGTGTCACGGAAGCACTAGCAAACCCGTACAGCCCTACAGCGCAACTGTAGAAGAACATTAACACCTCCAGGCACACCCCAAGATAAGCCTACTATTATACCCGTACAAGCTGGCATCCTTTAGGTAACAGTCTCATCCTGAAAAGGGAGGAAAAGCTCAGGAACAGCTGTAGAAGGAAAGATGTTCATTTATTCTGAAGCTTGGCTGGTGCTTCCATGGACTAGTGGATGATAGTATGTAAGCCTTGTTCTGCTCCTCCCCATTTATTGGTGGAGAGAAATTTGAAATTGGTGTCAGCTGCTCTGGTCAGTTTGGTATTTGCACACCTGCTTCGGGCTCTCAGGTTCCTTACAGTGACCATTTTGTTTGAGGCATCTGAAGGAGAAGTTTGGTCCTACATCCTCTATATTGTAAACGGAGGGCTTTTCCAGCTGGTCCCGCTGCTGCTCTGTCTTTGGGAGTTGTAGAGGGCATGGTTCCCCTAGATCTTTCCAGAAATGGGATGGAAATTTTAGCTTAGTTTCATGAAATACATCTCTTGGTGGAAGAGCAAAGAGGGGAACTAATGTTTTTTGAGCTCCAGGTACTATTTTGAAGTTTTCTGTACATTACATGCATGCCCTCTGGATCCCTCCATTGCTAGCAGGGTTTTGAATGAGTGGGAACATCAGGTAGGCTCAGATTTATGTGGTTTGGCTTTTCATTTGGTAAGTAGCTTTCTGATATATATGTTTATTTCTAAGTCAAGTAGTTTTAAATTTCGAGCAAATAACTTCAGTTCTGTGATTCAGTAAAAATGGTCTTTTGGTGGGGGGTGCCTGGGTGGCTCAGTGGGTTAAGCCTCTGCCTTCGGCTCAGGTCATGATCTAAGGGTCCTGGGATCGAGCCCAGCATGGGGCTCTCTGCTCAGCAAGGAGCCTGCTTCCCCCTCTCTCTCTGCCTGCCTCTTTGCCTACTTGTGATCTCTCTCTGTGTCAAATAAATAAAATCTTTTAAAAAATAGCCTCTTTTTAAAAAAAGGTTTTTATTTTTTTATTTGACAGGGGGAGGGAGAGAGAGCAAGCATATGCAAGGGGAGCAACAAGCAGAGCGAGAGGGAGATGCAGGCTCCTGGCTGAGCAGGGAGCCTGATGTGGGGCTCAGTCCCAGGGTCCTGGGATTATGACCTGAGCCAAAGGCAGCTGCTTAACCCACTGAGCCACCCAGATGCCCCTCAGTAAAAATAGTCTTAATTCAAGACACAGGAAGGGACGCCTGGGTGGCTCAGTTGGTTGGACGACTGCCTTCGGCTCAGGGCGTGATCCTGGAGTCCCGGGATCGAGTCCCACATCAGGCTCCCAGCTCCATGGGGAGTCTGCTTCGCTCTCTGACCTTCTCCTCGCTCGTGCTCTCTCTCACTGTCTCTCTCTCTCAAATAAATAAATAAAATCTTAAAAAAAAAAAAAGACACAGGAAGATAGTTTCTTATAGTTTTTGGTTTTTTCTTTAATTGTATTCAAATTATTGGATTTTATAAATAAAATCGTAAACTTGAAACTGTCATAAAACTATAAACTATATTTAAAATCTTTATCCTCTTCTAAATTCAGGATTTTATAATCTGAAAGTGCATATTTTCTTCAATCCTGAGAAATCTTATTCTCCTTTCTCGTTATTATTATCTCCTCTACTCTTTCTTCTCTTTCCTTGTATAACTTCTATCAGATGGATATTGGACCTTGAGGATCTTGCTTCCATGGCTTTCAGTCATTCTTACAAACTTTCCATCTTGTTTTTGGCTCTGTCTTTGGGGATAATTTCTGTTTCCACTAATCTGCCTTTCAACTTGGTCTGTTCTGCTTATCAGCTAATAAATTTTCAATTTCAGAAACAACTTTTAAATTTCCCTATTTTCTTATTGCTTGTCATGGATGGCAATATCCTTTCAAATCTTGCTGAATAAAGTTTAAATTCATTTTAAATTTATCTCTGTTTCCTTTTCCTAACTTAGTTTCCTCTGCTGTCACTTCTCTCTAGTCTAGAAAATCTCTTTCATGTAATTGTTCCCCAACCCTGACAAAATCGTTGGTGATTTGAGTTGTTTGAGGATCTTTTATTTGATAGTTCATTAGCCTGCCCATTCTGTTTACCACTGTCTCTCTGGGAAGGAAAGGCACACGTGCTATCACGAGAGAGAAAAGGTTCCCTGTCATTTCATCTGGTTCCAAGATCTCTCCTCACTTCTTTATCCCACAGGCAAACATCTGATACTTAAAGCCAGCAGGGAGGAATAATCCTCGATGAATTATTCTGTCCTAGGGTCCCCTCCTTTTCTTGTATCCTTTGACTCATGCTTGGAACTTCCCTAAGCGATTCCATCTCCTGAACCTGTTTTGACTTTCTCTCATTTTATTTCTCTCTAGATCAGATCCTGTCTCTTTTCTTTATTTCGGGATTTCCTAAAAATGCTTGGGGAGTTGATGAGCCTTTGTCTTGTTTCCCTGTGCTGTTAAATTCTTATTCTAAATCCTTTTATGAGATTTGGAATGGAAGAAAAGTTAAATGCATGTGCTGGACTCATTTGTATCTAACGTCTACCTATTATTGTCTCTATGATTTCTACTGATTATCAAATAATACAGGCTCAATGTGAAAAATTCAGAGAATATAGAGATAGAAAGTGAAAATTCCCTCTGTGTCAGATTCCTCCATTGTCCTAATTTATATCCTCTTGGCCTCATCTATTGATACTAGCTGGAGCTGGGAAGGCCATTCTTGTGAGTGCTTCCTCTCACTTTCTGGTTTACTGGCTGACAAGGTCTAGTATCAAACGCACACCTTCCCTTCTGGCCCCAGCACTGCTGATTACCTATTGGGAGCCTGCTGGGTAGCCTGAAGTATGAAGCGTCAACATGGATAGGGGTAAAGGAGGTGCAGCCCCTGGACCAAAGAGAATGAAAGCCAATTTCCCACACTTTAGACAATTCAGGAGGCATTACATACTATCCTCAGAAAAATCCTTGCAGAATTAATCCCTGTTGTCTCCATTGCCCAACAATGACCTTGATTATGAACCCATATATTCAGCTTTTCCTTCTTATCTCTCCCCAGCTTCTCATTCCCACTTCCTGGAGTTTTCTATTTTTTCCTCCTCCTACTTTGACAATGCCCTTTCCCTCTGTACTTTGAAATTTCCCGTCTCCCTCAGTTCTGATTTATCATTTCACTGTAACTCTATTAGCTGTAAAGCATTTGAGGATGCTGTCAGGATAACAGGCTCTGTAGCAAATGAGGTTGTATTGAATTATTTAGCTTTCAGCTAAAGTGGAGATAACTAAAGCAGCTGAGCTGGTTTGTAAAATCCTAGGGTAATCTGCCCACTGATTTGGCACTTTTATCATATTAATTTTTCTTGTTGAAAATCATAAATCCCAAGGCTACCAAAAAATATGTGGGGTGGCTGGGTGGCTCAGTGAGTTAAGCCTCTGCCTTCAGCTTGGGTCATGATCTCAGGGTTCTGGGGTGGAGCCCCACATTGGGCTCTCTGCTCAATGGGAAGCCTGCTTCCCCACCCCACCCCCCACCATGCCTGCTTCTCTGCCTACTTGTGATCTCTATCAAATAAAAAATAAAATTTTAAAAAATATGCCTTCAACTTTTCAGTTCGGTGCCACAGACTTATAACTAAGGAATTATCTGTTTCATGTAGTATACAATTATGTAGCTGCAGAGCTGCAATCCTCAGGAATCATGAATTTATTTAGTAAGTTTATTCACACAAGGCTTTTTAAAAGCATAATTTCTCACCACTTTTTCCTTTCAAAAACAGATCAAGGATTTCTACTTGAGATCTATCATACTCTCAGCTTTTGAAGCTGGCCTGTTTTTCTTGAGTTTCTCTTGCCAGAATTTGATTCTTAAATAATTTTTTTAAATGAAAGAGATCTTTCTGTTTCTAACTCAGTAATAAACAAATAGATCCTTAAGTGTTATCAGATGGGGGGGACATCATTGCTGATCTAATGGATGACCACGAATATTCTGCTATCATCTTTCCTATATTTCTAGTGTCTCTTGAGAAACTGAGGTTAATAAGGGTCCAGACATCAGGGGCCTAGGGTGGAGAGTTCTGTGACTTTGTCATATCTGTGGAGTTTGCCCCACTTAGCACATATCAGTGTCTAAATGCCTACTCTCCAGAAGTGTGGCTGCAGCAGGAAGTGAAATATCTTTGCATCTGTTCAATATATAAACGAAGCATGAACATCCGGCAATTAAACACCCTTTTCCTAGTAAATCCTGGAAAACAGCATAATTATACTCTGAAGCAAATAACTCAGGGCTAAGACTGTTCCGTTGTTAAGAATACCAGGCAGTATTAGTCAAAGTTGCAACTCTTTTCTATCTCTTTGAGCTTTTGATCTCCCCTGCCATGCATTAATACCTGAGATAGCCTGGGCTGGTACCTGGATGAGACACCGTCCCAGGAACGACCGATGGAGAAAGGAAATGAAAGCTACCGTGAAGCGTACCACTAAGTGTTACTGAACAATAATCTTGTATCTTAAGAAAGTCAAGAAAATGCAAACTGCCCATTTTCTTCTGTGAATCTCTCTCAGGTGACTCGGAGATGCCGTGTCTTTTCGTCTTCGGCACCGTTGGTTCTAGTGTTTTCTCTGGCCTACTGCATTCCACCCCATCCAGTTTTGCAGAGAGGAAGCCCCTGCTCTCCTGAAAAGCGGGACAGGACAGGAGGTGCCAGTGGGCTGGTGTGGCAGTTTGCCTGTTGATTACAGTCCTTGCAATATGCTAGCGCTGTGGGACTGTGGGCTGCGCCTGGTCAGCAGTGCTGGGTCTGCCCCTACCGCACCAGGTTTGCAGACAGAAAAAGAGACACCGAGCCTGTGGGCTGGGGGCGGGGGCCTCCCAGCGTCTGTTCACATCGCCTGCCAAGTGAAGTCCGCCCCGGAGCGTGCTTTCTAACACGCCAGTCCCTGGGAACAATCCCGCCTTCCGAAACCCGCCGCAGCCGGGGCGCACGGCCCCGGCGTCTGCCTCGCCCACCCTGCGGTCTAAGCGTGTGTTTTAATAAATCTTAAAAACCAGAGAGTACACAGTGGGGACGCGGGGCGGGAAAGGCTGGTGGAGGGGGCTCGTTTTCGTGTCCAGGCTCGCTGCTCAGGGCGCACGAATTAGGCCCGGGCTGCGGAGTGAAACCCTTTTCCCGCCGCAGGGAGCTCGCGGCAGCGCGCGGTTAGGGGAGGTGAACGATGATGGGGGCGCTGCGGGAGGCTGGAGCTTCTGGCGTCCGGGGCCCAGGCGGCCAGCCAGGAGGCGGAGGCCGGTCGCCGGAGCCCGGGCGGAGGCCTGGCAGGTGCCCCCAGGCGCGGAGGCTGATTGGCAGGTGCGGGAGTGGGTGGGGAAGGCGGGGGCTGGGCCTGGCGCTGCGGGAGGCTGCGGCCCCGCCTCCCCGCCCCCGCCGCGGGACTATCTGGTCCCGGCAGCAGCGATGTCCCCCGGCAGGAATGTCCCTCCTCAGATAATGTTATTTATATCTCTGGGCGGGTCCGCGGCTCGGCAGCACCAGGCGCCCGGCGGCCGCTGTGCTAGGAGCCCCGTGCTGCCCTCTTCCCCCTGCGCCGCCGCCGCCCCCGGGCTCGGGGTGGCCGCCGCTACAGCCCCAGCGCAGGTGAGTCCCGGAGGGCCTATCGGCCGGCGGGGGCTGGGTGCGGATGCGGATGCGCGAGGCTGGGGCGCGCGGCGCCAGCGCGGAAGAGGCGCTGGGCCCAGGGGGCGCGTGACGTGGGTGGCCCAGGGGGCCGGGTGGGGGCTCAGCCCTGGGTGCGGGGCGTGGGGCCCGGGAGGCCCTGGCGGCTGCGGCAGCGAACACCCTGGGGCGCGGGAATCCGCGTGGGCTTCGGAGGCACTTGGGGAGTCGGGCGCTTTGCTTTGGAGAGCCGGATCCTGGAGCGTAGCCCCGGGGCTCTGGGAGGGCGGGGGTGGGAGGGCGGTGAGCGTTCAAGTCCCGGGCCACCTCCTCCAAGACCCCGGCGTGGGGCAAAGGGGATTCTGTTTCCAGCGTGTCAGAGCGTCGCGCTGCCCTCTCTGCCTCCTGCCGCCGGGCTTCTCACCCCGGGGCCGCTCAAATTTTCTTCTGGGGAACTTGTCTGCGCGCTCCCCCGGCAGCTTAGCGCCCAGGCAGGGAGGACAGGACAGATCAGCGAAGGGGCCTGATCCCCGGACGCTGGGAACGACGCAGAGAGTGTGACTAGGTGCAGACCCAAGGAGGAAAGAACAGAATGCCTGAGGCATACTCCAAGGACCTCCTTCCCTCCTCTTCCAAAGAGTTCTCCAAGCTGCTACGGTCCATTTTACTCTCACCTGCCTCACCAGTTCTCTTTCTCCAACAACTTGGCCTTGAGAAATAGCAGAAAGTGGAAGAAACAACAGGAGCTTTAAAAGCATCCCCAACTCCCACCAAGTCGCCCAGACTTCCCCAGGGTGGGGAAGTCGCTGTGGGCTTGAGTACTGTTTCCGTGACAACGAGCCCTAGGTGGGGCCTTGATTTATAGCCTATTAATATCCAAACCACTGTTTTCAGTGAGCAATTAGAGGGGCCAGAAGTTGATAATAATGCGCTAAACTGGCTGAAGGGTAATGAATGTCCACTTTTTAGAAAAAAATTTTAGATGCATGGTGGGGGGCAAGATAGTGACAGTATTTTTGTACCCATGACTCCTGTGAAGAGCCTAGGCTGTCACCTCCACGTAGGAGGTAGCAATGCAAAATTCACAGCCTTCAGGTAGTCCTGTTCTATCCTTCAGTTTCTAGGGAAAATGACTCAGGTGGCTCCTGAATGAGAGGAGTCTGCATATCAAAAATTTTAGGCATCTCTCTGCTGTCCACTAACTTATGCTTAGCTTCACAGATGGCTCTGAATTTTATTCTAGAATTCCCTCTTTGACCACCCTATGATCCAGGGCAGGTTATTTCTTATGCCAGGGTCAGACTTTTACTCTTCTGCTAGGAGCCCTGGGTTCCAAAAAGTCTTTGAAAGATTTTTTTTTTTTAAATTGTAAGTGCAAAATGTTTAAGTGTACACAGTGCCCAGCACCCAGTGCAGCTAGGTTTGTACTTGCATGGAGGCTTTGGGCTGGTTAAGAAAAGGAATGCTGGGCTCCCATTGAAGAAGAGCCTACAGCCTTGAAACCAACTGACTCCTCATAGGGGGATCATTTATACTGAACTTTATCAAACTGTAGAGTAAAGCACAGCTGAAAACTATAAGCCATACATTACAAAAACATGGCTTTTAGACCCTTTAGCTGTTGCTCTTAGCTTCATTAGTGACCCAGTCACAAAGACTGGGGATGAGCCAGAGCTCTTAATCCTAAATTCTCGGAAGACTCAGAGTCCGCTCGTGGAATTGAAAGCGCCCAAAAACTCCCAGGCATCCAGGACGTGTCTTGTAGCACAGACATATCGAGTTTTCCTGAGTGGCTTGTCCAGCTGAGAGCTGGGATACCACCTTTTCCGCTGGTTGTTGCTTCTTCGAAGTGTTCTGAAGATGCCCTCTGGCCAAACATCTACTAGGTGATTACCTTTGGGGTGTGTAAAGGTAAGGCAGTAGGTGTGCTCCCTTGTGGGATCATATCTGACAAACTACAAATGACTATTTTAGTCATGAAAGTTTTGAGCTGAAGTCAAAATCTGACAGTTCTGCCACAGTTCTGGAAACAGACTGTTTGGGTAAATAAAAGTAATAATAGCTTTCATTTTTCCCCCATCTTCAATGTACTGGTGCCTGGCTGGTTGTGGACGCTCAGTTAATCTTCGATGAATGAATGAGAGAATGAACAAATGAATGCTCAGGGGTGCTTTTTTATTTTGGAGGCTTTTCTTAATCCTATTGTCACAGTAACCCTGCAAGGTAGTTCATATAACCAGCATTTTACAAGTCCGGAAACAGGCTCAAGGAAATTAAATTTGCCTCACATCCTACAGCTAATGAGAGGTGGGGCCTGGATTCAAACTCAGCCATTAAGTTCCTACCCTCTTTTTTTTTTTTTTTTTAAGATTTTATTTGTTTATTTGACAGACAGAGATCACAAGTAGACAGAGAGGCAGGCAGAGAGAGAGGAGGAAGCAGGCTCCCCGCTGAGCAAAGAGCCCGATGCGGGCCTCGATCCCAGGACCCTGAGATCATGACCTGAGCCGAAGGCAGCGGCTTAACCCACTGAGCCACCCAGGCGCCCCCTACCCTCTTTATAAGGTTAGTCATGGGGCAGGGAATAGAAGAGTGCAAGTTTGAGAGGTTTGGTTATAGGATGGTCTGTTAGCTTCACAGTCTTTCACTCCCAAGACCTTGGGTTATAATTCTGCATCAGAGAAGCTTTAAAAAATATTGCCTGAAGATGGTATTGACCACTTCTTTGCTCAGAGGTGTTTAGTCTGGCCCGTTACATTCAGGTCATTGTTTCAAGGACAGAACTGTAATTTTGGCAGTAGTCAAAGCATGGATTTTTTTTTTTTTTTAAACAGATTTTCCTTTCAGTCGTGGAAGTGGCCAGGAGGGTTTGATGATGCATGGGGACAGTGTGATAGGACAGAGGATGACTATAAAAAATTCACGAGGCAAATGCTATTGGAGTGGGAAGGGACCTTGGAGGTCACAGAGTCCAGCCTCTGTTTGTGGGGTTGCTTGCCTAAAGGGGAGACCTAACTGTAGTTTACCTGGTCATCTCTGTACAGACATGGCACGTGCCTTCCATGTTTCTTATCATTCTTGCCCATGTCATGCCTGTCTTTCTCTCAAGACCAGTATTGGGTTTATTTCCTGAAGTCATGCCTAACCAAACCAGTGACGTTTTCTTTCCTTTGAGGGAGATTTGCGAGAGGATGTATTTTAATCTTAGTACAATCTTAAAAAAAAAAACAGGTTTTGGAGACAGGGAGGTGAGAAGACATCAGTGAGCATTAAACTGTAAACTGTTCCATAACTTTCCCATTGCTTGTTAGGCATACAGATGTATACATTTTTATCTAATAGGTATGTGTATTACTATCTTGACTTAAAATAATTATGTAGCATTTCTGGGGCTGTGGGGAAAGAAAGGACTCTGGGGAATTATTGGGACTGTCAGATACCTGTTTTAATCTAAACCCAATCACCAAATTGCTCTTGAAGTGTGTTATTTCAGACTTTAAGAGCAAATGCAAAATTATACTCTCTGTATAAGACTTGAAAGTATAGGAAACATGACCAGCAGGAGGTGGTCATAAAGTGACATAAAGTACATTTCTTCATTATCCATAATGTTTTTTCAAAACCTCAGACTTGCTGATTGACGTTTATCAATTGACCTGGGAGGATCAGGAATGAAAATAACTGTCATGTGGGCAGATGAGACATTTGATTTTATGATGAGGACTGGCAGGGACCGATCATAGATATTGGGTTTTGAAACTGTATGGATATGACTAGTCAGAAATTGCTGGGCAAAGAAGTATTTTATCTTAAAAGTAGTTTGTATTGACCCAGTTGTTTTTATAGTCAGGTCTTTCCTTACTGTACTTCATATAAGAAATCTGGGGAGGACGGGACGCCTGGGTGGCGCAGTTGGTTGGACGACTGCCTCCGGCTCAGGGCGTGATCCTGGAGTCCCGGGATCGAGTCCCACATCAGGCTCCCAGCTCCATGGGGAGTCTGCTTCGCTCTCTGACCTTCTCCTCGCTCGTGCTCTCTCTCACTGTCTCTCTCTCTCAAATAAATAAAATAAAATCTTTAAAAAAAAAAAAAAAGAAATCTGGGGAGGAGGCATAAATGCAGTGGTCTGTGAGCCCGAATCACCATGTAGCATTTGCTGGGTTTTCACAAGGATGCTGCTTTTTTCTGCTAACCCCAAGAGGTGAAGGTCACCTGGTTTTGGAGATAGAGATGGCGATCGAGGGAAGGTGTAGGAGGCAGTCAGAATTCACTGTCAGATCTGGCTCCAGACACTGAATTGTCAACTCCCCTTAGTAAATATTTAGAAAGTGTCATAGCATGTTTCCCTTTGTTGCTGTGCTTATTTCTTAATTCAGAGCCAAGCAATCCAAGTTCTGCCATTTTCAGCCAGCCTTAGCTGAATATCAAACCACCAGGGGATCCCCAGCTTTACAGCTCACACAGTTTTAGAGGCGGTCATAGACAGAAAATGCTTCCTCAGTGGAGATTGCTGGCTAGCTTATAACATTCCCAGACCACCTTTCATTTTTCTCTTTCCTTCTCCTGGTGGCAGGAAATCTTGCAAAGCCGTCGTCTTCCTACCTCAATGAGGCCTTCTCAGGCTTTGCTATAATGTTTAATTTCTACACCATACCTGCGCAGAGCTGGACAAGGGTATAATTACAAGGGCAATTAAAACCCATATATCATGTTCCCAATGGGGGCAAAAGTGGGGCTTCCTTTCTTCCTTTCATGTGAATGCTGTAAATTTAGCAAATGAAAAGGTACAGAGCTAGGGAAAAATAGGCTTTTCATTGAACTGGGCTCAGATCATCCAGGATAGTTAAGAAAAGAATAACAGGGCACCTTGGCAGCTAAAGAACAATAATTGCTTTGAATTATAGTCAATTCAGGAGTTTCTACCATCATGAAGAGGAACAGAATCTTGAATAATCCTGAAAATGAACAAGTTGAAAATCATTTCCATTTGTATTAGGGTGTGCCTCATTTGAGAATTCATAGCACTTCCGATAAAACGAAGCACACTTTAAAGGTATAACTTATAAAGCCTGGAGAGAGGTCCCTAGCTTCATTCTGTCCCTCTACTTAGTTCCTGCCTGTATCTGGAAGTCCCTAGGAGTGGTCAGTCAGTGACATCTCCTAATGTATTTCCTCAGCAGTAGAAAAGTTAAAGAAGCCCCTTCGTAATATTGCCTCCAAGCCATAAGTCAGAGAAGGGGCTTGAAAGGCCTGAGAGAGCCATTTGAGAAATATTGAGAGAGAGCAAGCATTGGACACCTACTGTGTGCATTACACCATTCTATGCTAAGGACATGAAAAGGGATCAGATGGAGACATCCTGGTCTGGTGGGGAAAGATTCTTGCAAATAATCAGTGATTCAACAGGGCGTCTGAGAGAACACCAAGAGGAGGTTCGGGAGTGCCTAGGGTTTCTCTAACAGAAGAAGGGAGGATGGGTGGGGGGGGGCTGAGGCACATCTCCCACAGATGTGCAATAAAGGGTGGTGGAATTGGGGAATGGCGGAGCAGTTCTGTGTAGGGCAAGGCCCAGGAATGCGCCAAAATACGACTGGAAAGGTGGTTTGGGTTCAGTTTGTGAAGAAGCTTGAACCATTGGAGGTTCAAGTTGAAAATCTGAAAAGGTTTTTGAGCGGGTGAGGGACCAGATCAGATCATTGTTCAGACAAAGCTCACCAGTGGCAGGCAAGGGAAGTTGAACTAGAGATTAGCTAGCACAGGACAAGGATCACACCGATGATGGATTGACCACTCAGCCTTCAGGATACCCGAGTGTATGCATTGTCTTCTTTTACAGGGACCACGTGAAGAAGCTCTGCAATAGAGAAAATGGGATTAGAAACAAAGAGTGCTTTGCCCAAAGCTCCCTCTCGTAGTTTATGGCAGAACCTGACTTTAACCCAATTTCCTAGTTCCAGGGCTGGGGCGTTGTCCAGATCTTCTCCTCAATGGAGTAATTGAATCTTCTGGGCCTTCTGGTTGAGACAGTGATTGCTTTCTTTCTTCAGAACTTTCAGTCTCAGTTCGTTGGCAAGAGGGAGGAGGAAACTTGTTACGGTATTTACTATTTAAAATCTCAAGAGTAGCCTCCCAGCATGTACACAGATGATGTCCCAAAGTAGGAATTAATGTCAAGTGTGCATTGGATTCCCAGCATGCGGTGGATAAAGGATAGGTTTACATACCTGCTGACTGATGTATTGGCTTTTTCACTCCTTTACCCCAAATTTACTGGGCATTATTATGCTTATGCTTCATTTTGGACTTTGAAAACCTCTTTTTGTCCAGTACTTAGGTTTGGTTTTTTTTTTTAATTATTTATTTAACAGAGATCACAAGCAGGCAGAGAGGCAGACAGAGAGAGAGGAAAGGAAGCAGGCTCCCTGCCGAGCAGAGAGCCCGACGCGGGGCTCGATCCCAGGACCCTGGGATCATGACCCGAGCTGAAGGCAGAGGCTTCAACCCACTGAGCCACCCAGGCGCCCCAGTACTTAGGTGTTTTGATTTGTACTTCAATCTTCAACAAATATTTATTGAGCTTTCATTTATTTATCAGATGTCCCTAGGTCTAGGGGCTAGAGGAGTGAAAATGGCAAAAACCAAAAACAAACAAAGACAAAAACTTTGATGTCATGGAGCATGCATACTACTTGGGTGAGACAGGAATAAATAATAACAACAAACAGAAGACTATATGTTATGATTTGCTGTAAAGAAAAAGCAGTGTGAAGAGACAAAGAGGCAATTCTACTATTTGAGGTAGCATGGTGGGGAAAAGCCTCTCTGATGAGGCTTTAGTTGAGCAGAGAGCCAAACCAAGTGAGGGAGGGGAATGGGTGTATTTGGGAGAAGAGATTCAGACTGAGGGTGAGGCCCCTGATGTGGGGTCACTGCTATGTCCAAGGAGTGGGCAGGAAGCCAGCCTGACTGGAGAGGAGGGACAAGGGGTGAGTGCAGGACGTGACGCTGGAGAGGAAATGGGGTCTGGATCATGCAGGCTTTGCAGCCATGCAAGTCTTTGGGTTTTAGCCATGCAATAGGAAGCCACCAGAAGCTGTGGTCAGAGGAGTGATTTGTTCAGATTTGTGTATTAGGAAGATCTTCCCAGCTATCCTGTGGAAGACCAGCTGTAGGGAACAAGAATGAAAAGCGTAGGGAAACGAAGTAGAATGAAAGCTGCTGCAGCGGTCCCGGTTCGAGATGATGGACCGTATGATGGTGGTGGCGTGGGAAATGCAGCGGGCGTCTGGATGGAGTTGAACATAGAGCTCATGGGATTTGGGGATAGAGTATGAGAGAAAAGGAATTAAGTTGAGGATGACTCAGTTGGTTTTGGCCTGAGCAACTTTAAGAATGAAAAAGCCATTTACTGAGACAGGATATATCTTGTCAAACGTACTGTGGGCTATTCTTTTTTTAATTTTTGTTGTTACCAACAAAGGAGTTGATTTGGAATAGATTCAGGCAGACTTTTCATTGAAGTACACCTGAAAGAGGCTGTTTTATGGTGGGTGACTCAGGACATCTGTTTGTTTTGAAGTAGAGCCTTAGATGTGCAGTTAGTTCTGAGTACTTTTAGGGCATTCTGTTACTTTCAGGGTATTCTCACAACATCTCTACTATATGATAGAGATCAAGACATAATACAAACAGGATTGAAATGTATTTTACTTTATAAATAGAAATGTTTTGAATGTGTTCTTTACAGTCTAAACATCTTTTAACCCTTTCTGGTTGCCATATTTTTAAAAATTTATATATATATATTTCTTTAAGATTTTATTTATTTATTTGACAGAGAGATATCATAGGTAGGCAGAGAGGCAGACAGAGAGGGGGAAACAGGCTCCCTGCTGAGCAGAGAGCCCAATGTGGGACTTGATCCCAGGACCCTGAGACCATGACCTGAGCCAAAAGCAAAGGCTTAACCCACTGAGCCACCCAGGCGCCCCTGGTTGCCATATATTTTTTTAAATTTCTTTAATTATAAAATGAATTCATGCACATGATTAAGAAGTGTATCCACATCAAACAAGGGTATATGATGAAAAGTAAGATTCCTCCTTCCCCTACCTCCAGTTCTACTCCTAGGACGTTACCAATGTCAACAGTTTCCTTTATATCCTTCAAGAAAAATTCATTTCATATATCAGCATATGGCCATATTTTAAAGTCCTAGCTTTAACCTACTAAAAGCAGGTGTTTGGGGGGCGCGTGGGTGGCTCAGTGGTTTAAGCCTCTGCCTTCAGCTCGGGTCATGATCTCAGGGTCCTGGGATTGAGCCCCACATCGGGCTCTCTGCTCAGCGGGGAGCCTGCTTCCCCCTCTCTCTCTGCCTGCCTTCTGCCTACTTGTGATCTCTCTCTGTCTATCAAATAAATAGATAAAAATCTTTAAAAATAAAAAAATAAAAGCAGGTGTTTGGTTTCACTTTTTGTGACTTAGTAACCCTCAGGCCTGGAGTCCAGCTTTCTACAATTAGGGGTCTCCCTCTTCCATGTTTGTCCTATAATACTCCTTCTCAAAAAGCTCCAGTGGTTCCCCTCTGGATAGAGGTAGAAATCCAAACTTACAAAGCTGACTTTTAAGAGCCATTGTAATATAGCTCCAATCTCTTTTTCTATCTTTATCTCTTACCAATTCCCATCACAAACCTTTTTTTGAGCCAGGTTTGTCTACTTCTACTCGTTCAGTCCTGAACATTTCTCCCAGATTTGGAGAGGTTTCTATCAGTCTTCCTGGAACATTCCAGCCCCTAGTGATCTCTCCTTTCTACAGATTTGTTAAAGGACCAGTTACATAATCATAGACTTCACTTATTATTATGTGTGCTTTGACAATCGTTCCCTAACAGGGTGGTGCTGGTACACAGGGATTATATTAATTAAAAATTCTCAGATGATGGCTGCCAACAAAGTTGCCTTCTTAGCGGGTTACATAGGTGTCCATTCCCAAGGAATGGTAAATGGATTCTGCTCCTTTGGATGCAGGACTTTCTAAGGGGCCTGGTCTCATACTCTCGTCCCCTCTTCAGATGGCATTGCATCTCAGTGTCAGAAACAAGGTGTTTTCATTTGCTTCTAAATGACAAAGTATAGTTATTTAATGGACTTGGCAACCGTGTGATTTTTTTAAAAATATGTAATGAAATTTACCCCTTTAACTATCTGTAAGTATTCAGTTCAGTGGGCCAAGTACATGTACAGTGCTGGGTAGCTACCATCACCATCCGTCTGTAGAACTTTTGTCATCTTCTAAAACTCAAACTCTGTCCCCATTGAACACTCACTCCCCTCACCGCCCCGGCACCTGGCGACCCCCATGTCACTTTCTTCCTCTGTGAATTTGACTACTCTAGGTATCTCATATAAATGGACTCGTACAGTATTTGTCCTTTTGGGTCTGGCTTACTTCAGCCAGCATAATGTTTTCAGGATTCATCCATGTTGCAGGATGCATCAGAATTTCCTCTTTAAGGCTGAATAATATTCCATTGTATGTATCGTTTGCATTTGGTTCATCCATTCATCCACCTATAGACACTCAGTCACTTCGTCCCTTAGCTATTACGAATAATGGTGCTATGATCATGGATATACACCTATCTCTTTGATACCCTGCTTTCAGTTTTTCTGGGTGTATAATCAGGACTGTAGACTCCAGTTTATTGCTGGATCATATGGTAATTCTATTTTTAAATTTTTTGAGGAACCAAACCACACCATTTTAATATCTCTCCCTGGTCCCCAAAGGGAAGGGCAAAATTTATTAGCATCCTCACCTTTGGAACCAAACTGAACTGGAGAGTTGTTTATTCGAGAACACTGTCTTTGGGGGATAGTTTGTCATCAAAGTTCTCACATTTGTCCGTATGTTACTTCGCCTGTTTTAAAACCATAGACTTTTAGAGGACAGGCAGGAGACTTTTAATTCGCTTTGTAAAATGTGTAACCCAAACTCAGGTGGGGAGGGTTGTAAATATTATGAGATGATGTATTTCAACCAAAATATCTTTTTGAGCTGGATGACAAGAGTCTGGGTTGCTTCCAGCTCCTTTTCTCTTGCTGTTTGCCCTTGGGCAAAGAGCTTCCTCTTTCTCTAACATTTTATTTCAGGGATCTTTGTGTGTGTGTGATGGCACCTTAATATTTATTATTATCCTTAATAATAGATAGAACTATTTGCAGAGTTCCTTGTAATGCCTAAGTGTTGTCTCCTCTTCATATCCTTGCCTGACAGCTCCTCTCCCCAGGTCCTGGAGTAAGACAAGGGGCTTCCTCCTGCATGGTTTTTGCAGCACCTTTCTTGTTCCTTTCTTATAGGATGGATGACCTTGTTTTGCAATTGTCATCTTGCCTTCTACATCACTAGACTATGCTTCTTGTGATGGAGAGCTAGGTTCTTTTTTTTTTTTTTAAATTCCCAGCACCTAGAATCATGCTTGGTACACAGAGGGGAGAAACTCAAAAATAGCTAATGATTTAAAAAATTAAAGCTATTGATTAAAAAATTATATAATGTTTGAAATTATATATAATTGGGATATATCATGGAAATAAATATTATAATGAGATGATAATAAGTCAACATTTATAAGTCTGTAATAGAGAGATATGCTGAGAGCTTTTATATATATTTGTCATTTCTGTTGTTATCCTAATTTTTTTGATTAAAAATTTTATTTATTTATTTGAGAGAGAGAGAGGGACAGTGAGGGAGGGAGTATAAGCAGGGAGAGTGGGAGAGAGAGGAGCAGTTTTCCCACTGAGCAAGGAGCCCGACCCGGCCTTGATCCTAGGACCCTGGGATCATGACCTGAGCCGAAAGCAGAGCCTTAACCCACTGAGCCACCCCGGTGCCCCTGTTGTTATCCTAATTTAACAGAGGAAATATATCAGACTTAAAGAAGTTTATTTACCCAGACTTATACACTGAGAAGATCAAAACTGAACTTGAATCCTGATGTATTTATTCTAGAGTGCTTGCTTCGAATCACTGTACCCACCATACTTGGGAGGAGGTCAATATTCCATGGGTCTTAATTCCAGGAGTTTCTTTTTTTTTTTCTTTTATCTTGTATCTTTAATGGTCTAAAGTTAAAGAGGTGATTAGTTGTTTACCTCTATATGTTGCTTTATATTTGCAATGATTTAACCTAATAGGCTGAATTCCCTTATTAGTTTTTAATAAATAATTAATATCTGAATCCTATTTCAGACATAGTTCTTTGACATCTGAGGATGAAGATGCTAATTAGTACTGTACAATATACCGACTGTCATAAAGCAGCTCTCCATAGCTGTGCTAAAATTGCTCTAAAGAGGTCTGATATTGTCAAATGAGGTAGCCTCCTTCCAGATCCAGGTCCCAAGTTCTCGGCAATATTTGACTTTGTTAACCACTTATGCTTAGAAAGTAAGCCCTCCCTTGGCTCCTGGGATTAAGGCTCTCCTTTTTCTCCTCCCAGCTTGCATACATTTCAGGCTGGCTTGCCTTCTCTTTCTTTCCTGCCTTTTCTTTTCTTTTTGGTTCCTTCTTCTCTACCAGCTTTACATTGTTGGGGTTGCCAGTGAGACTGAATCCTCATCTCTAGCCCCAGTCTCCCCCTTCAGCTCCAGATCTACTTTGTAGCATTTGGCTAGCTGTCTTCATTTGGTTGTAACAAGATGTTTCAAACTTCTTATGTAGCAATAGGCTTCTCCACTCCCTCCTTCACCCTCAAACCTGCTTTTCTGCCTGTTTTCATTGCTGGGTTCCTTTTGTTGCCATCATCCCAGGTACAAACCCCAGGAACTTTTTTGTGTTTTCTTCTTTTCACACTTCTGCATCTGGTTGGCTGCATGTTCATTTTTCCTCCAAAAATTTCAGACTAGTTTCTTTCTTTCAATTTTCAGTCGCATGTTTGAATAATTGGCCTTTGGTCTCTCTCTTTCGATCCCATCTTATACCCTGATCTCACCCTGTTCTCAGAATTACTTTTAAAAACATGAATGTGAGTCATTCCACTCTTTTAAAACCCTCAGTGGTTCCCCATGGCCCCAAAATAAAGTTTAAACAGGCAGGCAGTCTGTTCCAACATCCCTCCTGGCTTCATTCCCTTTGTATTTACTTTACATCGGATGCTTGTGACTGTCAGCTCAGGGTGTGTTTTCACGTCCATGACTTTGCTTCTCTGTGTTCTAGGCCTGTAGTGTCTTTCTCCCTTTCTGTAGCTGTGAGTTCTCACACATGAATCTCAAATAAAACCCCTCTGATGCTTTTCTTTGTTCCCTAATGCAAGAAGAAACCCACTCTCTCTTAAGCACTCAAGCTGTCCCTTTTCACATCATACCCTGGCTAGTCTGGTCATGTATGGGTCTGACTCTCCTCTAGATTATGGGTTCCTTGAAGAAGGAACATTTGTCTGGTGTCTGTGTGAACACTGGTGCCTAATAGCCTCTGGTTCATGTGCGGTGCTCAAGAAACGTGGATTGAATTGAGTGAAGGACAGTTTCAGGAATGTTCGGTGCAGAAAACAATCCCGGAAATGGTGATTTATATAGCAGGTTATGGAGAAGGGTTAACGGAAGACAATCAGTAGTGATGGCGTAGGGGTGAGGAGTGAAGAGGAACGTTTTAGACCTGGGTGGAAGCTGTCTTTCCACCTCTGTATTCTCCACTTACTTTCCATTTATCGGACATGAAAGTAACAGCTGATTTTTAACTTACATCATCAGAATATGTCTATTGCTAGAAAAATTTAGTTATTCTTCCAGAATACAGTCACTCCCACCTCATTTTTCAGTGAATGTTTGAGGCTGACCCTCAGAATGCAGTTATGAAAGGCTCTTTGAGTGGTGTTTCAGACTGATATACACAACTTTTGTTTTATAGTGGTGAAGAGTTAAGAAAAACACTTCAGAAAAAATACTAAAAGTTCCCATATAGAGGTTGTTTTTTTTTTTTTCTGGGTGCATGTAACTTTGTTTGTTGTCATTAAGATACATCAGAATAGGAACTACCTTGTAAAATATTACAGCACTATTAGTTGGTTTGTTCTGCCCTCATTTTTGCCTTACCCGGACAAAAAGTGAGTTTCACCAATTGCCAGACTCCCCAGAATACTGCTTGCTCAGGCCTTTGAGAGCATTTTTGTTTCTTTTAACAAAACTCTCTGTCATGGACACACTCCCACTACAATCCAACTGCTCTCTTCTACTGTGTTCTGTGCCCAGCAATTGATAGGAGGTGGGTTTGCATTTCCAAAGGCAGTGAGTGCAGCTGCTAGGCTTTAGTAAAATTTTAGGTGGGTCTGAGATGAAGTGATGAGTGGAAGGCCCTCAAAAGGTCTTAGGAAGATTTATCTAGGATAAGGAAGGGCAAAGGACAAATTCGGCCTTGTGCGGGGGACCTGAAGGTAGAGAGACAAAGGAAGGGACTCAGCCAAGACAAGTGAAGGCCCTAGTGAGTTCTAAGGGGCACAGTAAAGCCAGTAGTAAGCAGACAACAGTCAGCAAACTTGACCCAGAGGTGACAGTAAGAGTGGGGTCAACTAGTAGCAGCTTCTAGAAGCCCTAGGATGACACAGATGCTGGTGATCGTTATCCCGTATCATGGATTACTAGGTGCCATAGCAAAAATTACCACCAGGCCGACTACTGGTTAGTAGCCCTGCTTTACACTTTTTGAATGAACCATTCTTTTCATTTTGGGGAATGGTTTGCTTTGTACTATTTTCACAATGCTCGGGTATTGGTTTTGCACATTCGAAATCTAGGCTACGGCCTGTAGGGTTGGTGGGTCAGGCTCCACCTGTCTCTGCAAGGCGCTATGTGCATTCTGTATGTGCTTTCTGCCGCCGTTGAGAAATCTTGTTGCCCAGACATCAGGTAGGAGGGTCCCTCAGAGTGTGAAGTTATCAGAAGAATGGAAGGTGTTTACAGGCATGGAGAGTGAGAGTCTATGGCAGAACCAAAATGAGCTGCTCGGGAGGAGGAAGTCCGCGCCATCTGCGAAACAGAGACCCATACTTGTGAGGACAAATGAGGTTGTTTGCATTCAAAGCTGTGTGAAGTCACTTTGCCCAGGAGACTGGAAAAATACTCGCTAGGCGGGTTGCTAGATGAGCTGGGTGGGTGCGTGGGAGAGCAGGTAACTCAGTACCGTGCCCTCAATGTAGCAACTCCATCAGCAGCCTCGGTTTAACTTCTCTCTCTGCTTCTGACCCAGAAAACGCTCAGAAAATGACTGCAGTGAAATGCATCTTCAAGGTGAAGCTGCCAGTCCAGGTGGGGGAGGGGTGTGGAGTCCATCCCAGGGGTTCAATACTTACTTCCTAAGTGTGCTGGGAGTGAGCTTTGTTTATGCTCTGACCCAGAGGAAGTCACTTTACATCTCACCCTGTTTCCACCAGCAGAGTGCCTTCTGCTTGTTTTGCATAAGCCTTGTGCACACTCGGCTCTGCAGAAGAGGCACAAATGAACTGGGAACTATAAAACTCCTGGCATCATAATTCTTTGCAAACAGCAGAATCTAGTGAGCAGTGGCTTTGGTCGGCAAATGCTCATTAGAGTCTGTACTTGGTTTCTCTGCCTGTAAAATGGTGGGAATGCTTTCTCATTGGAATGTGAAGGAGGTCAAAACAAAATAGTGTATGTATTTTCTTTTGTTAAAACCTGATGCTTAAAGCATCAAAACATCTCAGAGAGAGATGTTCTATGGATAAAATGTACTCAGAGGACCTTGCAGACATCATCTAGTAACCTAGAGATCCTCTCCAAAGAGTGTCTGATTAAACACTCCTGTTCTACCAATAAGGGAGATCCACAGAGGGGAGATGATTTGCCTGAGGTCGTGAAATTAGTTAACGTGTGACTATAAAGAGAGCCCAGGTCTCTCGGTCCATGGCCCAGTCCTTCCTCCCTCCCTGCCTATACCCTCCTCCTCCTCCTTCTTCTCCAGCAGATTTTATTTTTAAGATTTATTTATTTATTTTTTGTCAAAGAGAGAGAGATAACCCTAGCAGGCAGAGTGGCAGGCAGAGGTAGAGAGGGAGGCAGGCTCCCGACTGAGCAGGGAGCCTGATGCGGAGCTAGATCCCAGGACGCTGGGATCATGACGTGAACCGAAGGCAGCCGCTTCACTGACTGAGCCACCCAGGTGTCCCCTCCAGCAGATTTTAAAAACTGGTTTTAAATAATTTTAACATGAACCTATACTCATGGTAAAAATTACTCAAACAGTACAGAAGAGTGTAAATGACTTTCCTAGACCCATTACTGGAGGTGACCACTGTTAACAGTTTCTCATATATCTTTCTAGAGAGGCTCTAGGCACATACAAACATACACACATAGACATAGGTATGGAAGTGTGTAGGTGTGTGTATATGCATGTGGATATACATGTGTATGTGTAACATATCCACACATACATACGTGCGCGTGTGTGTGTGTGTGTTACAGTAGCTTATATTTCCTGTTGTACTGCAATTTGCCCTTTTCACTTAGTAAGGAAACACTTAGGGCATCTTTCTACATCAGGACGTAGAGATTGAGCTTTTTCATTTTTAACAGCTGTGTAGTATCTTACGCTGTCATTTTTCCATGATGACTTTAAGATGTATAGGCAGCACCATGAAATTTGAGTCCTGAGTTCGTGATGTTGACATAAGAATCTCCATTTTTGGTGAATATCCAAGAAGGGGAGAATTTCTGACAAGGTCCCATGGTTTGTAGAGTCTGAGAATGCGCTTCTGGCGCCTTCCGCTACTTACGGGCTCCACCTGCCATACGCCCGTTGCCATGTTGGGGACTTCAGAGCCCTTAACTCATTTCATTCTCCCAGCAGTCCACGGAGTTAGATGTGATTCCCATTTTTTTTTTTTTATTTATTTGATAGACAGAGAGAGATCACAAGTAGGCAGAGAGGCAGGCAGAGAGAGAGGGGGAAACAGGCTCCCTGCTGAGCAGAGAGCCCGATGTGGGGCTCGATCCCAGGACCCTGAGTACATGACCTGAGCTGAAGGCAGAGGCTTAAACCACTGAGCCACCCAGGCGCCCCAGATGTGATTCCCATTTTACCAATGAGGAGTTTGAGGCTAGTTAAGCTGCCTTTGCTTAAGGTCACATGGTCAAGTAAGTGCCAGACTTCAGATCTGAAGCCGTTTGACCCTGAAGTCTTTTTCTCACTGTGTGAAATCTAGGACACGAGGAAGAATGGCTATGGTGGGTTTGAAGCTCAGGGTTTCTCACAGCTTCCAAATGTTGTTGGTTTAGACTTGGCTAAGTGTCCACTTCATACAGAGCGGTGACACAAGGGCCAGGTACTGGTGGAGCAGAAACAGTGGTGTGGGGAGGGAGGACAAGAGATGGCCACTCTCTGGGAGGCACTGTTGTCTGTTATGTGCTAGGCTATGTGGCAAGTACAGAGGAGACTGACTACAACACAGCTGTCTGCTCTTGAGAGGCTGATGGTTCCGCAGTGAGGACAGACGCACAAGACTGAGTTAGTGCAAGGTAGAGCAAGGCACGTGCCTCATGGGGCTGCAAACTGCTTCAGGATCTCTGGGAAGCTCAGACCGGTTTTGGCCAGGGATCCTGGAAAGGCAAGCTTCACTGTGGATTAGGCATCTGAACTGATCCTTGAGACAAGGATGTTTTTCACTAGCCAGTGGGGGAGAGGGCATTCCATGGGGCAAATAGGGGCATGTGGGATAGGAGTCTGGTTTGGCTGCAGCAGAGGGTGAGTGAGAGTATAGAGTGGTGGAGGGGACCAAGAGGTATGTTGGAGGTAGGTTGTAGCAGGCCTTGAGTGCCGCAGAAAGAGCTTAGAATTTACATGTCAGGCCCTGGGGGCACTATCAAAATTTTTGAATAGCAGAATCGTGTGCTCTCGGGTGTGTTTTAGGATATCCTACCAAAATACAATGAAAGGCTCAAGAAGATCTACACCAGGGCAGTGGGAATGGAAGAGAGGTTAATCTAAGCAATTCAGAGAAGTCAAAGTATGGACTTTCTGTCTGAGGTAGGACTGACCCATTGTCATTTTTCATGCATCCTAACACATAAAGGACCAAACTTTTTTTTTTTAAGATTTTATTTATTTATTTGAGAGACTGAGTGAGAGAGAGCATGAGAGAGGAGAAGGTCAGAGGGAGAAGCAGACTCCCCAAGGAGCTGGGAGCCCGATGTGGGACTTGATCCCAGAAGTCCGGGATCATGACCTGAGCCAAAGGTAGTCGCTCAACCAACTGAGCCACCCAGGCACCCCAAGGACCAAACATTTTAAAATTATCAGTGTCTCATATGAAATATAATGTTTTTGCCATCAAAAGTATTTGAAGGGATTTGGAATTATTCTCAATTTTGATTTTATAGTCTTAATTGGCACTATTTTTTTCAAGTTTATAAGCATTTTGAAGGTTCTTAAAATTAGTTATAGGTGCATTTTGCCTAGTGGCACTGAAGTGAGGGGAAGAGAGTTTCTGAATATGACTTACGGTCTTCCAACGCAGGTATCGGGGAGGTAGGTGTTGCTAATTTACTGAGATTTAAGCCTTAAAAGAAGGAGCAACTCTGAGGGTGGGGAAGGGGTACAAAGAAAGAGTTCAGTATTGACCAGGTCAGTGGCATGTTTCAGTGGAGCTACCATAGCAGATGTGGAGCCCAGGAGGGTCTGGGCCTGGGGGTGTCGGTCTGACAGCCTCTGTCCACACAGAAAGGAGAGAGGATGGCATGAGGGAAGAGAACAAACTTTAACTTTGGGAAAATCCTACATTTAGGGTATGGTTGGAGGTAGAGGATCTACATAATGATTGTGATGTAACAACATACCATGGGCGCAAAACCAAAAGAATGCAAAGCCATGGGAATCCAGCTCCACGGAAAGGATGGTTAATAGCATCTAATGTGGGTGAAGGATGGAGGGCAGGATCAGAGGAGGCTGTTAGCTGTATGAGACGCTCCAGCGACCCTCAAGAAAGCAGTTTTAGTGGAGGCTTGAACTCAACTATCAGGAACTAGAGGGAAGCCCCGGTGAGGAGAAAGCCATGAGTGCAGCGCTTGTCTGAGAATTTGATGGGAAAGGATGGTTTGAGACAGGTCAAGAGAAGTTTTATGAAACGGAGGGCCGGGTTTTGGGGCTGAGCAAGTGCGGAGCCCTTGGAAAGGAAGTTGGCATCCACAGGCAACAAGGGGTAGGAGGACTGGTGGTTGATGGAAGTCTCGGGGAGGCTGGAAAGCATCCGGTGGCAGGAGGGCCAATCAGTGTGGTCATGCCTGTGCCCTGCATCCATGGCTGTCACAGCCTACCGCATACAGACCCCAAGATAGGTGATACAGGAGGCACGGGGGTATCCCACGTCTCTGTAGGTCTTTGCGCTCCTCAAGGACAGGGATTTTATGTTAACTGTTCTCTGTGCCTTGAATCACGCCTACAAGGACAGTGATGCTTCAGTGCGTATTTGTCGAGACGCTGGCTGACTTACCACACCATCCTGCAGCCTCCTGAGACAGGCTCCGTCCTTTCTCTTTTCCTTTGTAATGGGACAGGAGAGGTGTGTGACGCACAGGTAAGTCTGGAAGCAGTTATAAAGCAAACATTCTTGCCTTCACATTTGCGTGGCCACTGGCATGTTCCTCCCCTTTTTCTCCGTGCCCTGCCACCTCAGGTCCTGTTTCTCTTGAAAATGTAGACAAGTAAGTTTGTATTAGGGCTCCTCCTCCGCCTCTCAGTGCCCAATTCTGGGGCACTTGGGTAGAAGCGGGGAAAGAATATATGATGATCCTTTAGGGGAAACAAAGGGGCTCATTCAGTGAGTTGGTGAAAGATGAGTCTCCTTGTTGATGGTGATAAGAGAGGATCTTGTTTCCTGAAAGCTCTCTGGGTGTGAATGCAGTTTCTTTGCTTGGTTTGTGTCACTGGGAGACTTCCTTCATGCCCAGTGAAGGAGAGGGCTCTTTGCTAGGAAGTCCAGCTTCTGTCATCCCAAACTCTATTTTTGGGAATGGTAGAAACCCAAGGATCAGGCCATAGTTGTAATTATCTTAGATTCTAGCAGTGTGAAGTATTCTAATAAGCAGGAAGTATGTGACTTGTGTTTTTGTCAATTGTATCTTTTGTCATTGAGGTGAAGTTGGAGACTCACCCACAGTCCTTTCAGGGACACTTAAATTTTTTTTTTTTTAAGATTTTGTTTATTTATTTGACAGAGATAACAAGTAGGCAGAGAGGCAGGCAGAGAGAGAGGAGGAAGCAGGCTCTCCGCTGAGCAGAGAGCCCAATGCGGGGCTCAACCCCAGGACCCTGAGATCATGACCTGAGCCGAAGACAGAGGCTTTAACCCACTGAGCCACCCAGGCACCCCTACATTTTTCTTTTTCCTTACTATTTACAAATGTAATACAAAGCTTTACTAATATTAACTTTTGCAGAAATACAGACTATAGAAAATGAAAGTTCTTCATCACCTCCCTTCATTATTCCCTAATCATTCATTACAATTCAATGCATAGTCTTTTAGCTTTAAAAAAATACATATATTAATAAAACATGTGATTGCTCTTTATTCAGAAAAAGATTTATGCTGTGAATACTATTTAATAGCTTATGTTGTTTTACTCATCAATACACAAGGTCATCTTTCCACATATACACATTTATATAGATTTATAGATTTTCCTCATTCAAAATTGTCCCAGTGTATGGAAGAATCATACTTTATTTAAGCAATTTTTTAAGTGATGCCAAATTAGATTTTGTGTGTGTGTGTGTGTGTGTGTGTGTGTTTATCTTTGCTCTACCCAATAATATGGAGCTATTTTTAAACTGCTAGGGTAGATGGTGGGTTCAAGCTAAGGGAGCTTATAAAAGGAGGGCAAGTTTGTTGGGAAATGGAAAACTGATCTCCATGACTCCCTCCATTCTCTCCTGACAGGATGGGGAAAGACCTCTCCTGTAGCACAGGGAAGTCCCCTGTGCCTTCTCCCAAGAAGCACCCAGGCACCACCTTTTGTTATGAAGCATACTTAGACCACATTACACTACCATTTTGTTTTGCTTTCTGCCTTTTCCTTTCCTTTCCTTTCCCCTTCCTTCCTTCCTTCCTTCCTTCCCTCCTTCCTTCCTTCCTCTTGCTAATTTGGTGTCCAGTTGCAGCTTCCCCTCTAATTCTCACTTCCAGGCATTCGTGACTATTCTAGCTCTGCAAGCCTTCCCCTCCCCCAGCAGGGCCTCCCACTGCTCCTGACTTGGATCTCATTTTATCCCCTGCTCAAGTTTCCAGTTTCTCTAGATGGTGCCCTTGTTAACATCTGCTGGTGTCCCCTGTAGTCTTATCTGCAAAATATATGAAATCTGCTTCCCCAAATCATTTACCCTACCCTTTAAAGGATTTAAATACAAACCAAGCTTACCACAACTGCCCCTTTGCCTTATGTTACCTGGTACTTATCCTCACCCTCTGTTCACTGCCCTGTGAATAGTACATTTCCATTCCTTGCCAAGAGACTTCATTTCTAATGGAAACCCCTGCCCTGTGGTATGGCAGAGAGACACCTGCTTTGGCTACGGCCAGACCTGGCTTCGAACTCAGGTTCCGACACACTTACTAGCTGTGTGGCCTCAGCAGACAATTTCATCTTTCAGACCTCCATTTTCTACATCAGTAAGATGCGGAATAGTGATCTCCACCGTGCAGATGGGACTGTGCCGTGGACTGGACAAAAGTGCATGTCACACATCTGGCACATGGTAGGTGACCAAAAATGAGAGCCACTATTGTTGTAATAGCTTGGTTTCTCTTTAGCTAACTTGTTCGTTTTTAGCTACTCTCCTATGTTATAAGGGATCAAAGAATCAATGCATCGAATATCCTGTTAGAAAGGAATCCTATAACAATGTGAAACTTTGAACATAATATTTTTGCCAATTAATGTTTCTTATTCTTGGCAATAGCAAGTAAAATAATAAAACAAAAACTTAGAACAAAACTTGAGATGTCTCCTTGAAGTCTCTTGTGCTAGAAATAATCTGTGTTTTCCAGAGAAAAGCCATTTTCATTTACACCAAAAGGCTCTCAGAATCTGGATTCTTTTTTTCTCTGAGGTCTAGCAACTAAGTTGGGGGAAACGCTCTGTAGTTTGATCGTTGCCACAAATGTGCAGGAAAGGGTTTCTAAGCAAAGACTTTTCTCCGTTCATTTGGGAGTTTGTCACAGATTGTAACGGTGGTGGTTTTCGGGCTCCCCCACTATGAAATCTTGTGTACTCCGGTTGCCTGCAGAAGACATGCTGCATCTTTGGGTTTCATACTCAACATCCCAGGGTTACTTGTTTGGAGTCTAGCCTTTGTTCACTGGTTTCTGATGCTAATCCCTCAAGGTGATACACTGGGCCGTATGGACAAATGATAAGGAAATTAGAACATGGACTCAAATTTTCTTGGAGTCCCAAAGGAAAACTCAGAACTTTGTTCCCCACACACAGAAGTGGTGAACTTGTCCAAGATCCCACAGCATATCAGCAACTGCTGCCACTTGCTTTTCATCTCTTCTGCCTTGTGGCCTCTCAGCAGTGGCTCTCCTATACTTGGGGCCAAGTTTCCCTCCTCCGTGCCCACAAGGTAACATATTCTGGAGGACTCCTCCCCTTTAGGCAGAGCCCTCTCTTTGAAGATGTTTTGAATGGGAATAAACCCTGGAAACCTTCTACCACCCTGGGTGGAGGAATTAGAAACTCCAAAAGCAGAGTTTGCTCCTTCTCATCCTTTTGGGGAAGGTTGAGTAGTATGATCTCTTTCTTTCCAAATTGAAGAAGGCTTTGTGAGTAAGAGAAATGACTTGCCCAGAGCATCCAGTTATTAGCAGGACTAAAATTTCCCTTCCAGACCTGGCGCTCTTGCTCCCTTGCTGAGCCTGGCTAAGCCTCCTGAGGGGTGTCCTGCTGAGCCTGCTTGGCAGATGGCTCAGAAGCCAGTCAGCAGGGTCCAGAAAGTTGGATGGTCTGGTGCTGAAGGAAAGAACTTGGCGGTGACTCTGCCCCCCTCCCACCGGATCTTCCCTCTCTGGTGGCAGACTGTGGAGAGCCCAGGGGAGGGGGTTCAGGAAGGGCTCTTGGCCCAACCTTGTAACATGAGCGTCAGGAAGCTCATCTCTCATCAGGGAAGCGGCTGTATAAAACCACAGCAGGCCTGTCTCCTCCAGAAGAAGGATGCCTGGAGAGACAGCCTCCCAGGCTTTACTGCATTTTTTCTGCTTATGCTGGTGGCGTCTACAGACCCCAGCATTAGCACACGGCTTCCTTTTCTTCCCTCCCCTGAACCGGGCAAGGCGGCTTCGAAGCCAGCTGGGCTGAGTGTGTCTTGCCATCTGCCAGGCCGCACTCCTTGGGCCGGAGCCTGGGCTTCAGCCAGTGCTTCTGCAGCTCTGCCCAGCCCCAGCCCTTCGAGCATCTCGGGGGCCCTGAGTGGGTGTCCTCCCAGGGTCCTGCTCTAGCCCTGCAGGGCAGTATCGCTGGGAGGAAACAGGAAGGGGTAGGGCTCAAGCAGTTCCCTCTGAGGTGGTGGGTCCCAGCGTAAGGAATGAGCTCCCGACTGTCACCCCTCCCCACTGGGCTGCACTTACTGCAGTCCCCTGGTTTCTTGCCCTGTTGTGTGTGTGTGGTCGGGGGGTGGTTGTGGTCCCAGTGGCTAGAAGAGGAATTGTGTGGAAAATCCAAGTTGGAGGCCACTTACTAAGAAGAGCTCACATTTCTCTTCAGCCAATTATGTCATGTTATAATACAAGGCGGGACGACGTCTTGTGATGGAAATATTTTATCTAATATAATCTCTCCTTTCTCATCTCCTCCAGCCATGAAGAATAACTTTTGGGAATGTTATTTTCATATTTCATAAAGAATAGTGTTTAGAGTAAAATCCTCTTTGGTGTTAGGCCAGGGTCTCTATGTTAGGTCACCCCTACTGAACGGCCCAGACTTTTCTTCTAATAGGCACCTCACTGTCTGGCTGGCTGTCTCTCTCTCTCTCTCTCTCACATGCATGTGCCACACACAGACACACATTCTTTCCCTCTTTTCTAGCTTTTTCCAAGCTGCCAATGATTTCGGGATCTGTTCCTTGCTGCTCAAAGTGTTCTGCTGGTTGGGAAGCCCTTTGCTTGCCTAGTGGAACATCCAGGCTGCCCTAGTCTTCCACAGAGCCTCCTGGTTCCGGGCGCCCCTCTGTCACAGAGTGGTTGCAAGGGGCACCTGCTTTCTGGCAAGTTGCCACAAATTAAGGGCAAGAGCCCCAAGGATGATTGCAGTCAGGCGCCACTTCCTAAAAGGGGTGATCACGGAGCCAGGCCCCTCTGAGGGACGTCAGCAGCCCTTCTCTGCCAACCTCTATCTGTTCACAGAGAACTCATTCGTAGGAAATTTTCTGGACTGAGGTAGTGCTATTTCATTCACCAGGAAATAATACTGAGATTCTCAGTTTTCCCCTTAATGACAGGCAAGGCCTTGGCCTGGAGGAGGGAGTGAGTCTCCTAGCATCCAGGAGAATGGGATGGGAATTTGAGGTTTCCTCCCACCCATGTAAATTTCTGGGCCTGGTTAAACTACGGGAAATTCTGTAGGAACAACTGAAGCATAACTGGTCTAAGGAGTCCAGTGTTGTACCCTCTTGGGGAGGGAGACAGAGCCATATCCAGTCAAGGCTCTGGAAAGCTATTGAATGTTTTTGCCCAATGGTAAGTCTTAAATTCTGTTGAACTCCCACTATGTAAGAAATCCCAAGCTCTTTTGAGACTTCAATCCTTCTCTCTCTCTCTTGCTGTTTTCCTGGAGCCTAAAGAGAAACTCAGATTTCTCCCATTAGGCAAAACCCTTTGGCCCTGCATCTCTGTCTACCTACTGTCAAAGTCCCATCAAATATTCAAAGGAATGTGCTACACGGTATTTTGCCCTCATTTATTCAACTCCCCACTTCAGCTGGACTTGTGCAGCCATGACCTGACGGAAACTGTTCTTACTGTTGTCACTACCTGTGAATAACTAAAGCGCTGTGGAATTTTAGAGGCTGTTGTTCACTCCCTGCTTCTGGAAATGTTCTCCCCCTGAGGCTTCCAGATGTGGTTATCCCCTGACTTGGCTTTGTTGGCTCCATTCTCTTAGCATGCCCCAAGGAAGGGGTTGCTGAGGGTCTGTCCTCAGCCTCATCCAGCCCCTTTTGGAACAGTCTTGCCTTCTTTTGGCATTTTTGCTGCCACCTATTTATTCCTGATGACTTTAAATATTGCTAGACTATTTCCCCAGGACTTGGATACCCACCCTCAGGCCACACGTTCCCACCCGCATATCCCACAGGATGTCTGAGACTCCTACTGCTGTCCTTCACGTGCTCTTCCCCATTCACTGCCTACGTCATATTTGTCCCATAGGCAACAATTTAAAAGTCACTTTGCCTCAGAGACTTCCCATATCCCACAGACTAGGTGAAACCTCTGTTAATCATTGTTTAATATGCATACTTCTCCTCTTCAGCACTTTGCAATTTGTAGATTATAAATTATTTTGTAACAATTCATGGACTTTTTGTGTTGCCCACTAGTTGAAAGCACAATGAGAGCAGAGAGCCTTTCCGCTTTGCTTCATGATTGCGTACCCAACTTATAACATTATGGCTATTACCGAGTATTTCTGACCCACTGAAGTCATCATTCCTTCCCCTGAACCTCCTTCTCTTGTAATTGCTACCCTGGTTGATAGAACCATCATCCACCATTGCCCAACATGGAGAAGTCATTCTGGACACTTTCCTTCCTCTAACTTGCTGTTCCCACTGGCCCACCAAATCTTTTTTTTTTTTTTTAATTTTTAAATTAACATATAATGTATTATTAGACCCAGGGGTACAGGTCTGTGTACAGGCTTACACACTTCACAGCACTCACCATAGCACATACCCTCCCCAATGTCCATAGCTACACCACCCTCTCCCTACCCCCTCCCACCGGCAACCCTTAGTTTGTTTTGTGAGATTAAGAGTCACTTATGGTTGGTCTCCCTCCCGATCCCATCTTGTTTCATTTATTCTTTTCCTTCCCCCCAACCCCCTCCCATGTTGCCTCTCAACTTACTCATATCAGGGAGCTCATATTGGCCCACCAAATCTTAAATAGTTTTATAACCTGATCGCTCTTCTCCATCTTGACTACCAAAACCCTAGTTCATGCCCATATCCTCTCTTGTCTCAACTATTATAGTTCCATCTTAATCGTTTTTCATGCTTGTAATTGTGTTCCTTCCCCTTTAAATTGATTCCTTCATACATCTGCCAAAGGGAGCTTCCTAGAAAGCAAATCTAGCCACTCTGTCCATTTAGAACCCTTCACTGACTCCCCACCACCCAGCTTCCTCAGCACAGCACATAAAGACTGACTGGGATGTGGCCCTTTGCTGTCTCCCAACTCTCATCTGCTCCCAGCAGGTTCCCATGAACAGGCCATTCCTTCTCTCCTTCCCTTCATGTCTTGTGTATACTTTCCACTTACTTTAAATGCCCCTGCTTGTCAAGCCTACCTCTTCTCTATCTCCCTCACATATACCTGAAAAACTCCTGTTTTTCCTATAAGTTCAACTCTGATTCCTAGCTATTCACGTTGGCAGAAGGCTGCCTCTGTTGTGCTCCTGGAAGGCCCTGGGTATTTTTCCTCTCTCCACATTAGGACCTAGCCTGTTTTTATGACTGTCAGCTCCTGAGGGCAGGAGCAAGGTTTAATCATCTTTGTAACCCCCATGCCTAGCAAAGTCCCTGGCATATATCATGCTTTTTTTTTTTTTTTTAAAGTAGGTTTCATGCCCATCATGGCACCCAACATGGGGCTTGAACTCACAATCCTGAGATCAAGACCTGAGCTGAGATCAACAGTCAGGCACTTAACTGCCTGAGCCACGCATCTGCCCCACACGTATCATACTTTTTGAGGAAAAGAATGAATGAGCTCAAAACAATGGGCTTGAGGGACAAACTTGTACTACTACTATTACTGATAGTAATACATGTTTCCTGTGCTCCCTCTAAATGCTAAGCACTGTTCTAGATATTCTACATACATGAAACATTGCATATATAAATCTTCACAACCACCCTGTAAATTCGGTAATGTTAGTATCCTCACTTTATAGATGAAGAAATAAAGCCCAAGGTTGCACAGCTCATCAGTGGCAGAGCTGGGACTTGAACCTCAGCAATCTGCTCCGGAGTCCTGGCTCCTAATCCCATCACGGCATAGCCTTTCCACTAGTAAGATGACGTACAAGGACTTTTAAAAACTTTATATCTAATTCTTTGTGTTGCTTGCTAGGCTGGTATGTTCTCTGTCCTTGGAGGGGGAAAAAATCCAAAAGTGGTCAGCAGGGCAAGCAGAGGGTGTCTCTGGACATTTTTATGGGAAGTAGGTTATTACCAGGGCAGTGTTCATGAAAAGTATGGCAGAAAGATGACCAGATTAGGGCCAGCTGAGTCCCGTGGTTAGTATTTCTTCTATCTCCAGTGTCTCAAGGACCACATGATTTAATCATCTGGTTCTCCACCATGTTGTTGAGTGAGGGTGGAAGCACATTAAACTCTGACTATCATTAGTCCCTCAGAACGGAGTGTGACAGGAGGACAGGAGAGGTGGGGAGGGAGTGGAAGGAAGAATGGCATCCTTGGGAAAGGAGACCATTGAGGAAAAGGGAAGACTGGGGGCACCATGAAAAAAAAAACCCCAACGTTTATTTACTTACATTTTTACATAGGCTGGTAGCCTAAAGAATGAGAAGAAAATACAAAGTGCTGGTGTTCCACCTGTCTGGCTTCTCCCAACAATCGGAACCTTCACTTAGGGGAGGGGACGCCAGCACCTTGGCACAGGCTGTGGTGATGGCTCAGGACTAGGCTCTGGATGCAGCTAGTTTGTGGGTAGGCCCTGGGTAAGGGACCGGAAGCCTGGAGATGTTTGCCCAAATCCTGTCTATATTGGTGTGATGGGGGAAGGTACTGTAAGAAAAAGCAGGTTGTTTTGAAAATAAATCTGAGGTTTGAGGCACCTGGGTGGCTCAGTCAGTTAACTGTTTGCCTTTGGCTCAGGCCATGATCTCCGGGTCCTGGGATCGAGCCCCACATTGGGCTCCCTGCTCAGCAGGAAGTCTGCTTTACCCTCTCCCTCTGCCTGCCCCTCCCCCTGCTTGTGCTGTGCGCACTCTCTCTCAAATACATACAATCTAAAAAAAAGAAGAAGAAGAAGAAGAAAAATAGAAATCTGAGATTGAATCAATTTGTTCTGAAATCCTGCTGGGGAGCTCCAAAGTGGGATTCTAAAAAATGTCATTCCAAGGTATGTGTGGACAGGGTGTGGGGAGGCCCTTCCCTGCCACCATACGCAGTGAGTTGTGGTATGGGACACTTACTGGGCATTCAGACATTAAATCCTTCTCCCAGGCCTCTTCGTGGGAGAGAAAGCAGGGGTCAGCACATTTTTTTCTGTAAATATTTTTGATTTTGTGGGTCTCACACATTCTGTCACATTCTTGTTTGTTAATCCTTTAAAAATGTAGAATCTACTCTTAGCTAGCAGACTGAGTGTACAAAAACAGGCTAGCAGCTATCATTTGATGTCTCCTGGTCTAGTGTCATAACCTAGCTTCAGGCTCTGCTGTGCGCAGAGTGAGTGCTCCAAGAGAGCCCAGGTTATGTTAAACTTTGTCTTTGAGTAGTTAAGCCCTCATGGCGTGCGCTCAGTTTGTACTCTCAACCAGGGCTTTGCAAATCACCTCACCACAAGTCCACACTGGAACTCAAGACTTCTAGTTAATGCTGAAGGTGAGCAGGAGGTTATTGATCAGAAAGCCCCTCTTGCAGGCCTCCTAATTACAGTGTCAACAAAGGGGAGTTTTGGTTAATGAAAACAACAAAGGTCCCACTGTACTTGATGTTGACTTCATGCTTGGGATGGTTCTAATCTTAGCAACTGAGATGGCAGTCCCTGACACTGGAGGGTGAATAACTTGAAGTGAGCAAGATTCCATTCAACAGGTGAAAAGCAAAGTTCTGTTCTTCAAAAGGTGATGCACAGATATTACTGCATCTGGATTGAGTTCAGTCCAAGTGTCCAAGTTTTAATAAAATGGGGCCCAAATTTCCAATTATATTGATTGTCCCTATCTCTTTCCAAGGGACTAAGTTAATTTAAATATTGCTGTGAAACTTACTTGTCACTTACTGAGTAGATTTTTAGAGCTGTTGAGAGCTAAAAGTAACAGGCTAACCTGTCTTTTGCCTAATCCCTCACTCCGTGGGTGGAGTAACTGGCTTGTGTTGTTCCCTTTCTCATGTGAGTTTTCAGGTCCATGGTCAAATTATTTGAAACCGTTAGGAAATATGTTTTGAATTCAGAAACCTTTAGATCTAACATTACACAGTGTTTGTGGCAGCATCCTATGATCAAACATGTTATTATTTTTGCAGCATAACTGATATTTACATGGAAAGGATAAGTGAAGACTATAAATTAGCCTAACCTCAGGGTAGTGCCATCAAATGAATTACAAATCTCTTTATGTACTCAGAGCTTTTTGAATTTCAGAATTGTTGCAGAAGGGTTTGTGATCCATGCTACCTTTCTTAAATTAGACTAGAAGCTCTGTGAGAGTAGAGACTGTATCTTCCACAATGCCTACCTACCCTGGTGCAGGTACATAGCAGGTGTTCATTAAAAATCAATTGTATTTTTCTTGATTAACAGGAAGATAATGATATAAGACAAACATCTTGTGTGGCTATTAAACAACTAGCTCTTATTTTTCCATTTTTCTAATTTCAAAATGTATTTTCAAAAATATTGGAATTCTCCTGAAAGCTATAGTTAAACCAAAAGCTGCCTTGATGGGTCATAGGTTAGAAAGTAGTAAAGTCAAAGCTGTTGGAGATGTCTTGCAGCTTTGTAATTCAGTAACTGTAATATGCACAGTAATTAGCTCATTAAACAATAGTGATGAAATTAAATATCAGAGACAGTTTATCATGCCAGAGACTTAACTACTTATTTGAACCATGAACTAAACATAACTAAGTGCTGTAGTAACAATATTGAAAACATCACCAACAATGAGGTCATCTTCTGTGAACATCTGGTCAGCTCTTTATACAGGGCTGAGTCTCATTTGGGAGCTTCTAGTTCTGGAGAAAGGAGGGGAATTGGGAGTAGGTGTTAATAAGAGCAAAAAAATGAATGTGATTTTAAAATGGAATCTACAATAAAAGACTGTGAAGGTTTTATATTGTGGTATTGAGAAACAAAAGGATGCATGTGTGGAGGCAGGGAGCATATGGGAAATCTCTACCATCCTCTTGATTTTATTATAAACCTAAAATTGCTGAAAAAAATGCCTTGGGGGAAAAAAGGCAAGAGGAGTGAAAGGGACTTCTTTAACTATGTGCCAATAATTCTACCTTTGTATTGAAGGTAAAATTGGAGGAACCATCGTGTACTTGTCATTTTTTTAAAGATTTGATTTGAGGGGCACCTGGGTGACTCAGTTAAGTGTCTGCCTTCAGTTCAGGTCCTGATTTCAGGGTTGTGGGATCAAACCCCAATTGGGCTCCCTGCTGAGCAGGGAGTCGGCTTCTCCCTCTCCCTCTGCTGCTCCCCTTGCTTTTGTGTGCACACTCCCTTGCTCTCTCTGCCAAATAAAGGAAGTATTTTTAAAAAATAGATAAAAATAAAAAGATTTGAATGGCAAATAAAAGAATGAGAGCAAAACTAAAACATATAAATGAGATGCTGTGAGTCCCAGAAGACATCACCAAAAAGTGTCACGGAAGCGTCCATGGCTTAAGAGTGGCATTAAATACCTTGACCAGTATAAATGTGAGGACACAGATGAGAGGAATGAAAGCACTTTGAAGGAAAAGATGAGTATGATCACTGGTCAGGCACTGAGGAGCCAGTGAAGGAGTGAGGGCACTATGGAGTACTTCCCTTTGTCTCAGCATGGAGAGGGTAGCAGTAAAGAAAACAAGGTACACTTCTTTTCAAGAACTGGTCCATGCTGGTTGATACAACAAAAGAGGGTGGGCCGGCCCCTTAGGCATGAACTCTACGGTGAGTTTCAAATAGTTTATTTAGAATCTGGCTTAAAAAAGAAGGGAATAGGTCAGTATTTCCCACCATCTGGCCAGTTATCTCATGGAGGTAAAAATGCTTTCATCATAGACTCTTCTTACTGTTTGGGCTGAAGAGTTAGGTGGTTCCTCCCAACCCCTGATTTCCACTTCTGAGTTGATGATCTGACTCAAAGCCAGTGTGACTTGAAGGAGCTGTTACCGACCTGGCAAGGTACCTGAAGGATAGAGGAATAGGCTTTTCCCTACTCATCCATCTGCTCCCCAAAGCCCGCTGGACATAGGTTGGAAAAGTCTGCCCTAGATGCCCACATTTGGGTTCTGTTAGCAAGACCCTATACTGGAAAGAGGGCTATCTGCAGATATGTTTGCCCATCTTCTTTCATGTGGACAGAACACACTTCATGTGGCCAGGATGTTCTTTAGGACTGACGACCAGCAGCCAACTTAGGTTCTCTTCACAGGCCTGTTGGACCACTGTTTCCTCATGAATTTCTGTTTTTCTGAGGCTTTGAGGACTGAATGCCTGTCTCAAAATTGGTTTGGCTCCAGGACACAAGTCTGTGAAAAACTAAGGAGATCACACTCTGAAGTGATGCTACCCATAGACAAGTGGCTTTTATGGCTGTTAAGGAATGTCAGGATATAAGCTCTACTCATGGGTGATTGGTTCCTGGTAGCTATCAGATTGCCAGCAGACCAGCCTGGACTTAGACATCCATGCTTTCGGCAAGTGCTTCTCTCTCCAAACACAGCGGTTCCTCTGCTCTGAGGCTGTGGCTGGAGTGCTTGATGTCCCTTTCACTTTATCAGCAAAATGCTAGAGGAGGTTAGAATCTAATTACTGAGTTGACCTCTTGCTGCCAGCATTCAAGAATGTGGAGGATCAGTGAGACAAAGGCCATTTCTGACATGTTTAGACCCAACTGAAACAAGCCATGCATGTATATGGTTCACACAGTATCTGAGCATACTGAGTTACATCATCTCCCATTGTTTTCTTATTAACAAGATCATGAGTTTTTTCCCCCCAGAGGATACTTCCTTTCCCCATGGTATGTTGCCATGAGCCCTGCAGATGCTCAATAAATATTAATTGAATTAATCAGCTGCTACAACACAGGTGGGTACATTTATCTGCCTTGTGTTTTCGTCCAGCTACAAATATAACCTGTGCACTCAGCTGCCCTTGCAAGAGCATAGACTCTACACCTCCCCCGCCCCGTACCTGCACAGGCTTTCTGCAGCTGTGCGTCCTCTAGACCCCTTTAGCTAAACATGCTCTGCAGAGTACGAGGCCTGCTAACCCTTACACGTGGGACCTTTGTTGTACATGCACCCAGCTTTGAGGGTCTTTTCAAACTCCCTCTTTCTCTCCCACCCCCAGTGTTTTCTGATGTTTCCAAATGCTTAGGGAGAATGAGGTCCATTCCCCACTCCACTTCTGGGGCAGGGTTTTTAATTACCATGTAGGCTTTGTTCTGTTGCTGAGATCAGGCTTCTCTGTGTAGGGAGAAGGGAATTCCAGTCATCCTGATGCATTGTAATCAAGTTACTTACCACAAGTCCAAGTAACAGTTCTCTGCTTTCATTCTGATCACAGCAGGTGATACGGAAGCATAGCATCTCCTATTTCACTAGGTGCTTTAGGCTGTTTAAGTTGCAACATTGCTTTACAGCGGTGGTTTTCAATATTTTAAGAACCACGAAGCCATTAAAAACTTTATCACAACTCCATGGTCTACCTATTTCATATGTAAAATGCAGAGTGTGTTTTTTTAGAAATCAATATTGACCCGAAATACCTGACCACAAAATATATCTAACAACATGCACACGATAAAAACCAAAATGAGGGACACCTGGCTGGCTCAGTCTGCGGAATGTATGACTCTTGATCTTGGTGCTGTAAGTTCAAGTCCCGTGTTGGGTGTAGAGATTACTTTAAAAAAATCTTTAAAAATGTACATATTGAAATGATAAAATTTAAAAAGACTGAAAAATAATTTGACTCCAAAATGAAGGCAGCAGATAACCCTATTGCTGATCATCCAGGTGATCATTTCACAATGTTAGATACGTGGATGGGAAGCTCACGTCCCTACCAGAATGATGCATTTGTGCCGTCAAGGGCTGTTACATATCCGTAAGGCTGGAAGATGGGTGATCCGGCTGCCTTCTAGGTAATCACGATCTTTTCATCTCCAGAATCCTACAGTTTTGGTAAAACTTTAGGGGCGCGCAGCACAGGGCTCAGAAAATATTTGTGGAATGAATGAATGTGAATTATTCACAGAGCAGCAGCTTTTGTTCTCTTCGGTTTCTGGTTGATGGAGAGGAGGGGAGGGGCAGGGATTTTAGTTGAAGGGCTCACACTGACAGTTTGTGAGTAGGTGGGCAGTTCCCAAAGACACCTGCTGCTTGGCCCTGCGGTCCGTGCCTGTACCGTATTCGTGAACTTCGTGCCTGTACCGTATTCGTGAACTTCGTGTGTGCGCTTATAATACATACACCAAGAAGCCTGCACCGAGTTACTGACATTTGGCGGGCTCAACATCTACTTCTGTTCAAAGGCAAACACTTGTTAAGTGGCTATTTTCTGATAAGGCTGTCTACATGCAGTGGGTGTAGCAAACTGTGTAGGCCCCGGAAAGAGATAAGTAAGGGGAGCGGGCCAGTTCTGCCATGCCCAGATAATGGGTGGGGGCTCATAGGTTTCTTTCACACGGGCAGCCCTGGACTGGTTTGTTATGGATTACTTTGGATCTTTCACTTCTCCAGTGTGTTGCTTATTTTCCATGTATGTCTAGCCATCTGCCTCTCTCTTTAACAAAGCAGTATTGTTTATTATACATAGTGAGAGCAACAGTTCAAGGGCTCGGGACTTGCAGATCTTATTTCTGGATGGGTTAGTGACCCCAAATGCTCAGGCCTATTAGGAACAGCAGCTTCTTCTCCATTCTAAAGTAGCATGCTGTGGTCACAAAGGGAACACAGAAGCCAGATGGCTTTCTAACCACCATTGTCTTAGATTAGGTAAGATCCCTGGAACACAGTTTAGATATATTTTGGATGTGGTTCGCTGTTTTTGGAAGAAATAGGATGGGGAATGGGAGAAGAGTAAATCTGGAGGTGCTTCTGGGGAACCCTAGCATCTTCATATTTCTTTTCAGCTGAAGCCCTGCTAAATGTCAATGTGGATTAGCGGACTGTTAACAAGGTTGAAATTTAACATTAGCAGCAACTTGTCCACGAGTTATGCAGTTGGACTCATGGCAAGCATGTGGAGGTCACGCTTCACCCCTTGCTTCTCATGGTTCTGTGGCCTGGGGCAAGTTCCTGAACCTCTGCAAGCTTTAGCTACTCCAGTTATAAAATGAAGAAAGTGAAACTCACTCATAGGAGTCTATTGCTATTGAAATGAGCTATGTGTACCAGGCACGTAGCAGAGAGCCTGCCATATACGGAGTCCTCACAAATATGATTATTGTTGTTGTTGCTGCTGTTTCCTGTGATGACATTCTACAAATGTCTGTTGTTGAAGGTACAACAATGTCTGCTGTGTGTTGGGACCTGATCCCTTCGCATGTGAGTAGCCAGTGGTTTGACTGCCTGGAACGCAGGGAGAGGGTGGGGATGGGGATAGCTGTGGATTGTTCACAGCTGAGAGCATTCTTTCTCTGGTGATCAAGGGACTGTGCAGAAATCAAGGAAGGTTGGGTTTTCTAGCCTGTGATGTTTACAGCAGGACTCTTGCTGAGCCGCACTTGGCAAACACAGCCATTGGCTGTGGACATGAGTATTCTCTGCTCAGCTTGGATGCGCTGTTTTGAGGATAGGTACACTCTACTATTATTGGATCTCCACAGCAGCCTTTTTTATTGGGATCTTCTAAAGGCTGAGCAGACGTCACTTTTCTAATTCAAAATAATCCAAAAAACCGTAATGGGTTGACTGAAAGGAAATACACCTAATTAATTGTGGGCCCCGCCTAGGCTAAACGGCTCCCTTCTGGGATGGAAGGTTAGCAGTGGTGATGGAGTGTTTTGGGTCAAGGCACCTGAGCATATGTACGTCAAGAAAAGAAGGTCAATGTTGCTATTCCCTAAGCCTGCCACTGACCGTGGGGCACCCCATGCTGCCAAGACAAGCCAGGCAGTATTCCCCTCAGTGCACCCCCCTCTTCTCTCAGCCCAGCTCCTCAGGTTGGCTTGTCAGCTGAGCATCTTCATCCAGAGAAGGCAGCCACAAGAACAAGCCTAACTCTCAGCAGAACGTCGCTCCCACCCCTTTGCTCTAGGATGAGAAGCTAGAAATTGTGATGAGGCTGTGACCAAGCAGAAGTGAGAAAGTAAGGAAGTTACTGCTTTGTTTGTTGTGAAGAATTGTGGCAAACATTCAGACACTGATGTGTTGTTTCCCCCCAGTGGAGTAAAAACATCGCCCTCTCCACGGGAGGGAAGGAAGGGGAGAGGACGTCATGTGACAGATCTTGTGCCGCACGACGCCACTGCTCTGCCTCCTTCCCTCCAGTGTCTCTTCTCCACACATGCCTGGGACTTCACGGGCGGTGGTTGCTTTCTTGGGCCTGTTCCTGGCACCATGAAAGCCTCAGGAAGTGCAAAAGCATAGCCTGCTTGTTTTACTGAGAAATCTGTCATCCAACATTTAGAGGATCTACACAGATATCCCAAAAGGGTAAGATGGCCAGTACCCATGTAGGTACCATGTAATGGTATTTAAAAAAAAAATCCCCCAGTTTTGGGGTGCCTGGGAGGGCTCAGTCCATTGAGTGTCCAACTCTTGATTTCAGCTCAGGATCACGACCCATGATCAAGTCCCATGTGGGGCTCAGTGCTGGGCATGGAGTCTGCTTGAGATTCTCTGTCTCTCTGTCTCTCTCCCTCTGGCTGTCCACCCCCTCCCCCTGCCACTCTCACACACATGCAAGTTCTCTCTCTCTCTCTAAATTAGAAAAACAAAAAACAAACAAACAAAAAAAAAAACAAAAAAAAACACCTCAATTTCTGCATGTCCTCAGTTTTTAAGTGCTATAAGCAGAGGGGGAGGACTAATTGCTGTTTTATTACTGGAGCACAAAGAGGGGCTAAGAATGCATTATTCTGAGCTGTGGAAGCAGCCAGAGACCAGACGCAGGGCTGTTGCCACTCATGCATTCGGGGCTGCATTCTGTGCCAGGCACCCTGCACAGGACTTTTAACTATGTTATTTCACTTGATCCAAACAGCAGTGCTGTAAGGTGATGACTGTTATTAACTCCACTTTATACATAAAGAAGGGGAGGCTCAGAGTTGAAATAAATGGCTTAAGGCCACACAATCAGGGAGTGGCTAAGTCCGGAGGCCTTCCTGGCAGTGTCACTCCAGATGCCCCTAACCATTAGGCAACACTGCCTGGTTCACTTCCACAGATCAAAGTCACCTTAGTCTACTATTCCTGGCACTAAATCCCTTGTGGGTCACCCTCTGGTTCTTTTGGGAAGCTGGCTCAAGTCCTCGCTGAATGGAGGAGTATTGCCACCAGGTACTAGGGAACATCGAGGCACGGCAAGCTTTTCGGCATTGCTTACAGACTGTTTTAGCAATGACCACTCACTTCTCTGCACCTTTCAGATGACCTACCCTGGCTTATGTGTCCACTGGCCTGGCCACACACACATGCCTCCCTAGAAATGGCCAGCACTTGGCAGCTCTTGCCTCCTCGGTCCTAGCCAAGCTATTTGGAGTCAGGCGTCTTTAAGAGAGGAATGTGGTAGCAGTTACTTTGCAAGCAGCTCAGCCTGATTACAGGGTGAGGCGCTGATGTGCTGTCACTGGAAGCTTCTGGGTAGCCCATTTACAGTGCTCAGAACTGGGGTACCTTGCCCCGGGTGCTTTTAGACGATAACATTTGCTGCGCTCTTTAACAGATATGAGAGAGTGTTATCAAAGCAGGGCACTTTGGGAAACCTTCTGCAAGAAACCCTTTTCGGTTGCACACATTGAAATTCCTCTTCTGTAAATAGATAGATGTGTGCGGTATTAAGGAGAGACCCTAAAAATAGAGTGGGACTTACAAGGGGAGCTGGGGAATTAGACGTGAACCGTTCCCTTCTGACTCTGCCACTTGTTTGTCCTGGGAAAGTTACCCTACCTTGCTTCCCTTCTTCTCTGTGTCTCTGATGATTTGGGGGTAAGTGTGCCCAGAGATCACCAGAGGAAATGTGGGTCTGATGCAGGCTAGAAACTGGGCGTATTCGTGTTCTGAAATCCCAAGGTTGAATTAACTGTGACCCTGCAGGGCCTCTTTGGCCTCCCAACATAGATCATCTTTCTTTCCTGTTGCCTTTCTTGATGTTCTTGTTGCCTGGTGTTGAGCTGGTTGTGGAAGAATCTGTCTCAGATGATTTAAACACTGTTTATAAGTGCCCTACTCCTTTGATGTCCACATTCCTACCTACAGAGGGCTCAGGTCAGGCTGTGAGCCAGCCTGCCTGGGTTTGAATCCTGGCTCTGTTCCTTACAGGCTGAGGGACTGGGGTGATCGCTGATGACTCTGACGCCTCAGTCTCCTCACCTATAAAATGAGGAGGAGAGTGAGCACCTCACGGCTTTGCTCTGCAGATTCGATGTGATGGTGTTTGTAAGTCTAGTGCCTACTGCTGGGTATGCTTTCAGTAAATATTTGATGACAACAGCTTTACAGCTGGAGAAATTCACTCCCTCTTATCCAGGTGAGAAAACTAGAGCACAGAAAGGAGAAAGCAGTTTCTCCAGTTGTGCCAAGGAGGAATGTTTAAATTACCTATAAGCAACTTTAGGACAAGGACCATCTCATGATCACTTACGTAGTATCCATTCAGGAAATTTTTGGTTAGCTAACTTGATGTGCATAGTGGCATTGTCTCGCTATTTTTTAAGTTTGCTGTGGACCAAAAAGAGGGAGATAGCAACAAAATGTCGAGGCCATATACATCTCTCTGGTAATGTGTTTCTTCCCTGGAGAAAGATCATCGCTAACCCAGTGGTTAGCACAAAGATAAAGCAAGGAGTTAAGTAGGTATGTGTCAGATGAACTCCCACATGTGTGAAGGAATGATGAAGAAAGCACTCTGTGGGTCACGGCTAAGCCAGGTGAAGTGTGTGAACAGGTACACTCCTTCAGGTCGCAAGGAGGCTTCTGGGAATGGCCTTCGTTCTTTTGAGGAAGCTGTCCCCTCCAAGAATGAGCAGAGCTTTTTTAATTTGCCCTACAGGGTCTGGGGTCACATCTTAAACAATTTCAGGCTTATATACATGGCCATGCATTCGAGGCAGTCAATATTACCTTTGTAACATTCAGGGTTCTTGCTTTTTTTAGTGTTTATAAAGGATATTTTGAGACCTTTAAACCATGAATTTAAACAAACACCATAGAAAATCTGCCTTCTGCTGGCTCTCATTCTATATACAGTAGACTCGAATAAGCATGTTAGTCCTGTAGGGTATTCTCAATATCCAGAATGGCTAGAAGCAGCCCATTCTCTTGGAGAGATCCTAAGGTGGAAATGGGCCATTAGCACGCTCTCTCTCATGAAAAGGCAGATCTTCTCTTTTGGATGGGTATATCATGGAGCAGAGCATGAACCAAACTCTCAGGAGACCTAAAGTCAAGCTTTGACTTTGCCACCCAGTGTGGGCAAGGAACTTGATCTCCAAGTCTTTGTTCAACTGAAAGTGAGATGAATAGTGCCTCCCCAACCTGTCTCACAGGGTTGTTAGGAGGATCAAAGAGAAATTGCTTGAGAAAACTTTCAGATAAACATTGTTTACCCCAACAATAAAATCATCACTCCCTGTCATCAGCACCTAACTAAATGCTATCTCTTCCATGAAAACTCTTGTTTCTCCAGCATTCGGTATTCTGTCGTCCCTCTGAAGTCCCACAGCATTTTATTTATGCCTCCCTTTTGACACTTACTTAATTCTGTCTTGTTGTATCATTACTTATATCCATATCTGAGGCAACCTGAGGGCAGAATCCATGCCTACACCATATTTATATCCTCCATTCTAGTACCTTGCTTGAGAAAAATTTCTCATTTCAAAATATATAGGAATAATTATCCTACATCATTCTTTTTTTTTTTTTTAATGAAGATTTTGTTTATTTATTTGACGGAGAGAGAGATCACAAGTAGGCAGAGAGGCAGGTGGGGGTGGGGGGGAGAAAGCTCCCTGCTGAACAGAGAGCCCATTGCAGGGCTTGATCCCAGGAACCTGGTATCATGACCAGAGCCAAAGGCAGAGGCTTTAACCCACTGAGCCATCCAGGAGCCCCATCCTACATCATTCTTATCAAAGCAGTTCATGACAGTGGACTTGTACATAGTAGGTACATACTCAATAAATACATTTTTAGTATTTTTATTTTTTAATATTTTGTTTTTAGGTTTACTGAGGTATAATTTACATACAGTAAAATTCACTCTTTTCAGTGTATATTTTTATAAGTTTTAACAAACACGTACAGTATATAACCACCACCACAGTCATTCCTGAGAATTCCCTGATGCCCATTTATTTTCAGCCCTCTCCCCAGCCCTAACCCCTGACAGCCTCTGATTGGTTTTCTGTCCTTACAGTTTTGCCTTTTCCAGAAAGTCGCATAATCATGCAGTGTGTAGCCTTTTGAGACCATCTTCTTTCACTTAGCATAAGGCATTTGTGATTCATTCGTGTTATATGTATATGAATTCTTTCTTTTTTATCACTGAATATATCCCATTGTGTACCATAGTTGGTTTATCTCTTCACCAGTTAATGAACTTTTAGGTTATTTCTAGTTTTGGGACATTATGAATGAAGAAGCTTTTGTGTAAACCTATGAGTAGAATCACTGGGTCTTATGGTAAATGTGTGTTTAATTTTACAAGAAACTGCCAGATTCTTTTTTAAAGTGTCTGTACTATTTTGTATTCCCACCAGCAATGTTTGAGAGATGAGTTGCTCTGCATACTGGCCAGCAGTTATCATTGTCAGTTTTTATTTAAAAAAAAAAAAAAAGAAATCTACTGGTGCAGTCACTGTGGAAGACAGTATGGAGGTTCCTTCAAAAACCTAAAAAAGGGGTGCCTGGGTGGTTTAGTCTTTAAGCGTCTGCCTTTGGCTCAGGTCATGATCATAGGGTCCTGGGATTGAACCCCATATTAGGCTTCCTGCTCAGGGGGAAGCCTGCTTCTCCCTCTCTCACTCCTCCTTCTTGTGTTCCCTCTCTCGCTGTGTCTCTCTTTGTCAAATAAATAAATAAAATCTTGAAAAAAAAAAAAACTAAAAAGAGTGGGGCGCCTAGTTGGCTCAGTCAGTTAAACATCAGACTCTTGATCTCTGCTCAGATCTTGATCTCAGGGTCATGTGAGTTCAAGCCCCACGTGGAAAAACAAAAATTTAAAAAGAGAAATACCATGTGACCCAGTAATTCCACTTATGGGTATTTACTCAAAGAAAATGGAAGTGAATTTGAGAGGACATATGCTTCCCTAAGTTTGTTACAGCATTATTTACAATACCCAAGATATGGAAGCAACCCAAGTGCCCACTGATAGATGACGGATAAAGATGTGGGGCATCTAGACAATGGAATATTACTCAGACATAAAGAATGAGATCTTGCCATTTGCAGTAACATGGATGGACCTAGATATTATTCTGAGTGAAATAAATGGGAGAAAGAAAAATACCATATGATTTCACTTATATGCACTCTAAAAACAAAATAAATTAAGCAGAAACAGACCCATAAATATGGAGACCAAACCGATGGTTGCCAGAGGGAAGGAAGGTAGGAAGATTAGCAAAATGAGTAAGGGCAGTGTGAGGTACAGGCTTCCAGTTATGGAATGAATAAGTCGTGGAGATGAAAGGCACGGCATGGGAATATAGTCAATGCTATTTTAATAATATTGAAAAAATTCTAATAAGTGTATAGTAGTTTCTTATTGTGGTTTTAATTTGTATTACCCTAATGACAAATGAAATTGAGCATCTTTTCATGTGCTTTTTTCCCCTTCCATGTCTTTTTTTTTCTTTCTTTCTTAACAAAACATCTGTACAAACCTTTTGCTCATTTTTAATTAAGGTCTTTTTTTTTTTTTGTTAGAGAATTCTTTTTGTATTCTAGCTACAAGTCCTTTATCAGGTATGTGTCTTGCAAATAATTTCTCTCAGTCTGAACCTTAAATTTTCATTCTCTTAACACTGTTTTATAAAGAGCAGACATTTTAATTATGGTGGCCAAATTTATCAGTTTTTTTCTTTTAGGATACCTGATTTTTTTTTATGGGGTACACTTTTAGGTTTGCATCTAAAATATTAACCCAACATTATAAAGACTTTCTCCTTTTTTGGGGGGGGAAGTTTCAGGTTTTACATGTAAGTCTATAATCCATTTTGAGTGAATTTCTGTTTGTGGTATGAGGTGTGGGTCAAGGTTCATTCCCTTTTTCTGATGTCCAGTTGTTTAGCACCATATGTTGAAAAGACTGTCCTCCATTAAATGGTTTTTGCACCTTTGTTGAAAATCATTTGCCCATATATATGTCAGTCTATTTCTGGACTTTATTCTGTTCCATTGACCTATATGTCTATCCTTTCGCCATATGATGCTATATTGATGACTATAGCTTTGTGGTAGATCTTAAAGTCAGGTAATGTGAGTCCTCAAGTTTTGTTATTTTTTTCAAAATGACTTTACTGTTCTATTTTCTTTACCTTGCCATAGAAATTTTAGAATCAGCTTGTTGATTCCTATTTTAAAAATTCTATGAGGATTTTTACTGGTATTGCATTGATTTCTAAATCCATTTGGGGAAAATTGACATCTTAATAATTTCGAATTTTTCAATCCATGGGCATGGTATATCTCCATTTATGTAGATCTTTAATTTCTTTCATTAGTGTTTTGTATCTTCAGCCTAAGATTTTGCACATAATTTGTTCCATTTGTACCTAAGTATTTCATAGCTTTGTAGAGTGCTATTGTTCAATAAAAATTTGTGGAATTAATGAATAAACACTCTCTACTTACTTATGAATGCTTGCCTTGATGCTGTAGTTAAATACAAGATGCTAGAATAGGGCGGGAAATCCATCAAAGCCCTTGGTTATGGACAGGACAGCAGTGAGGCTAAGTTAAGAAGTCTGAGAATAACTCTAGAAAGCAGGAAATACGGGCTTCTTTCTGACCCTCTCCCCACATTCTTTAACCTTGGACAGCTCCTTCTCTCTGCCCAGGATTGCCTCCTAGCACAAGTTTTATCTTGAATTAAGTCTATACTTTTCAGAAACTCTATAAGCAGAGCTGGCTGTCCCAAAGATACAGTACACAGTTGATTCTCTTGCATGGTTTGGATGTGCTACTCCTTTTATCCATTGGCCTGGTTTGGTTCCTAAACTGTCTCTTTCCTACCCCTCCTTTGGGTTAAGGTATTGTATTTCCATAAGGTCCTTACTAAGATGTGTTCCCTGGGAGGGATAGTCTGGCACCTTGGGAGGCTAGATCTATATCTGTTTCACCCAATTAACATGTACTAAATGAATACCTACCCATGCAAGTACCTCCATGGTAAAAATGGCATCCTTCCCTTCGAGGAGTTTACAATGATAGGGAATTAAGTTGTCAATGTCAGTTTCGTTTTAAAGTAAAGATAGAAGCAGGTTTGAAGAAGGAGTTCCACTTGGATCATTCAGCTCAGTGGAGGCACCTGTCATGGGTTAGCGTGACAAAGGAATGAGAGTGGCAGAAGGGGCAATAAGGTAATGACAATAGACTCCACCTATTGTACACGTTCCTTTTTGTTATGAGAGCATGCATATTGAGTAGACCCACAAATCTGCTACAAGGAGATACTGTATATTATTTGTAAATAAGAATACCTTGGGGCTATATCATACTGTAGAATTTTTACATCATTTTCGTATAAATTCATTTAATCTGTATAACAGCTTTGTGTTGTAAGTGGTTGGGTACCCTAACTGCCCTAATATGGAACTATAAAATAAATTTTTATTTCTTTCTCATATCATATATGAGTAAATGGGTATAAACTGAGGCAGAAGCTTTGCTTCCTCATAGCTATCCCAGCTGTCAGACTCCTTCCACCTTGGTCCAGTAGTCTAGGTTCTAGGAGTTCAGGGAAGAATAAGACATTATGGGAAGATTTTATGGCTCATGTCTTGAAATGGTGCATGTCACGTCTGCTCATTTAATCACATAACCACACCAAGGTGACAGGAAATGCCTCCAGATCGTCTGTAGAAAGAGTAGAAATCAGACATTGCTAGACCCCAGCAGTCTCCACCACAGACGCACAGGGTGTTTCCCCCATTTTACAGATGAAGAGATAGGTACAGAGTAGTTAAGTGAGTTATAGAAGAATGCACTACTACAGGAGTTAGGATTTCAATGGTTTTGATAGAGCAGGAACAACAATAACAATAATTACAATAATATTTAACAGTTGTGATATGTATTAGATAACAGTTGTGGGTATGTATTAGATAGGGCAGTATGCATAAAGGTCTTAATAAATTCCAGGTTCCCTTTCTAGCCCTGGAATTTGCTACATAGTCCTATCAAGAGCCAAGAACTTTCCCTGAGGACTGTGGGCAGCAGAGTGACTGCATGATCTAGCAGCTGGTGCCTCCCTATCAGCAGATCCCAGGGAAGGGGCTTAATAGACTCTAGTGGCCAAGAGGTGTTCTCTCTGTGGGCCTGGGGGGTTATGCACATTGGGAACTGCCAGGCCTGAAGCGGCTGCACTTGTTTCTGCTGCAGGAATGGAGCTGCCCCTTGTAGGCAACTTCCAGAGGATGTTCCCACTGTATTGGGCTTGTGTCATGGCCAAGGATGGGGAAATCCTCTGGCCAACATCTATTCCCTGAGGAGTCTTTGTGGGCCTGAGCAACTTTTAAAAGGTTAATTTTTATTTAATTATTTTAAAAGCTCCAACATGAATGAATAATTAAATTGGCACCCATAACTTATATATTATTTATAGGTTCAGCTTTTTAAATAGCTCTTTTCATTTGCATGGCAGAGATGTATGGGTAGAAACCGTTCTGTGACTGACATTTCTGTGGCACAAGAAAGAGTAAGTAAAAGACTTCTCAGCTAAGTGGGGTAGGTTTCCCTGTCTAGAGGAGTTCTGGGTAAGAAGCTTCTGCTTTCATCAATGTTTTGGGTGAGGAAATTGAGGCATGGCTGAGTCAGAGCTATTCTGAAGGGTGTCACGATTTGTAGGAGCTTGGGTCCTGTTGCCACTGTCCATCCTTCATGCCACCACAGTCTAGCCAGAAAGGAGGAGGTGTCAGAAATGTGTGGGTGGGACAGTAGGGCAACAGTGACAAATGTCAGGGTATTGATGCCCAGCTTTAATCCCTGGCATTGCTGCCTCATGCTGTGTTTCCAGTCCCCTCACCACCTTTACCTCTAAATTAGCCTCCTCAGTATGTCCTCAGCAGGAAGCACCCTTATGCTTTTAGGGAGCAGTGCTCTGCATTTCTCAGTTCTCATCTACTTGTTCAACATTTTGTAGCCTCATTTCACACACCTGGCAGTATGCTAGGCTAATTGAGACAGAATGAATAAGGATGTCCCTGGTTTCAAGTAGAGTAGAGTCTATTGGGAAAGAAGAGAAGTAGATTATTATCCTGCAGTGTAGTTAAGCACTTTGATGAACATGAGCACGGAGTGTGATGGGAACCTAAAATAGTCACCCTCACCTCCCACAGCTGCAGGGGTTGGTGGTAGAGATGGGAAAATTTCTCTTTTGTTGTTGTTTGTTTGTTTGTTTGTTTGTTTTATTAAATGGGCTCCACACCCAATGTAGGGCTCAAATTCATGACCATGAGGTAAAGACCTGAGCTGAGATCAAGAGTTGGATGCTCAACCAACTGAAACACCCCAGTAGGGAAGTTTTTTGAAGGAAGTGATGGCTAAGATAGTTCTGAGGGCAAGGAGTTATTTCAAGGGGCACCTGGATGGCGCATTTGGTTAAGTGTCCAACTCTTGGTTTCAGCTCAGGTCATGGGATCGAGCCTCATGTTGGGCTCTGCACTCAGTGCAGAGTCTGCTTGAGTCTCTCTCTGTATCTCTCTTCCCTTCCTTCCCTCCCTCCTCCCTCCCTCTGCCCCTCCTGCTTGCCCTCTCTCTAAAAGAAATAAAGAAAATCTTTTTTTTTTTTTTAGAGAAATTATTCCAATAAAGAAGGAAGGTTTTCTGGGCTTAGCATGTGCAAAGCATGTGCAAAGAGCATGACCAGAGAGAGCCAGGAATATAATTAGAGTTCATTATGGTGGGGATATGAAACTGGGGAAGTTAGGAGGGAGGATTGGATGGAAATGGTGTTCAGTAAGATGATAGATCATGTAGTTCTTCGACTACAATTTATTATAGGTTTTAAACTTTCTTCTGAGATAGAGAAGAGCTATTAAAGTATGGAGGTGACATCTTCATATTTGTATTCTAAAATTATCTTTCTGGCTATAGTATTGAGGATGGGTTGATATGGTAGGCAAAATGGCAAATTTAGATCCAAAGAAATCAGCAGGAAACCATTAGACTTGAGATGGTGGTGACCAGAAGTGAGGAAAGGTAGAGACAAAGAATAGAGATTTGAGAGATACTGAGGGAACTGAGTAGGTGAGATACTGGAAAAGAAAGAGAGGGGTAGAATATGACGCCAGCTTTTGGTCTGGATCATTGGGATATTGTTGGACAAAGAATATGACAGGAAAAACTGGAACAGGGATGGTCATAGGGTCAATTAAGGATCGTGTTGAGTGTGAGAGGCCTGTGGGTCTTCCAGGTGGATGTTCTGAAGGCAGTTGGATGTGATGGATGGAAGTTGAGGAGATAGATTCAGAAGCCAGTAGCTTGAGATGGTAATTCAGGTCATGAGTGTGAAAGGGATAGCCTAGAAGAGTGCGTAGACAGAGGAAGAAGGGGAAGGGGGCCCAAGATAGATCCCTGGGGAACATCACCATTCAAGGGATAGGTAGAGGAAGAAAGCCCCACAGAGGAGGCCAAGGAAGAACGACCAGAAAGTTGAAAGAGAACAAGGAGCATGTCCCAGAAGTCAAAGGATGCAACTTCAGGAAATTTTTGAATGGTCCACAGAGCTTAATGCTGCTGAGAAGTCAAGATAAGACCTGAAAAGTGTCTGTGATTTTAATCAACAAGGAAGGGAGGTTTCAGTGACCTTTGGAGAGAATAATTTCATGAAGTGATTGGGGAAACCAGATTTCAGTGAATTGAAGAGTGAATTTGGTATGAGATGAGGAAGCTCTCTTGAACGTAAATATAATATATCTATTTCTACACTAGGAGCAGAGGTCATCATACAACTCAGTTTCTAGACAAGGCCATTCTCCTTGTTGGTTGGTGGTTGATTGATTTTCTTTTCTTTTCTCTCTTTTATTTTTAACAAGTCTTTTTAAATTTAAGTATAGTTGACACACAATGTTATATTAGCCTTGGGTACACAACAGTGACTTGACAAGTTTATACATTATGCTATGTTCACCACAAGTATAGCCACCATCTGGCTCATTACAGTGCAGTCACAAGATCACTGACTGCATTCCCCATGCTCTGTTCTTCATTCCTGTGACCTACTCATTCCATAACTGGAGGCTTACCTCCCCCTGCACTTCACCCAGCTTGCCCAAGCCCCCACTTCTCTCTCCTTTGGCAACCATCAGTTTGTTCTCTGTATTTATAGTTCTGATTCTGCTTTTTGTTTGTTTATTTTTTTAGATCCCATTTATGAATTGAATCGTATGTTATTTGTCTTTCTCAGTTTGACTTATCTCAGTGTAATACCCTCTGGGTCCATCCATGTTGTTGCAAATGGCACGATTTCATCCTTTTTAATGGCTGTGTAATATTCATTTGTGTGTGTGAGAGAGAGAGAGATCCATTTGCCTGTTGATGGACACTTAGTTTGCTTCTATGTCTTGTCTATTGTAAATACTGCAGTAAACATAGAGGTGCATATATCTTTTTGAGTTAGTGTTTTTGTTTTCTCTGGGTAAATACCCAGTGTTGGAATTGTTAGATCATATGATACTTCTGTTCTTAATTTTTTGAGGAACCTCCATACTGTTTTCTACAGTGGCTATACCAATTTACATCCCTACCAACAGTGCAAAAGCTTCCTTTTTCTCCACATCCTCCCCAATACTTGTTTCTTATCTTCTTGATTTCAACATTCTAAAAAGTGTGAGGTGGTATCTCATTATGGGTTTGATTTGCATTTCCCTAATCATGAGTGAGGTTGAGCACCTTTTCATGTGTCTGTTGGCTATCTCTATGTTTTATGTGGGAAAATGTCTAACCAGGTCCTCTGCCCATTTTTTAACCAGACTCTTTTTTTGTTTGTTTGTTTGTTGTTTTCTTTTATTTTCATTTTCCTTCTCCATTCCCTTCATTTCAACCTAGAAGTGGCCATTTTCACGTGTTTGTTTTTCTCTTGTTTATAATATGCTCATAAATATTGTTTTATATGTGTGTATTTTAAAATTATGTCAATGGAAAAAAAATTATGTCAATGGTGTGTTATAGATCCCATTCTGTTATTTATTTTATCCAGCACTGTGTTTTTAAGATCCTCTAGTGCTGCCATGTGTCCTCCATGTGTACGTTCACCACATTTTATCATTCACCCCCCTATGATAGACACACAGGTTATCTCCACCTGCCCACCACCCCCATCATCAATATTGCAGTGAGCATCGTGCATTTCAGAACTTTCAGAACTGTATGAGAGTTTCCTTGCTCTCTAGGCCCAGAAACAGAATTACAGATGTGTAACCTGCCTGAGAACTGGCAGACTGCCCTCTGGAATGGCTAGGCCAGTTCACACTTCCATCAGCAGTGCCCAAGCTTCCTGCTCTGCACATCCCCACCTACACCTCACATTATCCAGCTTATAATGTCTGCCTATAGGATCTCCTTTTTGCTTTAAACTGCATTTCTTGGGTAACTAATAACCTTGAGTATCTCTTCATAGGCCTTTATTCTTTTGTATTTCCTCTTGTAAGTCACCTGTTCATATGTCAATTAGTCAAGAAGTGTGGCTCTGACAGAGGGGAGAGAAAATAGGGCAAGGAATTTTATTTAAGATAGGGAAGATTTGAGCATGTTAAAATGAAAATGAAAGGGAGGAAAAGCTTAGGATTCATCTTCCAAGGTTGGCAGGATGGACAGAAGGCAAGACAGTGAGGATCTGGCCTCACCCGAAAATAGCCATGAGACTTGGGTGGATGCGGGACTGACCGGGGCGGGGAATCTGTGCACAGATCACTGTCAGCTTTCCCTGAGCCCATCCCCGTTGTCCTCTCCACTTAGATGTAGAGGGGGTAGAGGATCCATGGAGTAGGATAGGAAGGGAAAGTGACCTCCCTCAGATTCTAGGAAAATGTTGTATATTGTGACTCTAAATGTTTGGAAATTGCTTAAAATTGCCAGGAGAGAGGAAAGATGCCTAAATTTCAGTGTATGGATTGTGGCACAAATAAAGTTAGAGGCACCTGACCCAATGGTGGGGGTTGAAGGACATTCAGAGTTAGAAAGGAAAGCATGAGCTCAGCACTGGACAGTGTAGGTCTTTGGCAGACTGTGTGTGATAGACGTGTTACAGAGTAGAGGTATGTCGTCATGGGAGGGACCATGCAGAATGGATTGAAGAGGCCAAGTCTGGACAGAGATGGACCATTACCAAGTCCAGGTGTAAAGTCATAAGGGCCTAAAGTGAAGTGGAAGCTTTAGAACATAAAAGAATGATGAAAGGAAGACACTTTAAAGGGCATAATGACTGGCTTTGATGATGAATAAATATTGAATAAGTACCCAGTACACCTAAGTGGGATAACTGAATGAGTAGATCAAGGAATATGGGGGGGGGGGACAAAAGGGTTTAAAGAGACTCCAGAGTTTGAGCTTAGGTCCCTAGGAAGAAGAGAATATTGGGTGCCTATATGTCCCAGGCACTGGAATATAATAATGAAAAAGACTGATGTGGCTGCTGCCTGAAAGGAACCTATAGTCTAGGCAGGGAGAAACAAAAACAAAAACTGGCAGATATATGAGTAATTACTATTATGATGAGTGCTAGGAAGGGGTCAGACAAGGTGCCCAGACTGGAGGATGCTTGGGAGGACTTCTACAAGGGGATAATATCTAAGAGGAGACCTAGGTGGTCTCCTGAGTGGCTCAGTCAGTTAAGCGTCTGCCTTCAGGCCAGGTCACGATCCCAGGGTGCTGGGATCAAATCCCATGTTGGGCTGTCTGCTCAGTGAAAAGTCTGTTTCTCCCTCTCCCTCTGCCTGCCACTCTGACTGCTTGTGCTCTGTGTGTGTGTGTGTGTGTGTGTGTGTCTCAGGTAAATAAATAAATAATTTTTTAAAAAAAAATAAGAGGAGACCTAAAGGACCAGACATGCAGAGATACTCCAGAAAGTGACACAAGCAAAGGGCACAGCATGCAGAGAAATGGCAAGCTGGAACAACTGAAAGGCTTGTGGGTTGCAGGTAGTGAGTCTGGAGAGATGTGCTTAGAGAGGAAGGCAGAAGTCAAACCATGCTAGGCATTACAACCATGATAAGGGGTTGACTTGTATTCTAAGTTCCAGTTGTATCTAGGGTATATGACTTTTTATAATAAAATATATAAATATAAAATTGATAAAATTTAAGTTTAATGGTAAGTGAACATTTTTATTGTACAGATTTTTGAGCCTATACCCAAAGTAGAATGAATCCCCACATGTGTAGAATGAACCCCCACATGTGTAGATCATTTCAAGTCAGCAGTTATTAGGGGTTTTCTACCTCATCTGCTTCCCATTTTGTGGTAGCATATTTAGGCAAATCCCAGATGACCTGTCCTGTCTGCCCCCCGACACACTACATTCTTCAGCATCTCTAAAAAAGGTTTATTTTCGGCGCCTGGGTGGCGCAGTGGGTTAAAGCCTCTGCCTTCAGCTCAGGTCATGATCCCAGGGTCCTGGGATTGAGCCCCGCATCTGGCTCTCTGCTCAGTGGGGAGCCTGCTTCCTCCTCCCTCTCTCTCTGCCTGCCTCTCTGCCTACTTGTGATCTCTGTCTGTCAAATAAAATAAATAAAATCTAAAAAAAAAAAAAAAAGGTTTATTTTCTAGGGCACCTGGGTGGCTCAACTGGTTAAGCAACTGCCTTTAGCTCAGGTCCTGATCCCAGGGTCCTGGGATGGAGTCCCACATCAGGCTCCCTACTCAGCAGGGGTCTGGTTCTCCCTCTTCCTCTGCTGTTCCCCCTGCATGTGCTCTCCTGCTCTCTCTCTGTCATATAAATAAGTAAAATATTTTTTAAAAGTTTATTTTCTTAGAACCATAATGCCATTATCACACCTAAGATAATTGACTATAATTTCCAGCTATCATCCAATATTGAGGCTATAATTCAGATATCTCTGGTTGTCTCAGAAATGTGTTTTGATAGTCATTTGATTCAAGATCCAAACAAGGTACACATAACATTGGTTATTACATCTCCTAAGTCTCTTTTGATCTACAACAGTCCCTACGCTTCGCCTACTTTTTTATTTGTTTAAAGCCATTGACTTGTTGAAGAAATAGTGTCAGTTGTCTGCAGAATATCCCAACTTGTGGGTCTGTCTCTTAATTTCTCTTATTGTCTTTTAGCTTGTCTTTTGGTCTCCTGTAATTCCTTTAAGGAGAACTTAACTCTAAAGATTGATCAGATTGAGGTTCAACCTTTTTGGCAAGAATGTCATTGGTTGTGTTATCCTTCATACTGTATCATATCAGGAGACACCCAGCATCTGTTGTTAGTGATACTAAGATTTATCAGTGAATTCAAGTGTTGGGAACTTGATTCCATTTCTTAGTTCTCCATTAGCCTAATTATTTTATTTTTAAAATATTTTTCTGAATCAATTATTTCACTAGAAATACCTCAATAATTATTTCAAATCAATTATTTCAACTTATTCTTAACCATCTCCAACACTGAGAACTTACTACCTCTCTGACAATTTTCATCAGAGAAGAGAGAGGTCACTGTGGGTATTCTAGAAAAGTCTTCATAGAAGGAGAGAAATTGGGCATTCAAAGTTTAATTCGACTACCGTAGAATATTACTTATTCTCCATGGGGTACAGAGAGAGGTTTCTCTCTCTCTGTGGAGAGAGACCAGGGGCTATCCTGAAAGAAAGTGAATTGGGAAAGATAAGAGGTAGGACTGGGTTGTAATTGCTTTCCATAAATGTAGATATTGAGCCCAAGAATCCCAATGGAAGATAGTCTTTGAAAACAGTGTATATTGAGAGTATCTTCTCTCCTCTCTCCTTTAACCATACCCAGTGGACATTTGCCTCTGTGTAGGACGTGAGGTGCTTATAGACGCTATTGAGGGCTGATCAACGCTGATCTGCACCTGTTACCCAACCAAATCTCTGGAATAACTGCTGGGGTCATGATCCCACCAGATCCCCACTCCCATTCCAGCAGCTGCAGCTTAACTGGAGCCAGTTCTTAGTAGGAGATTTTTCCATGATAAGAGTGGACAAGTTGTGACATGTGGACCTGAAGTCCCTGCCTGGTGACAGAAACTGGAGCAGATGGGTCTGGGGAAGCAGTGGGCTAGAATGGCCAGGGATTTGTAAATGCATCAGGATCCTTGATGGTGGCCACCGTGGATAGGAGTCTTGACACTTGAGGAATGCCTAACTGTACTCTGCCACTCACAGACTGGCAGCCAGGGCCACTCGGAATGGAAACTGCAGAGTGTAGGAAAAGCAGTGTGCCCTGGGGAGGGGAAGCAGCATGGTCCAGGTGCTGCTGCTGAGGTCCATCTGCTGGAAGGGTCACCCACAGGTGGCATGTTTATCTCACTGGGCCTCACTATCACCTCATGGTCCTGAAACTGCCCTGTTCTGTCCTGGGAGCTATGTGCTCAGGCTTAGCCATATTGAGATGGAGATGTGATTTCAGGGTGGCAATATCTGTAGACTGATGGAGGCGCCAGACTAGAGCTTGGCGGGGTGGGCAGGAGGTTAGGGTTTGAGATAAAGTTAGTGTACTCTATGCGGGGCGTCTCTTGGGTTCACGTGCTATTTTGGTATGTATTTGTTCTTTAAGGTGTCTGTGAATATGCAGTGAGATTACTACCAGAGGGAGTAGGAGGATGTTCTGTTTTAGTAAATGCACTGGCAGAAAAGTTACCAGGGAAACTTCAGGATTTAATCTCCTGACCTGGGTTGCCATAGTACCAAAATATTTTAAAAGCGGGTTTGGGGTAGCAGAAAGGGGCAGGACAAAATAGAAAGCAGAGGAGGAGTCCAACTTTACATCTAGACAGAAAATTAAAGGTAGGATGGGTCTCAGTTCTCTGCTGAAGGAAGACTGCATTGCAACAGCTTGCGACCCGTGACCCTGTGAAGGAACAGCAGCCTCCTCCTGTATTTCCCCCCCATGTCCCAGTCCTGAAGTAGAGTTTTGGGCTCTGCTGCTTCTCATCCATGCCACCCAGGGAAGAGGAGGTGGGGTGGGGAAGAAAAGAGCCACGCACCCCTTGTCTTCTGCCCCGTGCTGGTACTGTGGGAGGGCTGGTGCTGTGTGCGAGCTGGGTGCCGGCAGCCCCTGCGGGTGGGAGAGAAGCCGCCACAGCCACCTCTGCCACCACTTCCTGGATTCCCGACTGCCTTGGGGATCAACTGGGCATAGCACATGAGGTTGAGATTCTGAGGCTTCACACCTGATCTCAGAAGGTCCTGGGCGCACTGTGAAGGGTGAAGCTAAGGGTTTCCGCAGTGAAGCTGTGAAATCCACTTACCAAGCAGGCGCTCGTTCCGTGAGTGCCCTGTCCAATCAGATGAGCTTTTCTGTCCTGAGCTGCGGGTCAGTCTTCTAGGAACCCTTCCTGATCAAAATATAACTTGGCTTTAGGGGGTGGCAGAAGTTCGGCAGGTGAGGGTAAGCCTCTGGCCTGTCCCATTGCGATAGGCAGGTAGATAGACAGGAAAGGGGGTTTTCTCTGGGCACAATTTCACACAGGCGAGAGGGGAGCCACCTGTGTTCTGACAAGGGTGTCATGGGTTGGGAGAAGGATTTCTTAGGAGCTTGAGGGCGCATTGCTGGGGGATGGGTAGTGAAAGGACAAAGAACTACTTCTTATGCCCTTTCTCCTGGGTTTGCTGGCTGGGGAATAAGGTGCAGGTTAAGGTCAAATGTTAGTCACGTACTTGCTGTCTTCCATACTTATGGAAGACCATTCTAGATGCATAGATGACTTACATCATTAAAAATGTGACTAGATTACCTGAGTTCCATGTTCCCCTCAGGTAAGAACTTAAGTATCACTTCCATGACTCCCCGTTTGGTTAGGGGTCCCCCCCCCTATGAGCCCCCACCATACACTGCTCTTTTCAGTCATGTTGGCTTCTTTATTCTCAGGCCTTCAAAGGGATATCACGACAGTAATGAAAATTGACATGGGTGATGCTGGGAAAGCTCTGGGTCAAGCTTGGTTGTAGGTATTGTTTTTGCTTTTGTTTTGTTTTCCTGGAATAACCATCTGTAGCTCTCCTGTTTTCAGATGTTCTTTTCTTCTGTCTTTCACACCTGATTCTCCAAGATTCTCTCCTTGATGACCTACTGAGCACACCCCACCCCCTTCCTTAGCTCTGACAGAATGCAATCTGGTCAGGCCCCTGGGGTGGGCACAGTTATGAGGCAGGAGAAAGAGGAATTCCCTTGAGTTTCTGAATCTTCTTGCTTTGGTGGTTGTCTTCAGGGACCTGACGTTCTAAAAACCAAACCAAACACCCTAAAACCCTAGACTTGGTTATTTGGACATACACTTGTGTTGTATTACATTCCGGGCCAACCCATTGCCTGGCCGCTGCCTTCTCTGAGTCACAGCGGCAGGAAGCATGGCGTTTTTAAGCAGGATGAATTGCTGTCTAGTGGCTGCTCTTCTGCACCCGGGGCCATCAATCTTGTCTTGAATGCTGGGCCTGCTGGTGGGCCTGCTCAGGCTCATCTTTCTGGGGCAGACTTATTTACGGAGCCGTGGCAAAGGTAATCTCACCCCCCACCCTCCCACCAGCCCGTGGCCTGGGCCTCTCTCAGCCGCTCTTAAAAATAACCCAAGACTAGCAGGAGAGCCAGGGTCCAGTTACCTCCCGCAGCAGGATCTGATCTTACCTCACCTCCTGCGTCTGGCAGCTCGGCCCTTCATGGGGGCTACTGGACAGGCTTGCGGCCCAATGGGAGGTGGTCAGGCTGTCAGTTTTCCTGCGCAGAGCTGGGAGCCAGCAGTAGCCTCCCCTTCGGGGAAGCTGGGGGGAGCATGGGGAGGAGGGAGTTCTTCCCAGCTCTTTGCCCAACCAGTTCAGTGAGAAATCTCAGCCCTGGAAGTCCCGTCTCCATTTATGGAAGACAACAGGCTCTAAGTGATGAGGGTGTTCTTGGGCACAGGCCTGGCATGGTGGGGGATTGTGGGGTGAAGAATGGCTTCCCCACCTTACACCTTCCCTTTGCTGAGAAGCAAACACCTTTGCCAGGTCCTGAAAGCGGAGGAATGCCCTCTGTCCCCATGTGCTGTGTTATCCTGCCTAAATCTAATCTGCTTCCCTAAAAGCTATCTAGTAGAAGGGGATAAATGGGCTATGGCTTCGGCTTTAGCCCTAGCTGTAGCAATAACTCCCTAGATGACCTTGGGAAGGCCTCGTCCAGTGTGAGGCCTTGGTTTTCTTCCTTGTGCAGTTAAGATGGATAATTCTGGCTCCTGTCTTACCTCAAAGGGATGTGGTGGGTTTGATTAATCAGCCTGGGGGAAAGGGGTCTGCAGTGATTCTGTGTCGAAAAAATAAGGGCAACAGCACTGCATTTACACTTGGATCGGTGAGCTTGCATCATTTCTTCAAACTTATTCCGGTTTGGGTGTGTGAGTGTGTGTGTTAGATGTGTGTGTCCATGTGTGGATGTCTGTGCACATGTGCGTGTTGGAATGTGTGTGTATGAGTGTGGGAGTGTGGCATGTGTATGCACACATTCGTGGAGGGAGTGGTATACCTCACAGCTCACTGGTTGTTCACACTTGGCATTTTCCTGCCTCATGGCCTCCCCACCTCCACCCCCTTTTGTTTCTTGCAGCCTCTGGGCTCCATATTGGGTCTTAGAGACTTGATCTCCTGAATCCCTTTAGTCCATGGGAAGTTGCCTGAAAGGCAGGTATTGGTGGGGAAATTAAGGCGGAAGGAAAGCTTGTCATTTTCCAAAGGCCCAAGACATTTAGGACCTAGCCCTGTACCTCTAGCTTTTGTCCCCCTTTTCTCCCTGACCTTGCCCTCACCCTCTAGTAACATTGTCAGGTTCCGAAATTTTGCCATGTTTTCTTTCTCACCTTCAGAACTCTTGTACCTGCTCTTTATCCCCTTTGTTTAGACCTGTCCCTTTCCATTTATCCCCTCACAGAATGCCTCTAAGCTCCCTTTAGGAACCAGCTTAGACTTCCCTCCCTCTGACGTGACATGAGTCGTCCACCATTCCTTGTTCTTTCCCAGTGGTGGCACACATCATACCTTACTGGAGTTGCTTATTTAATTGGGCATCTTGCTGCCAGAGTGTAAACTCCATGAGATCAGGGACCTTCCTTTCTTGCTCCTGACTGCCTAGCACAGTGCCTGCCCTTTGGTTAGGCCTTGGTACATATGTGAATTAATCACGGATGAATGAGCAAACATGATAAATGATGGGCGAATAAGAACACAGAGCTCCTGCTGCCCATGTGCATTGCATGGGTGAACATACTTGGCTCCACCATCCGTGAGATCCCCTCACCACCACCCCCACATAACACTGATGAACCTGATGGGACAGCAAGTCATCTGGGCTCCTTGGTCTGATTTGGAATTCAACAGAAGACCTTGTCCACATACCTGGTTGCATTTCAGAGAAGGCAAAACCAAGAGCTCAGCTTTCTAACTATTTGCTGCTGGGAAAGCACTGGGAGGGATCTTGGGCAGCCTCTGAGAAGAGTCCACTTTCCCCAGCAGCTGCCAGGACTGGTGGCATCTGTGGCATCTCACATTTGGTCTCTCTCCCCATTGATGCACATTTGAGCGGGACTCCGTCAACTTCTACCTTCTCACCTCTCCTTCCTGTCCCCACCTCCCCTCCAGGTTTGGTCCTTGCCCCAGTCCAAAGGGTAGAGCTTCTCTTCTGCCCAGCACCCGCCTCAGCTCCCCACACCATCCCTCACCGTGCCCAGCCCCCTGGCTCCCAGAGAACCTCCCTTCTCCCCCGCTCCTGCAGCTGTGGTGGCTGTAGGTTTGGAGGAAGCGGGCTTGCAGCGACTGACGTCTCCACCTGCTGGTCGTCCTGACCCTTTCTGCATGCAGCTCTCCATCCCTGCTGCCACAGTCGCCGTTCCTGTGGCTGCCGCCGCTGCTGCCGCTGCCGCTGCAATATTCTATAACCCAGAGACCCCGGGGGAAGCATGGCCTGTCCGCTGGCATGGTGTGCTGCTCCCTCCAGGACCTACCCCTGTTGGATGCTCCAAAGAAGTTTCCCCTGAGAAAAAGTCCAGGGGAGGGGAGTTAACCCTCTGACTGTGTTGCTGTCCCCCCTAGGGACCCTTCCATGAAGACTGAGGCAGGCGAAACTGCTGAGAGCCTGCTGACATGACATCGGCCACGGAGTTTGAAAACGTGGGCAACCAGCCACCGTACAGCCGGATCAATGCCCGCTGGGCTGCCCCGGACGATGAGCTGGATAATGACAACAGCTCAGCCAGGCTCTTTGAGAGGTCCCGGATCAAGGCCTTGGCAGGTACCATTTGGGGCCGTGGGGGTTAGAGGAGCCGGTCTCATAGTCCCCAGGTTCAGTCCCCCTCCCTGCCTTCGGTCAGTCCTCTGTGTGAACTGGCATGAGCCGTGGCAGGGGCGTGAGGGAGATAACAGTTATGTGGCTCAGAGAGACCCAGCCCTGTTGGGAGGGAGCACAGGCTCAGGCAGCCTCTGCTCCCAGGCATCCCTCACTTCATCCCAGGTGGGAGGAGGTGCAAGGTAGGCCCTGCCCTGTTCCTCTGTCCTGAATGACCTGGGGCCAGAGTCCCAACGAAGAAAAAGTCTGGGTGAAGGAGTGTCTGAGGGGCTAGATGGCCAGCTGGCAGTGCATGGGGCTTCCTGATGCACTCAGTCTCCTGCCTGGTCCTGGAGAGAGAAACTGTTGTCATCCTCGCTGTCGTCCTGAAAGAAGAGAGTGATTTGATAGGAAATTGAGAACAGATAACATCCTCCCCATAGTGGCTCAGGAAGCCAGATTTTCTGGACTAAACCTCTTATCCTTAAACTGGAATTAGATTTTTACTTAGCAGGTTCATAATAGATTTCTCTGTGTGTGTGTGTGAGAGAGAGAGAGAGAGAAAGAGAGAGAGAGTGTGTGTGTGTGTGTATGTGTGCGCGCACAGGCTCGCACTTAAATCTCCAGCAGAAATGGTTTCTCCTCCACCCTGCTGGCTGAGATGAGATTCTTGGGATTTTTTCCTGCCAACTGCTGTGACCATTGCCTCCCTGGAGTCAGCCCAGGGAAGCTATGCTCTGGTGCTACGTCCTTGGCCAGTAAAGAAAGTTTGAGTTCCGTGGGGTAGTGGATGGGTAGAAGGAGGAGAGGTGGACTCCACCAGTCATGGAATGCTCCACCCGTCCTTCGCCCAAATCAGATTTGTTGCCCCATCATCAGCTGTCTCCACCTTCACTTTGTAAGAAGGACCCAGCCTCTCCCATAAGCACTTTCTAGAGTGAGCCTTCCAGTGCTCCATCACTCAGTGGCCCTTTCCGAACTTCCTAGTACTACTCTTCTCCCTTCTCTCCCTCCACTGTGCTCCCAGAAGCCTCAGTCTCCAGCTGACTCTGAGGAATGAGCAGGGCTCTAGGCCCCTCTGGGACCATAATGGCCTTTCACCTTGCAAGTGTCTGGGTTTCCCATTCTGTAGAAGCAATGGGGTGTCTCATTTCCTGGTCATGATGGAGAATCCATGCAGGTCACAGCCATCAGCTCTTGTGCCCTTGTTCTTTGTAGGAAACTCCCTTTCTTTTTCCTTCATCCCCTCCTCCCCATTCCCTACCCTTAAAAAGTCCTTCCTTGATTTCCCTTGAGGACAGATAACAGCACCAATCCCTTGCTTTGCTTATGTAATCTTAACCTCTTTCAATAAGCAAACTAGGAACCCTTGTCTTTGCCAGTCTGGTTTTACCTTCTTTATGTCTCGGAGCCTGCTGAGCCTGACTGCAGTGACCCTGGTGACAGAGGGGGGTGGGATTCCGTAAGTCTTGTCAAAGGACAGTATGAGGAGTGGAACTGTCTTTTGTGCAGGGATCCTTTGATACGTTTCACAGACACCCTATTTTTTAAAGAAACCAAGATAAATTCCATTTTAACAGTGATTTATTGTACTCCTACTCTGTGTAAAACTAAAACTCTTGACCAGATGTGAAAATGGAAAAGAAACCACAGAGATGAATTCAACATAGTATCTGTCTCTAAGGAGTTTATGATCTATTAGGGAAAATGAACAATGTTCATAATTAATTAGCTTAAGTTGAGTTAGAGTAGAACCATAGGAAATTCGCATAATTAAATGGCAATGAGAGAGCAAAGGAGGAGGTGCAGGCAGAATCAGGAGCTCGTGTGTGGAGAAGGCCCTCAGAAGTGAAGGGTGACACACAGGCATGACACAGCTTCATCCATTTCAACTGTGTGAGTGGCAGCCAGGTCTAACAAGCTGGTTGGGAAGCTGGCGGAATTAAGTTGATCAGGTTGATGGGTAAAGAGACTCCATCTGCCTTGCCTGGGTCTCCCTAAGAGCTTGCAGCTCATCTACTGAGACTCTGTGTGCACCCCCTGCCGCCACTATCCCCCGGGTGGGGGAAGCGCAGAAGTGCACGCCTGGACGTGATTTAGAACATCTGGCCAACAGGTAACCACGGCAGTTTGGGAGTTTGGGGTCCATTCAGGATTTTTAAAAACAAACCTAAGTAGTCTGTTGACTTTCCTGAGAGTCCACTCTGACTGACCTGTGGGAGAAGCCAAAGCTTTGTGAGGGTCCAAAGTAGAGAGGTGAGCTGGACCTGTTCTGGTGGATAGGCAGAGCTCAGCAAAGGGCTGTCAGGTGCCACCAGTTTTCTTGACCCTTTTCTCTTCAGTGTTATCTTTGGGGCTGCCCTGGCAGCCTAGGCAGGGATCAGTGTTTCCACAGAGACTGAGGGATCAGAAGTGTCTCTGGTTCCTCTCATTCCAGCCACTCCCCCACGCCTAAGAGCATTCTGGCAAGGAAGGTATTTGGTCCTGTATTTCTTATAAGATGGCGGTCATCTGCTTTGTAGGTATATGTGGCAAGGTTGGAAAGATGGGTCTAGCCTTTTATTTCTGAAATTGAAGGTCTTGAGGTGAGGAGGAAAATGTCACAGGACCCAGATTCCACCGTTAATGCTACTGCCATGATGTTTAAATTCATTTCCTATTTCATAAAATGCGATGGAAGTACTTTCCCACAGGTGGTGTGAAGGTCAAGTAAGATAAAGTTTATGAAAGTTTTTTATTAGTAATAAAATACTAGAAAAATGTTAGTTTTTACAGGAATTAACTGTCCTTTCTCTTAACTTCAGACATTCAGGATCATTAGCTCAGTCACTGTCCCAGTTATCTTGGCCTGTTCGTAGGCCAGTTTCTTCCTTTTTAACCCCACCCTCCTTTGTCTTAGAAAGCCTGGATTTGAAAAAGGAGCCAGGGACCAGGAAATCTGGCTAAAGCTTGTGCTTGGAGCTCTTGGCTCAGTCCCCAGAGACCCAGTGCCCACAGGGATGAGGCCCCATGCTTTGTAGATCTTTCTCTTTAAGGTTGCTCAGCCAGGATCCCAGCCATGTCTCTGCCATCAGCCGGGTGACCCAGAAGGCCCAAGAAACCAAAGGACAATGAGTCTTATTAGATGCTCTTCCTCGTGTGGCAGATTCTCTGGGTCCTTCTCCCCTTAGTGACCTGTGGTTAGAAAACTTGCAGTTGGTTAACTGGACTCCATTTTTTTCTGCCTCTTAAGTCACCTTCCTCTCAGTTCCAAAGGAAATACTCTCTATTCTGCCTTTCAGACCATTCCCAACTCTCCCTCTCTGGACTGAAATAAACAAGCCATCTGGTTATTCTGTGTGGAAACTGCCACATTTGTATACAAACACCTGACCTCTGTCCAAATGAATCACTGGATTCCACACTGTGGATGAGCCTGACTAGAGTGAAGGGGGAGGTGGGCAAGAAAATGCTGCAGAAGGCTCCTGGACGGGGATGGATTTGACCTCAGCAGTGCTGGGGCAGGGTGCAGGGTCCAAGCAGGAATATTTGCCCAGTAGGTCCCTGGGCAGATGTTAGCTCTCTGCATCAGCATCTGAAAGCTGACAGCACCTCATGAGGTTAAGTGCTGGGTAGCCCCGAGGCTTCTTCCTGAACAGGGGTGGTTCTCTGCCTTGATGACTAATTTTTTGAAAGCTTAGGGGAAAGGGTGCAGTTGAAAAGCTCAAGTCTACCTCCTCCAAGAGGATCCAGCCTTCACATCTCAGTAGAAAGTCTTCTGGTGTCTCCTAGAGCCACTGTTATTTTCGCTTACACCTCATTTCCTGTCCTTCCTCTTTTTCGTCCTGGGAGCCATTCGGTAAACATTTGTGGCTGTCTGGATGAGGGATGAGGCACTGCAGGCTGCAGGGAATTTACCAGCCAGAAAAGTCCGTCCTCTGTGCTCTCTCCTCATCTCAGAGGCGGCTTCTGCCTGCCTGCCCCCTTGCACCTGTCCTGGTGCCCCACTGATTTGGGTGAGGACACTGCCTCGGGCGTGGGAGAGAAGGAATGCAACAGAAAGGTGCCCCCCCCCAAAGAGAAACCGTGTGCATGAGCCTCCCCTGCCTTGCCCACTCAGATTAGTATCTGGGCATCCCAAGTGCCACCCACTGCAGGATTTCCAGCTCCTCAGAGCACAGAGGCATCTGGAAGGTTGCAGTGCTGAGAGCGGTCCGGGGCCTCTGGTGAAGGTCTGTGAGAAAGAGCAGGTCCAATGTGCCCTTCATCCTCTTCTGTGGCCCAGGGAATACAGAGCCATCCTTCTCAAACAAAGGGTACAAATTGGTGTAGCCCACTCTGGTTTTGCCTTTAAATCAGAATCCAAGGGGTGTTTCATGCTAGAGATGCCTTTCCTTTCTGCATTCTGTCTTTGTAGCCTTCTTACTAAACAGGAGGTGAGGTCGCGCGTGGTGAGGTTGGTTGAGGACAATTCAGAGAACACAACAGGCAGCAGGTGCACAGCGGGCTGTGTCCCTGTGCTCTGAAGCACAGAGTTGCTGCCACTTAAAACCTTGAACGTCTTCCAGACCCACTTTGCCCAGGCCCCAAGTTTAAGTTCTGTGACTGACAGATATTCCGCCAGAGCCTTAGAACAGTGGCCCTCCGACCCTGCCACTCCCTGCCCACCCATGTTGGCTCCCTGGAAACTCCAGAGAGAGGGTGGTGTGGGCTCCTTCCTGACTTTGGTAGCAAAAGGTTACGCTTGCCCTTTCCCTGGGCCTCTTTCCCCACCTGCACCAGGATGACACTGATCCCAGGTGCCCCAGAGGTGCCCCAGTTGCCTGAGAAGGGCTTTGTGTCCAGAGGCTGAATGATGTCTTTCAGAGAGCAGGATTTCACCACAGTGTGTGTGTGGAGGGGGGTGGGGCATAGGCTCGGGATTCTGCAGCTTCTTGGCAGCCTGTTAAGTTGACAAGTTCACATGCAGCTGCTGGAGACCAAGGCATCAGGTGTTAATGTTCTGAATGTCTCTCTTAAGCTACCTGTGAGAACAAAGATGGTGTCATTAATGAGGGGTTTTAAAAAATGTTTTCCTCTCAGCTTTCAAAACATGAGTCGGAGCTCTGTGGAGAGACTATATTTTGGGAAAATATACTATTCATAGAAATATGTATAATCATCAGCAATCATTTTAGTATACTGTCAGAAGAAAAAATAATTGGCTCAGCAGCTTTTTCGGGGAGGTCAGCCATTGTGAGTTTCCCCTCCTTTCCGGAAACACCGCTGCTCAGATAAACCCGCTGGTGACCTGTGCAGACAAATCAGTGAGAGGCCAGCCTGCCCCCCGTGCTGTGCAGTTGGGGTGGTCTCCCCTGCTCCAGACGGAGCACCTTCTCCCACTGGCTCCCTCCCCTCTCCAGAAAAGCTGTTCTTCCTCTGAGAATGCTTTGCAGAACCAAAGCTGTCCCCATTTCTGGGTGACTGCTATCTATCATTGTGAAGATGCTTTTCAAATATTAATACACCGAGGTTAATAATAAGACTCTTCCCTCCCTGTGCCGTGCAGTCTGAGTGAGCCGCGGGCCTAGGCCCCTCCATCTTCGGGACATTCTTGTGGGCTGTCCGCTTCATTCCCAAGGGCAGGCTGTGACACCAGACCTTGACTGTGCTTATGGCTTCCAAAGCAGCTGGCATCCGTTTCCCCCTTCTCCAGCTAGGCGCTCCCTGCGTGCTGCTTGGCCGAAGAGACACCAGGAAAGTTGTTTCCAAGCATCTGTAGCAATTGTTCCTTTTCCTTTTTTATCGTGTCACTGGGAGAGTGACAAGGAAGCTGGAAGCAGCTGAGTCTCTGGAAGCATTTTGCCTCCAAACCCTTTGGCCTTCAGACTCTGGAAACCAGATCTCATTTTACAGTCCAGTGAGAAGGAAGTGGATCAGATAATCACACGTGTCTCTGTACATGTAGACATATGTGCACGATGACAAAGTATGATGAATTCCATAAAGATTTACTGAGAACTATGAGTTTCTAACATAACCTACAGCTCGTACCTCATCCAAGGAGGAGTGGGGCTTGTTGGAGTGAGCGCAGGCGGGGAAGGAGGGGTGGAGATGGGAGGGGCAGGCAGGGGCCACATCGCAGGGCCCTTCTAGGCAGTTGGTATCTTCAGGGTCCTGGCAGGAAGCTGCAGGAAACTGAAGAAGGGTGGCTGAGGGGTTTACTGAGACTATTTGCAAAGGAGCTGCAGGGTCAGCGGGTCAAAGGGTGGGAGCCTGTAGCAGAGAGCGCTGTAGGCACTCAGGACAGGAACTGCGGCCTTCAGTAGAGGGCCAGAAGGATGGAGCTGCTCCCACACCCATCAAAGGGTTCTCACAGGGAAGCATGGTTACATTTGGGTTTTGGATATCACTCTGACTTCAGTGGGGGGAACAGGTTATGGGGAGGCTGTGCAAAAGTCTGGGAAGGAGAAGATGGCAGCATGAGCCAGCTTGGGCGCCGTCGACAGGGAGAAGTGAGCCGTCCTCACATCGTCATTCTTCTGGCCTCTTGCACTATCATGGGCTTTCCTGAATTAGGTGACCTTGGCCAAGTCACTTTTCTGCTCCTCACCTGAAAAACAAGGGGCTTGAGCCTCGACGATGCACTTTCCAGCTTTGGCAGCCTGGGAGGAAGCCACCTGTTAGAGTAGCGCTGACCATATGCCTCTACCCCGAACCATGGAGCTTTGGTTCCTGGCTTAGGGAAAGGGAATAATCGATCCTTTTTAGCAAATCAGTAGATTGTCCAGAAATTCTCAGTTCAATAAAGGCTAGGCTGCAACTGAGTCCCAGACTATCTCAACCTCTGTGGCCTTGTGTTCTCAGTGTCCTCTGTCCTCGCAGCCACCGTCTGCATGCAGGACAGGGCTTGGTGCTGGCACGCTGCTGAGTGGTCTCTGCACTCTTTATCCAGATGATCTCACTGGCTTCTCCCACTCCGAAGGAAGCAGGGCAGAGCTATCACCACACCCCTCCACAGATTCTGGAGGCTGCTCAGCAGGGAGCTCCAGGACCAAATCCCAAGGATCATCCCAGCAGCCTTAGGGCTACTGGGCTGCGCACCTGGGCTTTCTCGAACATCCTTCAGACCTGCATTATCTCCTCCTCTGCATCCCACCCAGAACACCCCTTCCCATTTTCCTTCTCCCAGCAGCTTCTTGAGCCCCTTTGATCAAAACCCTGAGTTCCTTTTTACTTCTGTCCTCCAGCCTCTGAGTATGATCCCCTGCTGTGAGTCAACTGACCCTTGTTCTGCGGTTGTCCCACTGGACTCTGTCCATTTCATTTGCACAGGTCACATGTCAGTTGGGGCCATGGTGCTGCAGGCAGAGACTTCAGTAGCTGCCTCCCAGCGGAGGCCCTGGCCTCTCCCTGTCTGGTCCCGTTTCCACAGCACTTTGAAGCATTGTCCTTCAAGAAACTTTTAGTGACATGTTGCTTTACTTAAGAACCTCCAGGCTTTGCTGCTCCCCCTGCTTGTGCCCTCTCTCTCTCCCTCTGACAAATAAAATCTTTAAAAAGAAAGAAAAGAAAAAAGAGCCTCCAGACTTTTCTTTACCTGGAGTATAAAGTTCAAATTCCCTAGACTGTCCTTCAGCTTCTTTGCTCTGGGTCAGTTCACTGCTTCTCACCTCCCCTGCCAAGACATGCACACCTGTACGCACATGCCCTCACACACACATTTGCCAGTGTCCACGTCGAGGCCTTTGAACAAAACCTCCCTCCTTCCCTGCCATTCTAAAACCATGATCATCTTCAAACTTCACATCCAAACTAACCTTCTTCAAAGACATTTTTTTAAAAATCTAAACTGATCTATAATAACTTGCTTTCTTTTTCTACTATATGCAAAGACCCTATTTTAAAAACAATAGGATGCATACTTTTATATCTTTAAACATTTTTATTACCCCAAAAATATATAATAAAGTTAGCAAAATAGATTAAAAACGGGAAAACTGTGGTGCCTGGGTGGCTCAGTGGGTTAAAGCCTCTGCCTTCGGCTCAGGTCATGATCCCAGGTCATGGGATCGAGCCCTGCATCAGGTTCTCTGCTCAGCCGGAGGCCTGCTTCCTCCTCTCTCTCTGCCTGCCTCTCTGCCTATTTGTGATCTCTGTCTGTCAAATAAACAAATAAAACCTTAAAAAAAAAAAAAAGGGAAAACTAGGGATACTGTTAATGACCCATACAGATATTTTAATGCCTATAGATATATGACTATGTGTATAAATGCATGCCTATTAAAACATTATCTAATATTATGATCTTGGACTCTTTGTCACTGAGCAGTTATATTGTGAATATCTTTTCAGGTCAGTAAACATGTAGAGTATCCTCTTCATGGCCATATAATGTTCCTTTGTGTTAATGTAGCCCAGTCTAGTTCACCAGCATCTTCGCGTTCAACTCTGCTCCTTTCAAAGTCAGTCTTCTGTGCTTTATTCTTGCCTTTGCAGGTATGTAGTAAGCATCCTAGAGTTGTCTCTTAGAATCAACCCTAGATAGGTTTTAGATCTTGCAGGTAGGGGAATCATGTTCTAGCCATTCACAATACTACTGTGCTGAAAGTTGGTTGGCTGAAAGAAAAGTTCCTCTCAAACTAAACTATGGGGTTGAATTTGTGCCATCAACATCATTTATGATGCACCCCTAAGGGTCTGCCGCTATGCTAGGCTTTATAGCATTGCTGTCTATATCTTCAGGGTTTGTCACGAGTTCATGGGAGTTACAAGTATCGCTCACTCAGGTTCCCAAAGCTCTCGGCTCCCTAGTATGAGAAGGAGAAGAATCTGAAGCTGTAAACTTGCAAAGTGCTCAACATTAAATGATTGGCTTCAGGCCCAGGCTAGGGGTCCATGGGCCACCCGTGATGCCTCTTCTCCCTCTTGTCTTTCTGACCACCGAGCTTTACCCATACCTTAGGGCTGGATGCTGGTAAAAATACAGGCTTCCTCAAAACAAAACAAAACAAAACAAAACAAAAACAAAAAAAACAAAAACAAAAAACCTTTGTAACTTTTCATCAGTCATTTATTCCTCAGGGTTTATGAGCTTTCTATCCTATTTTTCTTCATGACATCTGCTGTTTCTTATTATAAAAGGAATACATGTTCATTGCAGCAATTTTAGAAACTATAGATAAGCAAAAAGCAAAGTCACCCACAGTCTTACTGCTCAGCTATAACAACATCCAACTGAGGCTTTCATTTTTAAATGGATATTAAAATTATAAGACCAGGGTCATATTATTCATATAATTTTATAATCTGAACTTTCCCTTAAAATGTATTCTAATATCCTTTCTTGCCACTGAAAGGTCTTCTACAACCTTATTAATATCTTTATAAGTACCGAAATGATCATATAATCCTGTTTTGAATATTTAGGTTGCTATTCTCTCCTCTTGAGAGCAGATTTGTAACAGACAAAAGAGGGAGATGAAGCACGCATGCAAGGAATTATATAGGCGGCAGGAAGAACTAGGAAATATATATGTGGCAGGAAGGACTAGATGCGCATAGACCTAGAAATAAAATAGTTCAGCCTTACCACTTGGCTTCAGAACAGCCAGTGTGTAAGAAACTTTTATTTTTAAAATATCCCCCCTGGGACTTCTGATAACAAACTTGCCAGGTACCATGATGTCAGGAAGTGAACCAGATGCTGGAGTGGGTGGGGTCAGTGGCAGGTGTGGTGGGGCCAAAGGAGGAGGGAAGTTGAAGGAGGAGCCAAGAGGATGCCTGGAGAAGGTATAACATAGCAGAGGAAGAACCTTGACCCCAAGGAGAGAGGGCTGCGCTTTGAAACAACTTTCTAGGATAGAGGGCCAGACCTCCTAGAGTAGCTCTGTGGTGGTCAGGGAGGCCGAGGGAAACTCTCCCTCCTGAGCTCTGTTCTCAGGGGGTGTAGGGAGTGTTCCTTAATATTTTCTTTAGGATAGGAAAAATGTATTTCCATATTGAATAAATAATAGGTACATCCAATAGGTAACACTCAAAAGATGCATAAAATGAGTTTTATTCCCACCTTGGTCCCTCCAGATACCAGTTCTTTTCCCAGGACCAGTGTTATCAGTTTCTCATGCAACTTTCCAGGAATATTTTATGTATATATTTCCAGATGGTCTATATTATTTTCCCAGTGGTTTTTTTTTAACTATACATTGTTCTATAATATGCTTTTCCCCGACCCAAGATATATTGAAGATTGTTTTATTTCTATTAATACATAAACAACCTCTTTTTTATAGTAATTAACTATTCTACATATGGACATACAATTTTAATTTAACCATCCCCTATTAGTGAACATTCCAGTATTTGTCTCTTTTTAAAAATGCAATGAATAACCTTATATATAGATTATTTCCCAATATATGAGTTTATCTGTAGGACGTATTCCTAGAAGTGGAATTACTAGGTCCAAAAGTATGTGCATATGTAATTCTGACCAAAATTGCCAAGTCTTGCCAAAATTGCTCTGTTACTTTCTCTAGCAACATATGAATGTTTTCTTTTCCCACGCCTTAACCAAACACCATATTTTATCACACTTTTCGGTCTGTGCCCACCCAATAAGTGAAACAGTATCTTGATGTCATTGTACTTTCTGGCTTTTAGTATAAAAATTTCAAACATACAAAAAAGTAGAGCTAAAAGTGTAATGAGTCATCGACTTAACAACTGTTCATTTTTTGCCATATTTGCTTGTCCATTTGGGGGGTTGAAGTATTTTTTTTAATTATTTGTTTAAATTTTTAAATTTTTTTATAAACATATAATGTATTATTAGCCCCAGGGGTACAGGTCTGTGAATCGCCATACTTCACAGCACTCACCATAGCACATACCCTCCCCAATGTCCATAACCCCACCACCCTCTCCCATCCCCCTCCCCCCAGCAACCCTCAGTTTGTTTTGTGAGATTAAAAGTCTCTTATGGTTGGTTTCCCTCCCGATCCCATCTTGTTTCATTTATTCTTTTCTTACCCCCCAAACCCCCAACGTTGTATCTCCACTTTCGGGGGTTGAAGTATTTTTAAAGTAAATTGAAGATCATCACAACATTTTACCCCTAATACTGTAATATGTACCTCTGAAAAACAAGAACATGTCCCACCTAACCATAGTACCACTATTACACCTCCCTTTACCCCTAGCTTAAAGCTATGTGCTGTCAAAAATGCAGACTGAATAAAATTGACATCAACTCTACTATAATCTAACATTCATTTAATATTCAAATTTTCCCAGTTGTCTCAAAAATGTCTTTTATGATTAATGTTCTCACACTAATTAAGGACCATTTATTAAATTTTGTGTATATGTTTATACTTTTAATTCATACTTCTATGACTACCTTGGACAAATTTGTGCACATTTAAGAGATTTTACAGTTTTTTGTTAACTTTTTGTTTACATACGTATGTCTATTTCACTATTGAATTGTTGGTCCTTTTCCTCATTAATTTGTATATGTTCCTTATATCCCAAGTTAATTGGCCCTTTGTGATGTGAGTTACAAATATCTTTAGTCATTTGTTTGACTGTGCCTATCTAACCTACCCAAGTGTGGGTTTTTTTTTTTCATTTTAATTAGGAGGAACAGAAATTTTGCCTGAACTTTTTTTTTTTAAGATTTTATTTATTTATTTGACAGACAGAAATCACAGGTAGGCAGAGAGGCAGGCAGAGGACAGAGAGAGGGGGAAGCAGGCTCCCCGCTGAGCAGAGAGCCCCGTGTGGGGCTCGATCCCAGGACCCTGGGATCATGACCTGAGCCCAAGGCAGAGGCTTTAATCCACTGAGCCACCCAGGCGCCCCATGAACTTTTTTTAAATGTAATTGAGCTTTCAATCTTTTATTTTATGCCTTTGGAATTTTATGTCCTATACCAGCATTACAAAACAAAAACAAAAACAAAAAAACCTCAACCATGATTTGTTTTGGTATTTTTATGGTTTCATTTTTACATTTCAGTTTTTATCCAAATGAAATTGTCCTGGAATGTGAGGTATATATTTAAGGCAATTTTTCCTGGATAGCATCTAGTTTTGTCCACACTTCTTATCCAATAATCCTTCTTTCCCCTTTGTTTTTGAAATACCACGTTTATCAGGTATCAAATGCCTATTGTGCTTGGGACTATTTCTGTTCCATCGATGTTTCTATTCATATTCTAGTAGCACACAGTTTTATCATTGTACGTTTATGCTGTGACTTACTATCTGATAGAAAAAAACACCTGGAAAGGCCTGTTCCTCTTCTTTGGGAATTTTCCTAGCGATTTTTGTTTTCCTAGTGAGTTTTCTCATAGCTTCTCTAGTTTCCCTCGAATAATACAATTTAAATATATTTAAAATAATATTCAATATAGATTAATTTAAAGTAAACTGACAACATTATGATACTGAGTTTTCCTATTCAAGAATTGGATGTGCCTTTCTACACAAGTGTTCAAATCTTTTGTGTGCCTCAGGAGCACACAAAGGAAAATTCAAGTTTTCTTTTAAATGTTATTTTAAAGATTTTATTTATTTCTTAGAGATAGTATGAGTTGGGGGGGCCAGCAGAGGGAAAGGGAGAAACAGACTCCCCACTGAGCAGGGAGCCCAAGGTGGAACTTGATCCCAGGACCTTGAGATCATGACCTGAGCTGAAGGCAGATGTTTAACGGACTGAGCCATTCAGATGCCCCTCAGATTTTCTTTATGTAGATTTTACACCCTATTTATTTTTTTTATTAACATATAATGTATTATTAGCCCCAGGGGTACAGGTCTGTGAATCACAAGGTTTACACACTTCCAGCAGTCACCATAGCACATATCTTCCCCAACGTCCATAACCCAACCACCCTCTCCCTACCCCCCAACTCCCGGCAACTCCCAGTTTGTTTTGTGAGATTAAGAGTCTCTTATGGTTTGTCTCCCTCCCAATCCCATCTTGTTTCCTTTATTCCTTTCCTACCCCCCAAACCCCCCCCCACGTTGCCTCTCAACTTCCTCATTTCGGGAGATCATATGATAATTATCTTTCTCTGATTGACTTATTTCACTCAGCATAATACCCTCTAGTTCCATCCACGTGGTTGCAAATGGCAAGATTTCATTTCTTTTGATGGCTGCATAGTATTCCATTGTATATATATACATTACATCTTCTTTATCCATTCATCTGTTGATGGACATCTAGGTTCTTTCCATAGTTTGGCTATTATGGACATTGCTGCTATAAACATTCTGCACGTGCCCCTTTGGATCACTACATTTGTATCTTTAGGGTAAATACCCAGTAGTGCGATTGCTGGGTCATAGAGTAGTTCTATTTTCAACTTTTTGAGGAACCTCCATGCTGTTTTCCAGAGTGGTTGCACCAGCTTGCATTCCCACCAACAGTGTAGGAGGGTTCCCCTTTCTCTGCATCCTTGCCAGCATCTGTCATTTCCTGACTTGTTAATTTTAGCCATTCTGACTGGTGCGAGGTGGTATCTCATTGTGGTTTTGATCTGTATTTCCCTGATGCCGAATGATGTGGAGCACTTTTTCATGTGTCTGTTGTCCATCTGGATGTCTTCTTTGCAGAAATGTCTGTTCATGTCTTCTGCCCATTTCTTGATTGGATTATTTGTTCTTCGGGTGTTGAGTTTGATAAGTTCTTTATAGATTTTGGATACTAGCCCTTTATCTGATCTGTCATTTGCAAATATCTTCTCCCATTCTGTCAGTTGTCTTTTGGTTTTGTTAACTGTTTCCTTTGCTGTGCAAAAACTTTTTATCTTGATGAGGTCCCACTAGTTCATTTTTGCCCTTGCTTCCCTTGCCTTTGGCAATGTTCCTAGGAAGAAGTTGCTGTGGCTGAGGTCGAAGAGGTTGCTGCCTGTGTTCTCCTCAAGGATTTTGATGGATTCCTTTCTCACACTGAGTTCCTTCTTCCATTTTGAGTCTATTTTCATGTGTAGTGTAAGGAAATGATCCAGTTTCATTTTTCTGCATGTGGCTGTCCAATTTTCCCAACACCATTTGTTGAAGAGACTGTCTTTTGTCCATTGGACATTCTTTCCTGCTTTGTCAAAGATTAGTTGACCATAGAGTTAAAGGTCTATTTCTGGGCTTTCTATTCTGTTCCATTGATCTATTAAACACTACTTTTTAAAGCTGAAACACTGTTTTGTTTTGTTTTTAAGTTATCATTGAGGGCCTTATAAACTAGTATTTCAGAAAATGATCCTGCCATCCCTTCAGTGGTATCTTTGGCCTCTAGGATTAAATCTAAACTTAGTCTTTCATTCACGGCTTTCCATATTCCACTAAAAACCTATTTCCACATGTTTCCTGCTTATCTATGGCTACCCGGCAGCCCCCACACAAGCTCCATCTTCCATGCCTCTCTGGGAACGTCTTGCCTTCCTGGCTCCCCTCCTCTTCTGCCTATCCAAAGGGATTTTCTTCATGAGACACCACCCCCCACCCACCACCCACCTTGACTATTCCAATTAGAAATTACCTCTTTCCTCTTTGGCCCATGACCATTTACTGGATGTGCCATTAATCTGGTAATTAATCCAATATAACCTTGTGATAGCTTTTATATTGTTAAAATGAACTGCCTTTTGGCTCTTATGTGGTTGCAGAATTAACTGCTGTAGGCTTTTGTCTTGTTTCCTCAGCTAGATCATGAGGCCCTTGGGAAGAGTAAGGCTGCCTTGTGTCCCCACAGCATCCAGGACAGGACCCTACACATTGTAATTGCAGTAGTAGTGATGCTAACAGTGATGAGGACTTTAAAGGCTTAGTTTCCTGTGTGCCAGGCACTGTTCTAAACACTTTCCATGTATAAACTCACTTGTTAGTGGATAAATATTTGTTTTGGTATTGTGAGTTTATTTGACCTCAAACCAAACCTTTGAAAACAAGTGTTAAAGAAAGATCACCCAGACACAATATCCAGACACTTGTTCTAGCTGGCTGGTCAGAGAAGAAGGTGAGTTTTCTAGGAGAAGCCCTGACATGTAGGGGAGGACTGAGGGTGGCCACAGCCTGAGAAGGAAAAAAAGAGGAAGAGGAACAGGCAGGAATAGAGATGCCATAAGCTTGAGGGTGGCAGAAGCAGCAGGATTTTCTGAGGCTCTAGCTTTGAATCAGGCTATGCTGGTGGATTTTCTTCTTTCCTGCACTGGCAGGGTTAAGGGTCTAGAAATAAGGTCTGGCCCTGAGCTAGACCTTGCTGAGGCCTCCATTCCACAGAGAGTCCCTGCATGATGGCCCAGGTCCCCTAGGGATAGCAGGCCCAGTGCATGACCATTGCCCCAGCCTGTCCACATTAGCTGGGTTCCCAGCCCGGCTGGCCCTGGGCCACCGCCTCTCCTGCACTTGGAAGGTTCCTGATGAACGCCTGGGCCATGCTAAGAGTGAATGTGCTGAGCATGCTGATGTGGAACAACCAGAGCAAACAGCTAATGGAAATTAATTCCCACCCCTGGGCCTTTTCTCTCCTTGGGATCATCATTAGCTTCTCAGAATCTTTGCCATGTCTCAACACTGCAAAATGTATCAGGGTGCTGGGGATTCTGGGTAATTTCACCCTCGCCTTCAAATAAAAGGCAGCCGAGAAGCTGCCTCCCTGGGCTCTAAACCTGTGGCTCCAACATTTTGGGGTACAGGAGGCTTCATTTGTATGTTCAAAACTGGGGAGATCTAAGGGTAAGTGAGGACACATCTGTACCAATGTACATGCCAGCCCAGCAGCCCAGAGTTAAATCCCATGTCCCCAGCTAAAATAGCACTTCCTTACCCATTATCAAGTGCAAATAAATGGGTTTCAGCACCCATATAATGAAATTCTTGGATTCTTGAAAACAGGAAAAGGAGGAAAGAAGGAAGCACCTTGGGTTTTTGATACACTGATCTCTAAAGGGTCTGAGCATTTCAGCCCCTTGGTCAAAGCTCCACCATCATTTGGGTAAAAAAGGGCTAGCCCCTTCTTTAAACAGATCTTGTTTCCAGGGAAGGCACCATGGGGTTGTGGCTGGTTCTGTTGAATCCCGACATGCCCTGGAATAAATGTTGTTGCTTCCTGTCCAATGCATCATTGAAACTTCAGTTACATTTGACCGAACAGTCCTTGAAATCAGGAAAGTGGTTTAATTTGCTGCCAATAAAGGAGTAAGGAGAGTTTTTCCCCCTGAAACTTTGCCCAGAGGCCCAGTATGAATGGATTGCCATTTTAATTTTACATGTGAGACTTACAGAGGCAGCAGCAGTAATATTCCTCTTTGTGGAAGTCTCATTTCGAGGTCTGCCACTGACTTCTTTCCCTGGGACAGCAGCACTCATCTTTATGATAGAGTGCGTCTGCCTCAAGGATAGGGCTGTCTTTCCCGCCCTTGAGTCCCACCTGCCGCCAGAGCCTAACACCTCGCAGTTACACAGTAAACACTGGCTGAATGAATGAGTAAGTGTTTAAGTGTCTGAGCTCCTAACACTGAAATAGCAGCGCGATAGGAAGGGATCTGACGCCGGGAGCCTCAGGAGCCGCCAGAATTATATCCCGGAGGCCCCACTGGCTGGGCTCCTCTTTTTGTTGTTGTTAAATCAGATTTTTAATAATTTAAAAAGCCAGCCCTGCCCCAGTTGGGGCTCAGCCGAGCCGACATTTTGGGCTGCTCCCAGGGTACTGACCTCGCTCCTGGCCGGGCTGTTCTGAGTCTGCCCTTGCTGTGCCCGAACCCCACACACCCTCCCTGGGGTTCCTCCGTGGCCGTAGGCCCAGCCCCACTGCCAGGCCAGCTCCTGCACCACAGTGCCTGCATCCTCTTGCCACAGACTGTTCACTGAAGTCAGCAGAACAAGAGTTCACCCCTCGTCCCCTCTTCTCTCCCTTTGTTTCTCTTTTCTGCCACTCTCCTCACTCTCTTTACCTTCTACCCCTCCCCTACTCTTTCTGCCATCCCAGCTCCTCCCCTCTCTCCAGCATCTTGTTCAAACTGGACAGATTACCAGCACCTAATTTACAGAGATGCTGAGAGGTACCTCCCCTGAGCTGGTACAGCCTGGGCGAGAAGCCTGGTTTGGCTGACCACTGGTATAGAGTGGGGATGTCACATCCGCTTCTCAGGTCTGAAGATGGAGAAGCCCTGCCTGCCATTCTGGGGGTGAGCAATCCAGCATAACGCAATGGATAGCCGCCAACCCATGCCTCCCTTTATCCCTGACCTCGTGTGGACCACACATTCCCCTTGCCTTGCCTATCATTCTTCTCTGCCTGCCAGGAGCTCTTGGAGGGCAGACAGTTGGTTTTATTTTTATGAATTATCAGACCAAGCCCAAGCCTGCCACCAACAGGAGCTGAATAAATGTGCAGTCGACTACAGTACAGCTCTGGAGCACCTACTGTATACCAGGCTCTGGGTTTTAGGGAGATAGAAGTGAACCAAACAAGATTTCGCTGGGCTGGAGATACCTGTACTCTTCTTGAAGGAGAGGCGGGCTTTCAACTCCTATGAATGCGAAGCAAGTCGTAAACAAGAAATGAGCATTCAAGGGTGAAGGCACACACAGGGAAGCCTAACCTGGCCAAGGGGTCAGGAAAAGCTATTTGGAGAAGCACTACCTCTACAGGACAAATAGGAGTTGGTTGGAGGGGGTGGAGGAGGGGAAGGGCAAGAGGGACTGTTCTAGGCAGAGGGAATGTTGGTTGGATGAGTAGGTGGGTGAACCTGGCATTGAATTCTGAGCTTGCAAGTACAACGGGACAGCATTTTGCCAGGCACAGGAAACAGGTGGCTGAATTAGGGGTGCATACCACAATGCATAGAATGCGGTGGTGGAAGTTATCTCTTTATTGCCTTGTCATGGCACACAGACCCATGTCTCCCAAGGCTACACTCTGATCACAAACATCCCTAGGAAGGGGGTGGAATAGACACTTCAGCCCCCCCGCCAAGGATTGGAGGACCCTGGAATTAAGAGACAACCTTCAGCCCCATGTCACTTTGCACATTGACACTGCCAACCCCGGGCACCTCACCCAAGTCTCTTCTCCCCACTCAGATGAGCGGGAAGTTGTTCAGAAGAAGACCTTCACGAAATGGGTGAACTCGAACCTGGCCCGCGTACCCTGCCGCATCACCGACCTCTACAAGGACCTGCGGGACGGGCGCATGCTCATCAAGCTGCTGGAGGTGCTCTCTGGAGAGATGCTGGTAAAGCCCCTCTGCCCGAGCCCCGTGGCGGGTGCTGTGCCTCCTCTTTAGAAAAGACATGGTCTGGGGGTGTTTCCAGCCCTCCCGGCCTTCTAGGGTTTCATTACTTACTGAGGTGAGATGTCCGTGTGGCTCACTGAGTTCTCCGACCTGTTCTCAGAATTTATCGCCTCTGGGCCATTGCCACATCTTCATGCTTCTCCTGGAAGCCATACACAGCTCTTGATTTGTCTGCTGGGGACTTAGGCCCCTGTGGCTGGCCTGCAGTGGACCCACCTCAGTGTCCTTGTGCGGGCTAAGAGAGATTCTGTTACCCAGCTGGAGAAATTGGCATCCTTCTTAGAACCAAGAGAAGAGCATGGAAGATAATTTCCTGTGTGTTCTATCACCCTTACGAGTGGAAATGTAGTATAGGCCCTCTCCATTGTGACCCACCTGGCAGTGATGTTGCCTCTGGGGGAGAACCAGATTAACATTCAAGTTTTGCTCCGTTACTTCCATCGTAACCTCGGGTCTATCGGTCAAGACCTTTTTTTTCCTTGTTTCCGCCTAAGTATAAAATGATACCTGTACCTGATCCTCAGGGTTTGAATGAAAAGGTACTACATATTCCCATTGTTTTTAACTCCAGGCTCCTGCCTCTTGCCCTGTGTCGAAAGGCCACTAGAAAGAGTTACCACTGGGAACCCTTCACATGATGTGGTTACTCTTGATGGTACCCTCGAGTTTTGGCTGGAGCCATTTGGGGGTGGGGAGGGAAGAGGTTGGATGGTGGGATGGCCTCTGTTACCAGTCACCAAACAAAAAGTCGCTCTTACCACAAGCAGTTAATAGTTCTTAGAACTGTGCCTGGCATATAGTAAGTGCTCAATTAACTATTTGATGTGCCAGTGCTTTTGAATGGCATTTATTACTCCTCAGAAGTCTTTGTTCAGATCTAGGAATAGCACCAATGCAGCCTCATTACAGAGCTTTGGGTGCTAAAGGAAGGGGGTATATCTGAACTTTGCAGGAAGGATGGAGTTGAAAAGCATCAAAGACTGAACATGAGAGTTAGAGATTGGCCAGGAAGGTGGAGGAGGGGATGCTGATGATGGGAGTTGGTCCAGGCTGCATCCACCCCTGGGGCAACTGTGAGGTCCCTCCATGCCCATGGGGCCAATGCCATCCCACAGCCAAAGCCCACGAAGGGGAAGATGCGCATCCACTGCCTGGAGAATGTGGATAAGGCCCTACAGTTCCTCAAGGAGCAGCGTGTACACCTGGAAAACATGGGCTCCCATGACATCGTGGATGGCAACCACCGCCTGGTCCTGGGCCTCATCTGGACCATCATCCTTCGCTTCCAGGTAAGTTCTTGGGGGAGCAGAGGGAGTGGGGGAACCTCTCTGGGCCAGGGCTTAGGAACCTTATAAAATGGTGAATGAAGTGTGAGTGTTTGTGCACGTTCTGGGAGGCTAGAAACTTGTCCTGTGGGGCACTGTTTATAGGAAGAAGTGACCGTTGTCTGCACTGACTAATCGCTGAAGCTTGGGGTGAGCTGTTCAGTCAACAGTGTAGTCTTTTGAGGGAGAAGTTAGAAACCAGTAGCAGGGGTGAGGTCTGGCTGGGAGATCTGATTTTGTCTCTTTCCCTCAACATGTGTAGGTTTTTTAGAATTGTTTGATTCAGAATTTATAAAAACAATATAGAAGATCTAAATTGTTTTTCAATCAGAAACTTTTCTCTTCCCACCCTGAAATTCAAAGTCTGTTACTTGTAAGGAAATTTAGAAAGTACAAGGGAAGGAAAGCAAAGCCTTCCACCCGCTGGCTTGGGGACAGGAGGAATCAGGAGGACAAGGGGGGTAAAGATAGCACGCAACTCACAGACTGAAGATCTCATCCAAGGGGCCCTGGGTTTCCAGTTGTGGATGTGTATGGTTAAACAGTAGTGACCGCGGAACTGAGGAGAATGAAAAGGAAAGAGAAGATACTAATCAAAGCCAATACTTTTCAGTTTTCACATTGTCCCTTACAGGACATTGTGCCTCAGAGGAGGATTTGGTTTATTCTCAGTATCCCATTAGTTATCTAGTTAGAGCTGTCTCCTCCGAATTGAGGAGGACATCCCTGGCCCATTACAGCCAACTAAGGTAGGGAAACAGGCCATGGGGACCCAGGGTTGGCAAGACAGATGGAGAGCTAAGAAGGAAGAAAGAGGGAGGGAGCTTCCCAGGGAGAACAGGAAGGCACAGATCCAAATGCAACTCTCATTTCTCCCTCTCTCGTTCCTGCACCCCTAGATTCAGGACATTGTTGTGCAAACTCAGGAAGGCCGTGAGACACGCTCAGCCAAGGATGCGTTACTGTTGTGGTGTCAGATGAAGACAGCAGGGTAAGCCCTGGGCACCAGTTCACTATCCATTCCCCACCATCCTCCTGCTTCCCCCAAGGACCGCCATAGCCAAGGGTCACACATACCATCGTCCAGAACTATAGCACCTTCAGTGTGACAGATGCAAAACATATCCTGACCTGATTCTTAACCCACTGAGCCACCCAGGCGCCCTCCTGACCTGATTCTTGAAGACCTGGAATTCAGGGTTCCTTCCCAGAATTGCCTGGGTCAGACCGTGGTGTCTGTTGGGTGTGTGAGTGTCTTGGGCCCACCTTACGGAGGAACCTCTTCGTGTAGCTTAATTGCTCTCTGTTGTTGAAGGGGCCCAAGAAGGGATGGATCCATTTCTCTCCCGTGTATGGGTCCCTCAGTTCCGACACTTTCGAGGACCCCAAAATAGTCTGTCTCTTAGGTCTTAACGTTTCTCTTGGATACAGCTACCCCCAGGTCAATGTCACCAACTTCACCTCCAGCTGGAAGGATGGCCTGGCCTTTAACGCCCTGATACACAAGCACCGGTAAGAGGGAGAGGAGGGCTGAGGGCCGAACCCCTGGGCTGCTCGGATACAGCGCACACCGCATGTAGGTCCCTCTAAGCCTTCTCTCACTGTCGGCTTCCCTGCCTCCCTGAAACCCCAGGCATGCCCTGTGCCCCTCCCCCCACGTTCGGGTGCTCACAGCGGTCCCTCCCTTGCTTCTGTCTCCTCCTTCCACTTCTGCCCAGCTGTCTGTCCAGTGTCTTTGCTTCGTGCTGGGGCTGCCCAGTAGGTGGGGGATGCTGCGGCCACCGCCTTTTAGCAGTCTGGCCTTGTCCCCAGGCCTGACCTGATTGACTTTGATAAGCTGAAGGACTCGAACGCACGGCACAACCTGGAGCACGCCTTCAAGGTGGCCGAGCGCCAGCTGGGCATCATCCCGCTCCTGGACCCCGAAGGTGAGCAGCACCTGCTCCAGCCCTTGGCTGCTGGGAGGGAGGCAGCGTTCCTGCCAGAGGGAGCCCTGGGCTGCTGGGGTACTGGGAGGAGTCTGGGCCCGGCGCAGGGCCAGCCATGGACATAGCGAGGGGCTGGTGGCTGGGCCAGCGCCCTGCTCCGGGCCGGCTCTTCAGATCCGTGGTGGTTCCTGACCCTCACCTGGCCCAGCCAGGGGCCCATTTGTCATCTGTGGATCCTTCTTCTTCACTCTCTCCACTCCATTTGTGGTCCTGATATGGAGCTCATCCTCTGGTGAAAATCACAATCACACTTTCATTCTCAACCTCTGGTTGTCGCTTGGCACCTGGAGTTGGATTTCCTGCTGGAGGAACAGGGAGCTGAACCCTCTGAGCCCAACGTTTCCAGCTTCCAGTTGGGTCCTGAGCATGCACCCTTTCCCTTTGCAGATGTCTTCACAGAAAACCCCGATGAGAAATCCATTATCACCTACGTGGTGGCGTTTTACCACTACTTCTCCAAGATGAAGGTGCTCGCGGTAGAGGGCAAGCGCGTTGGCAAGGTACAGAGCTGATCCGCAGGGTGTCACCTTGGTTCCCTGTTTGCCACACTGTGATGCTCCCTTCCTGTCCTGAGAGCTCTGTGCCTGCACCCCAGCTGCAGGGAAGGGAGACAGATCAATCCCCACCACCTTCCTAAGCCAAGCACTGCCACATTAATGGCTCCCAAGCTAAATTCCAAGGCAAGCTGCTGGTCTGTCCTGAAAAATATCCTGGGCTGGAGCTCTGATCCCCTCTTCCCCATCTCCTGAACATTTCCACAGGACACTATGGGCTTCTATGTATTAGTCTGTTGTGGTTCTGGGCCTCTTCACTCGTGGTGTATCGGGAACCCAACCCACTGTACAGACCCTCTTGCCAGATTCCTTTCCCCTGCCAGTCCACAGCACCCCAAGGGTAGAGACCATTTCTCATTCACCCTTGTGTGCCTGGTGTTTAGCAGAGGCAGTGCCTAGAAGCCTTGGATTCCTAATAATGCATTTTAAAATGAACAAAACCTCAGCCTTCCTCGTGGCTGATGTCCTGGCCCAGCAAATTTACCAGTCTTTTATAGGGTTGGGGGAGGGGTGGAGCTGCCCATGAACCCCAGCGGAGCTAGATTAGCAATCTTGCCTGTCCCCTCCTCCTGCCTTAGCAGTGTTATTGAGCTCAGGGAACAAACCCAACATGGAACACTCCGGCTTCACGATGAAGGTGGCCCCACCAGTGGCCTCACTGGTGTCATTGATCTTCTGATAAGGATCAGTAATAAAGTGATTCCGCAGGTCATTGACCATGCCATTGAGACGGAGAAGATGATTGAAAAGTATAGTGGGCTGGCCACAGAGCTGCTCACGTGGATTGAGCAGACCATCGCCGTCCTGAACAGCCGCAAGTTTGCCAACTCCCTGACGGGCGTCCAACAACAGCTACAGGCTTTCAGCACCTACCGCACCGTGGAGAAGCCCCCTAAGTAAGGGCCTGGGCTCTGGGAGGCTGGGCATTCGTGGCTAGGAGCCTGACTGCCAAAGGCAGAGCCAGGCTCTGGGCCTTGAGCAGTATACCCGGAGGTGTAACCTAGAAACGAGAGAGCATCACATTTGTCATCTCCTTCATCCCCATCTTGCTCTCCTGCTCCCAAGCCATCAGCTTGGAGGAAAGGGGCATTGATGAGTAACCAGAGAAAGTACTAGAAAGTTTCTCTCTGAGAAACTCAGAAGCACTGATCTGTGCTTTGTTATCTGGTAATGATCTCTGTATCCACAGCCCCAGGGCTCTCTGTAGGGGTCTTGCTGATGACCAGGCACATCCTGTTTCTCTCCAATCTGTCACTGCTCATCAACAGAGCATGTGGGGACCTCTCAGGACCCCTTCTTCACCCCAGTGAAACCCAGTGAGGGGTCATGTGCTCATATGTCTGCACAACCACACCCATGCATGTGCATGCGTGCACAGACACACCCATAGGCACGTGTACAGGTGGACACACAAACAGAGGGGGCATTCCAGCTCATCTGCCCTTAGCTTGTCCAGCTTTTCTGAAGCAAGTTTCTAGCTCATTGGTGTTACCCTTGTCCCTGTTCCTTCCCCTTACCTCCCACACTTCATTCATGACTCTCCAACAGGGAAAGGTGAGACGCGGAGTCTAAAATGTACTATAAGCAATTAACTGATTTCTGGCCCAACACTAACCCACTTTTAAAGTCCTAAATTCAGTACAGATAACCTCCTCTGGGCTTCTTTCAGGCCGCACACCATAGGGCCGAGTAGATGGTGCTCTGGGCCGAGTAGATGATGCTCTGGGCCCCAGCCCTCTTGAAATGACTGTGAGTGGTCAGTTCTGTTAGGCTGGCCTTGGGGTGGGGACCTGGTCGACAGCCCATCTTCGACTGCTACGTGGGAGGTGCAGAAGTAGGCAGATACTGGCGTCCATGCAGAAATGTAAAAGCATGCAGTTCCCTTGAGCTGAGCCTCAAGACATTCATCCTGCTGTCGGTTCTCATCTACACCTGCTATCGGCCTGGAGCGCAGCCTCTCCTCGCCCCTCAGAAGCAGCAGGCCTTTAGGACTTGTCCGGATGGCTGCTCATTAGTACTCAGGTGAAAGTTGCTTTCAAGACAGTATGTCCTCACGTGGCTAATGTTCCTTCTAAGGTTTTATTGGCTAGCTCAGTTAAAAAAAAACAACTAGGGCGCCTGGGTGGCTCAGTGGGTTAAGCCGCTGCCTTCAGCTCAGATCATGATCTCAGGGTCCTGGGATCGAGTCCCGTATCAGGCTCTCTGCTCGGCAGGGAGCCTGCTTCCTCCTCTCTCTCTGCCTGCCTCTCTGCCTACTTGTGATCTCTCTCTGTCAAATAAATAAATAAAATCTTTTTTAAAAAAAAGTAAAAAAACAACTAAAGAGCTAGTCAGAAGTCTTCATCATTCACAGAACAGGGAAGAGCTTTCTCTGTTGCTTGGTAAAACTCTTGGTGTCTTCAGGAATTTCTAGAATCCTCCAGTTAGCCATTCCCCTGGGGAAGCAGATGATAAGTAAACACTGTGGAGGCTCTTGTGTTTTTTCTGGTTTGTATTTTAAAGACTCAGCCCCTAGTAGATCACCATTGGTGAGTATGATAGATGTTTTAACAGGTAAATTAACCTATATATCCTCTTTATTTTTTGTTTTTAAAGAAAATATGTTTCACTATCGAAGCTCCAAGATATGCCAGGGTTCCATGTTGACTAGCAAAAAATTTGGCAATGGGGACCTCGACACTAATCTCCCTCCCTCTGTTTTATCGACAGGTTCCAGGAGAAGGGGAATCTGGAAGTCCTACTTTTTACCATCCAGTCCCGGATGAGAGCCAACAATCAGAAAGTGTATACCCCTCACGATGGGAAACTAGTGTCGGACATCAACCGGGTACAGCTGTGTTTTCCATTATACATTGCCAGCGGGGTAGCTGAGTTTCTGACAAGGGGGCAGAGAATGGTTACTGGACAGGGTTAAACCAAGCCCCTTTCTGTTGGTATTATTAACTACACATGCTGGCTATTTGGGGGTACTCTCTGAACCTAGTTCTGAGAGGTCCAACACCACGCACTGTCCATTAGCTCAGCCCTCTGCTCAGATGCCCAGAGTCCATTTTTGGAGCTAGTTTTATAGCTTAGTCTCTATAGATTCCTGAGTTTCTCTGACTATAGAATGAACATTACCTGCTTATGACACATTCGATATTTCAGGGATTGGAGGCTTTGCACCACTTGGACGTTCTAACACAATGAAAGTAGCCATGAGTCAGTGAGAATGTACTGAACACCCACAGAGACAAGTAACGTTATATCAGGCCAGCAGTCTAAGGCAGGTTTAGGGGAGGAGGAAACTGGGAAGTCAGGACCAGTGCTCCCCAAATCTTTGGCAGCCAAACGATTTGCTGAACTTCAGGCTCTGCCTGGATTCCTGAAATCACTCAGTGTTGGGTAAAAGAGATGGAACCCCCAAATCCAGGTGTGCCCCTGTGCCCCAAGAATTCTCATCTATCCCCCACACAGGCCTGGGAAAGCCTGGAGGAGGCTGAGTATCAGCGGGAGCTGGCCCTGAGGAATGAGCTCATTCGGCAAGAGAAGCTGGAGCAGGTGGCCCGGCGCTTTGATCGGAAGGCTGCCATGAGGGAGACATGGCTCAATGAAAACCAGCGCCTGGTGGCTCAGGTAGTGGGAGACACGCAGGACATGGCAGGCAGCGGAAGCTTTCCAGAGCCCCCCGCGGTCAGCGGGGCTGGAAACCCAGCTTGCTTCTTGGTGGCAGCCAGATGAGCCCTGCCACAGGCCTTGCAGCCCTGGGTAGATCCAGAGTCACGCTTGAGGAAGAACTCTCCACGGACTCTGGCCCTGAGGGCCAGGTCAGATTCCACTAGCTGAAAATTGACCCCGGGGATGTGCGCCGTAAGAGCTTCTGTTGCTTCCCACTTAAGAGTCTGGACCCAAAAGTCCGGGCAGGGCAAAGCCAGTGTTGTGAGAGAACTAGAGAGTGCGTGCCTCGTTGATCACGTGGGGGCGAGCCATGTGCTTACAGATGCGGGGCTCCTGAGTGAGCAGTGGCCCCTTCCTGCCCAGAATCGGGCAGTTCCTTCCCAGGCAGGCGGCAAGCGCCAGCAGGCCGCCAGAGTGCTCTGTGAGTGACTCACACACAGCATTCCCGCACGCATGGCACAGTGAATAAAATTATGAGCTGCTTTTCAAGGTTCCTGTAAGACATGTAGTCTTTGGAACTTGGCTCTGACAAGATCAGCTGAAAAAGACAGCGCAGAATGAGCTCCTCGGCAGTGGGTTTTCCCTTCAAGCCACTGTTCAGAAGGGGCCCACCATTTCTCTGTGTTTAAGGGGACCAGCCAAGGGGGGCCCGAGTAAGTTGCCTGCTTTTCTCCCCATGGGCCAGGATAACTTTGGGTATGACCTGGCAGCTGTGGAGGCCGCCAAGAAGAAGCACGAGGCCATCGAGACAGACACAGCTGCTTACGAGGAGCGGGTGAGGGCCCTGGAGGACCTGGCCCAGGAGCTGGAGAAGGAGAATTACCATGACCAGAAGCGCATCACAGCCCGCAAGGACAACATCCTGCGCCTGTGGAGCTACCTGCAGGAGCTGTTGCGGTCCCGGCGCCAGAGGCTCGAGGCCACCCTGGCCTTGCAGAAGCTCTTCCAGGACATGCTGCACAGCATTGACTGGATGGACGAGATCAAGGTGCGCCCCGGAGGCTGCCCGTCCCCGCACTCCCGTGCCCCTGACCCCACCTCCATGCTGGGGGGTGCGGGTGTCCTGCAGTTAGCGCTGCTTCCTTAGATGCCTCCCAGCCAAGCATGACCCTGAGCCAGCATGGAGAAACTGAGGCACTGCGGTGCCTGTCTGCCTCCACCTAACAACTGCTTGGCTCCCTCTGCTCCAGACAAGTCACCAGCCCAGGTCCACAGTATTTCAGGTGATCGAGACATCTTAGGTTCATGGTAGCACAGGTGCCAACCTACAGGACCTAGAAATGATAGACCAGAATCAGGAGTTCAGAGAATCAGGCTCTGAGTGATCACAGTTTGAGTCTGGTTCGAATCCGGACCTCCCAGCCTAGGGGCAACCAAGAAGTCTGAATCTCCTCTCCCTCCACCACAGTGGGTCTCACCGAGGATGCCCAGCAGACCGACCATGGAGCTTTCTTAAAATACACATGCTCAGGCCCCAAACCTTGAGACAGATGCAGGAGATCGAGTATGAGGCTTGAGCTTCTGAAAAACGTTCCATGCCTGGTTCTGAAAGGCACTCCCAGTAGGAGGTCCTGTTCTGTAGCTTCCACGCTGAGTGGCAACCATTTTCCAGCTGCATCTGACTCCCAGGCCCAAGTACCACGGACACTCCTTTTGGAGGCGTCTCTTCACCTAGCAGGTATGTGTCTTCACCTCTCCTCGTCCCCTCTACCTGGTCTGTCCTCTTTGCCAGGCTCACCTCTTGTCTGCCGAGTTCGGGAAGCACTTGCTTGAAGTCGAGGACTTGCTACAGAAGCACAAGTTGATGGAGGCTGACATCGCCATCCAAGGGGACAAAGTGAGGGCCATCACCGCAGCCACACTGCAGTTCGCCGAGGACAAAGGTGAGGCCGCAGCTCTCTCTCCATCCCCGAGCTCAGCGTTTTAGCACCCGAGCTTGGATAAGTCTCCTAGCTTTAGAATTCTGCTTCCTCCATCAGCTAATGGTGCAAGAAAGAAGCTTGAAGGAAAGTGGAATTCTCTAGGGAGCAGGCAGCTGCTTGGGTCATCTGATCAGAAGGCACTTAGAAGCCCTAACAAGGCATCATCTGCCTTTCATTCACTCTGCTAGTTCAAGATACAACAGAGACAATCTAGGTTTCTAGCCTCGGGTCTTTTTGTTTTTTTTAATTTAAATAAAGTTTTATTTAAGCAATCTCTACACCCAACGCAGGGTTCAAACTCATGATCTGGAGATCAGGAGGCCCACACTCTTCCAACTGAGCCAGCCAGGCACCCCTCTAGCTTTGGGTCTTAAGTAAAAGAAGTTGTTGCCTTCTTGAAGAGTCATCTTGAAATTTGGGCCTTTTTATTTTGTTTTATTTTATTTAATTTAATCTTGTTAAATTAATAAGATTAATTTATTTGAGAGAGAGGAGGGACAGAGGAAGAGGGAAAGCGTTTTAAGCAGACTTTGTGTAGCGCTCAGAGCCCAACATGGGGCTCAATCTCATGACCTTGCGCTGAAATCAAGATTCAGATGCTTAACCGACTGTGCTCCCAAGGTTCCCGTGTGTCTGAGCCCTTGAAAAAAAAAAAATTCTTGTTGTGCATTTCTACTGAGAGCAGACCCAACTTACTCGTGAAGTGTAAGTGAGAACACTAACTAATTATAAAGAACCTGGCCTGCCATCTGAGCAATTGCCACCCCCCCACACGTAATCCCACAGCCCCCGTGAGATGGCAGGTTCTAGATCATGTGGTTCTAGCCTAGCAGCTGACCTAAAGTTTGCCCGCAAGCAAAGCCTGACCTCTTTTGTCTTCCCTTCTCTCATTCCTCCCAGGATACCAGCCTTGTGACCCCCAGGTTATCCGGGACCGTGTCAGCCATCTGGAGCAGTGCTTTGAGGAGCTGAGCAACATGGCAGCCGGGCGGAAGGCCCAGCTGCAGCAGTCTAAGCGACTCTGGAAGTTCTTCTGGGAGATGGATGAGGCGGAGAGCTGGATCAAGGAGAAGGAACAGATCTACTCTTCCCTGGACTATGGCAAGGACCTGACGAGTGTGCTCATCTTACAGCGCAAGCACAAGGCCTTCGAGGATGAGCTCCGCGGGCTGGACGCCCACCTGAAGCAGATCTTCCAGGAGGCAGAGGGCATGGTCGCGCGGAAGCAGTTTGGGCACCCACAGATTGAGGCCCGAATCAAGGAGGTGTCCGCGCAGTGGGACCAGCTGAAGGAGCTAGCCGCCTTTCGCAAGAAGAACCTCCAGGATGCCGAGAACTTCTTCCAGTTCCAGGGGGACGCTGACGACCTGAAGACCTGGCTGCAGGACGCCCACCGGCTGCTCTCAGGCGAAGACGTGGGGCAGGATGAGGGGGCCACGCGGGCCCTGGGGAAGAAGCACAAGGACTTCCTGGAGGAGCTAGAGGAGAGCCGCGGGGTGATGGAGCATCTGGAACAGCAGGCCCAGGGCTTCCCCCAAGAGTTTCGGGATTCCCCAGATGTGACCAACCGGCTGCAGGCCCTCCGGGAGCTCTATCAGCAGGTGGTGGCCCAGGCAGACCTGCGTCGGCAGAGGCTGCAGGACGCCCTGGACCTGTACACGGTGTTTGGGGAGACAGATGCCTGTGAGCTGTGGATGGGGGAGAAGGAGAAGTGGCTCACCCAGATGGAGATCCCAGACACACTGGAGGACCTGGAGGTCGCACGGCACAGGTCAGAGCCTGACTTTCTCTTCCTTACCTCCCTCCACTATGGCCTGCACTCCACCCCCTGCCTAGGGTGGGAACCACCTCTAGATCAGCAAGGTTCTCTTTGAGAGGTGATGGGATGCCCTTTATGGCTGAGGCTATGCACCAAAGTCACGGGTTTTAATCAGCCTCTGTGGCTTTCGGTCCTTTACCCTGTGGGGCCTTCCTTAAAATAAAGGGGGTCTTTCTAGACAAGGTATTGAATTCCTTTTCAGCCACAGCGGTCTTTGTTCAAATGAATTGTAGTCAGAACCCCTGACATAGAGCACAGAGGAAAACAGAACTGTTGAGTGCAGGGGGAGGTGAGAAGTCAGAACCCCACCAGCTCTAGTTTTCCGTGGCAGTTTCTCAGCCACAGAACCCCAAAGGACCCCAGGGACCAGTTTCCAAAGCACAAGGCTGCAAGGCCACTCTCCTTTCCAGTACTTTCATTGTTTCTGTGCTCGGGCATGGGGGAGCATACCCCTTGTCCACGTGGCCCTCCTAAGCACAGAATCAGAGAGGTGAGGAGCATGAGATGCCGCTCCCTAGAGCATACTGAGGTGGGCCCAGGTTGGCAGAAGGAAGGGTCCACTTTCAGAACTACATTCCTCCCCCCGGCCGTGCCCCCTTCTCCTAGGACAGAGCACCTGGCTGGGGAGGGGATCCTTCAGGGCAAGGTGCCAAGGCATGGAATTAGGGCCCAAGGACAGCAGCTGTGGCCCTGGAGGTATGGCAGGTGTTCTCTGAGGTGATCAGAAGCCCCCCATACACACCTCTTCATTCCCCTCTGCCTTTCCGTTGAGCCAGTGGCCTATGGAGTAAGCAACCAGCATTTTACTAGCCTGGTCCAAGAAATCCTAAACCATGAAACTGAACCCATGAACCAGAAAATAGGGTATGTCAGCATATCTTTTTCCTTTCTGCCCCCTTACCCCGTCAAATGTGTTCTGGAGATGGAAGGAGAAAGCAAGAGTTCCACATTCCAGAGACTGGGCGGTAGGCAAAGTGCCCATGCTTCCTCCCCAGTCATCTTCTTTGTCCATATCAGGTTTGACATCCTGGACCAGGAGATGAAGACCTTGATGACGCAGATTGACGGCGTGAACCTCGCTGCCAACAGCCTGGTAGACAGCGGCCACCCGCGCAGTGGGGAAGTGAAGCAGTACCAGGACCACCTGAACGACAGGTGCGGCGTGGGTAGGGCTGGGGCTGAGGGCACCTTCTCTCAGCAACCGACTGGGGAGTGACCCCGACTTCAGGATGCCTGCCATGCACTGCCCTTTTGTCCCCTCCAAGCTCTTCTCTTTCTCATCCCCAGTCTTCTTCTGACTCTGGAGCACTAGCAACAAGGGGGAGGCCCTGCATGGTGAATGCCGCAGGGGCTGGGCACGTATCCTGGGGGCTGGAGGGGCCATTCTCAGTGCACGTGTTGTTAGAATCAGGCCATATGCTACTCATGCCACATTTCCCCCAGACATTCCTAGGCCAGGAAAATTGCTTTCTGAGAGCTCTTAAATACTGTCCATAAAAGAAAGCTCTAGCCTGTGCCAGAATGCAGCATCAATAAGGAGGATGGCTTGAATGAAGAGGAGAATTAGCAGGAAGCCTTGAGCACACTTTGTGGCTGGAACAAAAAAACAGGCCCTGAGGAGCCTTTGGAGATGGGGTGCATTTGGTCTGAGGTGTAATTGCCATGAGTTCCTCAAGGATCTCTGAGGATAGAACATGACAGCCTGTGTTCCTGTTTATTACCCAGGGCCCCGCACACACAATACCACGTGTTCACCAGCTCCTCATTGTCCCAGCCCCTTTCCCCCCACTTGTGTCTGAGCCTTGCTCTGCCCAAAGCGATCTGGGAGGTGGAGTTAGGGAAAGAGCCAGTTGTGTGGGGAAATAAAATAAAAGGAGGTCAGCACAGTAGAGAACCTCTGTAATCTGAGGTTTATGAGGAAGGGGAAGATGCTCCTTTGTTCTTCTTTGGGCTTGGAGGTAATGGCGGGGGTGGGTGGTGTTGTGTGTGTGAGTGTGTATGTGTGTGAGTGTGCAAGACAGACAGGAAGAACTTGTCAGCTGTGTATCTGACAAAATCATCTGAGAATGATCTTTACGGATCCCTAAGCTTTGTGCCATCCAAAGTGAAATATATCAGGGCACTTGCCATCCTTAGGTGAGAGAGAACTGGGGGCATGAAATAGTAAAATGGTTTTCTTAAAAGCTGAAACATACCTGAGGAGTCATCGAGTCTGGCCAAATACTCCCAGACCACTCTGTCTCACACAAACACGTCTAGGGGTGGGGATCACCCCTTCACCATGCAGCCCATCCCATTCGGAGGCAACTCCTTTGGGTTAAAAGGTTTGACCCCCTATTGAACAGAAATCTCCCTCCTTGCAGTTTGTACACCTTGGTTCTGTCCCTGCCCTTTAGAGAGATCAAAACTGATTCTAATTCTTCTTCCATGTGATAGCTCTTCAAATACTTTTTGGAACAACTGTCATTCTTCATCTTTGCCCACAGTCCTGCCTCCGAGGCTCCACTGTTCTCTGCCCCAGAGCACATTCTCCAACTCTCTGCTCCAGATCCGTCCCCTCCTTTGGGCCAGTTCAGGTTCCTCTTTTTCCCTGTGCCCGAGATGAAAAAAACTGTCTTTCCCTCTTATGTACTGGTTTAGAGCTTTACATTCTACCTTGTATTATAATTACTTTTATCCTGAAGTACTTTCCTTCTATACTATAAGCAAGTAAAAGCAGTATCGTTACTGCCCACAGTACTTTGAGCACCAAGCACGTAATTGAGCTTTCCTCTGTTTGGTATATTCTTTTCCTGGATAGCCACATGACTTACTCCCTTACATTATTCAGATCTCAGCTCCCATGTCAGCTTATTGAAGCAGACTTCACTAACCCAGTTGAACACCACTACCTCCTTCCTCCCCCAGCCCCCACGCCTCTATCTCGTTACCTCACTTTATTTTTTCATCGTGTTTGTCACCACTTGGATGAATCATGGACTTATTTATTTGTCCCTTCCCACTCAAATAAGAATAAGCACTTTGCTTTGTTTGTTGCTGCCTCCCTAGAGCCTAGAACAGTGCCTGGCACAAGGCACAGGACAGTTGCCTGATAAATGCTTAGTGAAATGAGTGAACAGGAACAAAACTGAAATATCTTCTGCCAAGCTCGGCACATAGGAATCATTCAGACACTGACTGAAGAAGTGATCGCCTTCTGCCGTGTGCACTCCAGTTGACCAATATTTTCTTTTTTAATAATCTTGGGCCCAGGACCAAACCTGAGGTTCTGAGTTGGCCTGGCCAGGGCTGACTGGAGTGGTTCTGTCAACTTGTTTTATCGGGGACACAGCACAGCATGGAGAACCATATGTAATTCCCAGCCCATGCTCTCTGTGGCCTCTGCTCGTGGCTGCAGTGAGTCCACACCTGGAAAAACCTAGAAAATCACCATGAGGCTTCTTGCACGGAGGCACAGAATTCTCCAGAACTGAAGGACTTCTCTGTCTAGGACAGAAGCTGTGAAATCTCTGAGCTCTTGCTCTTCTCTCTCCTGGTATTCCCAGGTCTCCCCTGCCTGTCTCCTACTTCTCTTCGCAGACCTGTCTAGCAGCTGTTGTCACACCTTGGGAGAACCCACAGTACACTCTCCCCAGGCCATTTGCCTAGTCCCTCAGCTTCCTTCCCCCCCGGTATTGGGGGTACAGAGAAGGGTGAGATAGCCAGGGCCCCATCCTTAAGTAGGTCACTACGGCGGCAGTGCTAGAGAGGTGCTCACTGAGATCCCGCTCAGATGGCCGCCACGAGACCCGCCCGCATCACCCTTGTCACCCTCACAGCTCCCTTAACCCTCTCTGCCTGCTGTGTGCTTTATACACAGCATTCTATATTACAGTTATTTTGTGAGCTTGTCTTAATTTTTCTCTAAATCACACACTCCAGGAGGCAAAGTCTGGCCAGGACTATATCCTCCCAAGAGCTAACATAATGCTTACACCTTGTGGGTGTTCAGGAAAGATGGGCTCAGCAAATGAGCAGTGAGCACACTCCCATGTGCTTACATGTTACGTACATATTACATGTCACTCAGAGTGAGTCCAAGGAAAGGGTCCCTGGTGGTCTTGGACCAGGGCGATGCACAGCTCTTTAGAAGAGGGTGATCGGGAGCTCTGGCCAACCCCAGACCCCAGGGCATGTGCCTTTCCTTTGCATAGTTCCTATTTCCATGCCAACCCTGCATCTGAAGGTTAAGGTTATGCTCTCCATTTCCGTTATAACCCCAGCTTCTCCCTTTCCTCTTCCCCTTCCTCCTTCATAAGGCCTGTTTTCTTTTAGAGCCAAGGTGACTTTTTTAGGCCTTGGGTACTTTGAACACAGTCTCAGGCATTTGTATGGTTCCTCTAGCAGGAACCTATGGGGCCCTATGCCCTGAAATTGTCCTTAAGTTGATAAATGTAAACTTTCTAATTATATTCAGCATTTCAAAAAATTTGAGGAAGTTCTGTTTGCCCAAAATTCAACTACCTACAGAGCCGAGCTAAGAGTCCTTTTCATTCCTTTACTTATGGTTGGAATCACATCCCTGCTTGCCCCCCGCTGATGGGAAGATCTGATTGACAGTTCATATTGTCTTGGGGAAAATTGGATAAATGAGTCTCACTCATCACAGTGTGTTGGGTAGATGATTTCTCTCAGGGTACAAGATCTATGGGGAGAGACTCCGGTGGGAATCTGGGTAAGGAGGCCCTGTGGGAAATGTTAAAGAGGGTGTCTCATTATCATATGATCTCACTGATATGAGAAATTTGAGTAACAAGACAGAGGATCTAAGGCAAAGGGAGGGAAAAATGAAACAAGACAAAACCAGAGAGGGAGACAAGCCGTAAGAGACTCTTAATCTCAGGAAACAAACTAAGAGTTTCTGGGGGGAGGGGAGGGAGGCATGGGGTGGCTGGGGCAGGGACACTGGGGAGGGTGTGTGCTATGGTGAGTGCCGTGAATTGTGTAAGACTGATGATTCACAGACCTGTATCCCTGAAGCAAATAATACATTTTATGTTAATTTTTTAAAAAGGCAAAAAAAAGAGGGTGTCTCTGTGTTTCCCTTTGCAGGTGGCAGGCATTCCAGACCATAGTGTCAGACCGGCGGAAGGCAGTGAACTCGGCCCTCCGGGTGCGAAACTACTGCGTGGATTGTGAGGAGACCAGCAAGTGGATCGAGGACAAGATGCAGGTGGTGCAGTCCATGAAGGACCTGGCAGGCATCATTGCCATCCAGCGGAAGCTGTCAGGGCTGGAGCGCGACGTGGCCGCCATCCAGGACCGTGTGGGTGCCCTGGAGCAAGAGTCGCAGCAGCTGATGGCCTCACACCCCGAGCAAGGAGAGGACATCGGCCAGTGGCAGGCATGTGTGGAGACACTGTGGCAGCAACTGCAGGAAGCCCTAAAAGAGCAGGAAGCCTCGCTGGGGGAAGCCAGCAAACTCCAGACCTTCCTGCAGAATCTGGATGACTTCCAGGCCTGGCTGTCCATGGCCCAGAAATCTGTGGCCTCCGAGGACATGCCTGAGTCTTTCCCAGAGGCCGAGCAGCTCCTACAGCAGCACGTGGCCATCAAAGACGACATTGACAGGCACCAAGAGAGCTTCCAGAAGGTCAAGGAGTCCGGGAAGAATGTGATCCGTGATCAGACAGACCCAGAGTACCTGCTCCTGCGCCAGAGGCTGGAGGGCCTGGATGCTGGCTGGGATGCCCTGTGCCGCATGTGGGAGAGCCGCAACCACTCCCTCGCCCAGTGCCTTGGCTTCCAGGAGTTCCAGAGAGATGCCAAGCAAGCTGAAGCCATCCTCAGCAATCAGGTAGGGAGAGGTATTCGGGGCTGATGGGGGGAGGGTGGTATCTCTCAGGGCAAGAGCCCGGGTGAGTCTGAATGTCCTCAGAGACCAAATCCTACTTTTTTTTTACATTTTTAAATTTTAGTTAGTTAACATACAGTGCAATATTTTTTTCAAGAGTAGAATTCAGTGATTCATCACTTACATACGACACCCAGTGCTCAACACAAGTGCTCTCTTTAATCCCCATCACCCAGCGAGCCCATCCCCCACCCCTCTCCTTCTATCAACCCTCAGCTGGTTCTTAACAGTAAGAATCTCTTATGGCTTGTTTCCCTCTCCCCTTTTTTTCTTTTCCCCTTTCCTATATGTTCATCTCTTTCTTAAATTCCACATATGAGTGAGATCATATGATATTTGTCTTTCTCTGACTGATTTTGCTTAGCATAATACCAACCAATCTTACCTAGATCCATCCACATTGTTATAAATGGCTAGAAATCATTGTTCCTCATGGCTGAGTAATATTCCATTACATACACCCACACACACACACACACCACATCTTCTTGATCCATTCCTCAGTCAATGGACATCTGGGCTCTTTCCATCGTTTGGCTGTTGGAGACGTTGCTGCTATAAACAAACATTGGGTGCGTGGATCCCTTTAGATCTGTATTTTTGTATCCTTTGGGTAAATACACAGGAATGCAATTTCTGGGTCGTAGGGCAGCTCTATTTTTAACTTTTGAGGAACCTCCATACTGTTTTCCAGAGTGGCTGCACCAGTTTGCATTCCCACCAACAGTGCAAGAAGGTTCCCTTTTCTCCTCAAATTCTAGATTCCGAGGACCCTCTCTAGCCATGAATTGGGGGGAAATCCTCTTTGTTCCTTATCACATGCCTTTTCCAGCCCTGTTTCCTAAATTGTGCCCTGTTCTTGGGTCACCTAGAGGCTGAAGAGGTGAATTTTCCCCTGAGCCATTACCCTTCCATGTGGCTTCAGGCACACAGTTCAATGGATGCCCCTGAGGTGGGGGTGGGGCCAAGGCCTAGAGCACTGCCTCTTCCTTGCACAACTCCAGGGAGCACTGTTCATGCTGAAGCCTAGATGGCTGCACAGGGTGCTTCTGCCCGGCACATGCCCTCACTGCCTTCCCAGCACGTGTCCATGCCTTGTCTGGAAACTTGCTTCAACAGGAATATACTCTGGCTCACTTGGAGCCCCCAGACTCCCTTGAAGCTGCAGAGGTTGGAATCCGGAAGTTTGAGGACTTCTTGGTATCTATGGAGAACAACCAGGATAAGGTCTTGAGTCCTGTGGACTCTGGAAACAAGCTGGTAGCTGAAGAAAACCTCTACTCAGACAAGATCCTGGAGAAGGTGCAGCTGATCGAGGACAGGTACTCTCCGCCCCCAAGGTCACGGGGCTAGAGCCAGGTAGGGCAGGTGATGTTGTACAAGGTCCCCGGGCTCCGTACTGTGGTGACAACAGCTTCTGGCTTCCCTACCAGGCACAAGAAAAACAAGGAGAAGGCCGAGGAGGCTTCTGTCATTTTGAAGGACAACTTGGAGCTCCAGCACTTCCTCCAGAACTGCCAGGAGGTGAGGCTCCAGCGGGGGGCCACCTTGCAGGGGAGTCCCTGCTAGGACCAAAGTGCCCTAGAGGTACAACAGTCATGGGGGCTGGGAGGACACCCGGCTGGCTCAGTCCGAAGAGCAGGATCAGTTGGTCTTGGGGTCATGGGTTTGAGCCCCATATTGGGGTTACAGATTACTAAAAAAAAAAAAAAAAAAACCTTGAAAGAAATTGAGAGTCTAGAATTTCATAAGGGGAGCTCTGAGGTCATCCTCTAGAATCGTGGGTTCTATAATTTTTGCCCCGAATCTACAGATTTTAATTTGCCTAGTCCAGGACACGGTTTCTCAAAGAATAGCCTGAGGGCTATCTCTATGGAAGTCCCGTGGGGCCCTGGTCAAGGCCGGCTTCAAGGACATGCCACCTGTGCATTCATCTAGGGCCTGTGCTCAGAAGGGCCTCGTGCTTGCTTTAATGCTCTGTGGTTGCCATCTTAAAATTTTTTTTTTTTTTTAGATTTTATCTATTTATTTGATAGATAGCAAGAACAGGGGAGCAGCAGGCAAAGGGCAAGGGAGAGAAGCAGACTCCCCTCCAAGCAGGAAGCCTGATGCAGCACTCGATCCCAGGACCCCGGAATCATAACCTGAGCTAAAGGCAGATGCTTAATGACTGAGCCACCCAGGCACCCCTGCCATCTTGAAATTCTTTTTGTTTTTTTGTTTTTGTTTTTTTTTTCTTTTTGTTTTTTTTAAAGACTTTATTTATTTGACAGACAGAGATCACAAGTAGGCAGAGAGGCAGGCAGAGAAAGAGGAGGAAGCAGGCTCCCTGCTGAGCAGAGCCCAGAGCCGGAGGCAGAGGCTTTAACCCACTGAGCCACCCAGGCGCCCCCATCTTGAAATTCTTAATAATTTTGAGCATTCCCATTTTGCACTGGGCCCTGCAAATTATGGAGCCACTCCTGGCACTTGTTAAATGCAAAGTCCTGGGCCCCGTTCAGGCCCAGATGAATCAAAACCTTAAGGGATGAGAGAGACAGTAGTGTTTTCAACAAGTTTCCTAGTTGGAGAGCTGACTCAGAAGGTCCTTGCTCAGCCTGGGGTGAGCTGTGCAAGGAATGTTTTTAACCCCGCACTTCTGGAGAACACATGGAGCCCCTCCATGAGTGGTACTTCTGTGTGGAATGGTGCTTTCTCTGACTTCTTTCTCTCTCCCGTCTTCATACCCCTCTCCTCTCAGCCCAAACAACTTTGTTTTTATCTGCCTCTGCCCTTGGCACCAACCAGGCTTGGTCTGCTGCCAGGACATCCTGAAAACATCGGATGCTCATCAGAGTTCTTCCCTCATTGTTAATTACAAGATCTGCCCTTGGCTTCTTCCTCAGATAACGTTTTCTCTGTGTTTATTAGTGATTTCTCACCTTACTGCCAAGGGGTGAATTTATCTATCCATTCAGTAAGCATTCCCTGAGTTCCTTCAGTAGGCCAGGCCCTGTCCTAGGTCCTGGAAAAATGGCAAGAAGCATAACTATCCCTGGTGTCACCTGCGTACACTCAACTGGGGAAGACGCTCAGGTACCGCTATTTTAGCCCTGAGACAACACAGGTTAAGTTGCTTGTGCTCAGAGTCAGGGACCCAACCTTAGAGAGTAGTACTCCGCTGTGTTCATACTTCCTCTCCTGGGCTGCCTTCCGCAGTCAGAGGTGAACAGCAGGTCCTTCCCTGAGCCCCTGGCCAAAGAGGTCCACTCAAAGACTGTTGGACTCCCTCCTTCTGTCCACAGCTCACTCTCTGGATCAATGACAAGCTGCTAACATCTCAGGATGTCTCCTATGATGACGCGAGAAACCTGCAAAACAAGTGGGCAAAGCACCAAGCCTTTATGGCAGACCTGGCTTCCCACCAGGGGTGGCTGGATAGCATCGATGCGGTAAGTGAAATGAGTGAGGTGCGCTGGGGGCTCTCTTCCCAGATGCGTGTGCCTGAGTGGGGCTTCACGCGGCGCGTGGACACCGTCTGAAGCTTACCGGACAGTATAGAACCTGGAAGTGAAACACTTCTCTAAAGAGTAGTCCAACCTTCAGAGCTCCTGCCACGTCCAGTCCTGTTAGGCCTGGTCAGAATCGGTGTGTCCTCTGGGGCACCTGAGTCTGGGGACAGTCCAGACACTGAGGAGACCTGGGTGCGTGCCTCAGCCTCTGGTGCCAGGATACCAGCTCTCTCCGTGTGCTTCCATTATCCTCACCAGGGCCCCAGCACTGTCCTGCCCGAGGGCAGGGGGACGTGGGAGATGAGCACAGTAGTCCAGGGGACCGTGGAACCTCATCGTTTGGATGGGCAAGACCACCAAGGAGTGGTCACTCACACCCCTCATAGATGGGGGACACTAAGAGGATGACCCCCTTATAACAAGCCCGCTCCAGGGCCCAAGTTAAATGTAGCTGGCATTCGATCTGGGCATCCCTCACCTTTGCTCCCCACTGCTGTGGCTGTCCCGGAGGAAGCAGGTGTAGGGTCCACACAGGGCAGCAGCCATTGTGGTCGAAGGTGCAGATTCTGAGCCAGACTGTCCGACGACTCAATCTCCCGGAGCCTCACTCTCTCCATCTGAAAAATGAGGGTAATAGCAGTACCTGTGCAAGGGAATTGTGAACATTAAACGCTTAGCATGCATAGTACTTGGCGCTTATGAGGTATGCAGTAAATATCGGCTGTTATTAGCAACATACATTCCTAGGCCCAAATCAATTACACTGTACCCACCTGAAAGGGTACATTTATGCAGGTGAAAACCGGTAAGACAAACCCAGTAACTAAAAGATACCACCGAAGACCAGTGCACAGCTGCTGGGAAGACCATTGAGAGCATAGAGTCCTTTCCATGCTGGCTGGACCTGGGTGGATCTTCTTTCTTTTTTTTCTTTTAATTAAAAAATAATTTACATCAGCTGATCCTGGTCAGCAACAACTCCCCATACTACAGTCTTCCGGAGCCCTTAGCCCCAGACCTACCCCTCCCTGTCACATCTTCTCCTGCAAATAACTCTGGGGGTGCAGAGTCAGCGGAGCCTCACCTGCATTCTAGGCACATTCTTTGCCTCCCTGACCGCCCCTCAGTTAACCCCTGGCAACTACAACCCTTGGAGGGCCACTCCAAGGTTGCTGGGCCTCAGAGGGTGAGCCCTCCTGCTTCCCCATGCAGGAAGGAAAGCAGCTGATGGAGGAGAAGACCCAGTATACAGCCCGGGTGGCCCAGAGGCTGGAAGACTTGCACCGGCTCTGGGATGAGCTTCAGGCCACCACACAGGAGAGGGCCCAGCATCTCTCAGCTGCCAGGAGCTCCTACCTGCGCTCACAGACCCATGCTGACCTCAACAAGTGGATCAGTGCTATGGAGGACCAGCTGCGGTCTGATGACCCCGGCAAGGACCTGACCAGTGTCAACCGGATGTTGGCGAAGCTGAAGGCACGTGAGTGGGTTGTAGACTGGGGATGTTGGAATAGGAGATCTTGGGGAGGGAATCTGAAACCGGAAAGTGAGAACTCCTTCTGTTCCTCTTAGTGGGACTTGAGCAAAACTGCTCAAGTTGATATCCTGGTTGATAACCCATCTCTTACCCCTTTGCAGTAGGTAAGACAGGGATCCTGGATTAAAAAAAAAAAAAATGCACAGGAAGTATAGGACAAGCACCTGTGGGAAGGCTGAGTGGGGGCATCCAGAGAGACTTCCTGGTGGAGGCGGGACCTTTAAGGATGGATAGGATATGGATGATGAAACAGACGCAGGGCTACCCAGGGGCCAAGGCTGTTACCAACATGTCCTCTTGTGTCCCAGCGTGTGGAGGACCAAGTGAACGTGCGGAAGGAGGAGTTGGGGGAGCTACTTGCCCAGGTGCCCTCGCTGGGAGAGGAGGCAGGAGACACAGACATGAGCATCGAAAGGCGGTTCCTGGACCTCCTAGAGCCCCTGGAGAGGAGGAAGAAGCAGCTGGAATCATCCCGAGCCAAGCTGCAGATCACCAGGGACTTAGAAGATGAGACGGTGAGTTGGCCGCAGACCTCTCCCCCAGGGGCCGAGCAGGCAGCTGCCATCAGGATAACTGGCTGCCGCCCAGGGCGGTTCTTAACACATGTCCAGTCCTCTCACCTCCGGATCTCAGAGCCGTTATGATAATTATATTAAATACGAAAGTAAAGCCAGTGCTTTTGGAACAGTAACTCAGTCACGGACTTTGAGACAGACAGACTTGGGTTCAAGATCCAGCTGTGTTGCCTTCCACCTGGATGACCAGAAGCAAATTATTTGGAACCTCAATTCAAAATATCTAAGTGTCCCCATCTGTAAAATGGGGACAAAACCCTGACGGGGTCTGGGAAGAGAACCAGGGAGACACGGCAGGAGAGAGCTCTGTCTGACTCTGTCTGGGGTGAGTGGTGGCCACAGTTGTCACCCGCTGAGCCCCGCCTTCTGGTCTCCACAGCTCTGGGTGGAAGAGAGGCTGCCTCTGGCCCAGTCAGCCAACTACGGCACGAATCTGCAAAACGTGCAGCTGTTAATGAAGAAGAATCAGGTGAGTCCTGCTTCATCTCGTTAGTGTCCCCACCTGCCCCCTCCCTGCCGCAGCCCTGCCCTAGCCTGCTCTGCACAGGGCGGAATGCCCAGCCCTGACCTTCAGAGGGCCAGCAACAGCAGATTATTGTTCTTGTTGGTAGCTGTGGGGCCTCGAGATCCCATAAAAAGAGAACTTTGGTGATGGCAGAGAGAATTCTAGGAAGTCCATGGCAGGGCTGGTAGGGGGGTGTCCAGATGATTTGGGAATTGGAGCCATTCAGACCCACCAGAGCATCGAGTGACTATAGGACCCTGGCCTGGGGTGTCATGTGTCCCGTGTCCTGCCTGAAAGGAAGCCCATAGCTCCTGGTTTCTTTCCTAAGACTGACTTGCCCCTCTTTCAGGACTGAGCCTGGCCTGTTGGATATCCTCAGAGCAAGTAGGCCCCGTTTCTCTGCCACGTGAGGATACTCACGGGAAGCCTTTAAACTTGGCCCCTGAGCCTATTGGAGCAACATCCGTTTGCTGCTCTGCTCTTTCTTAAACCTCATGGATCATTTCAGAGACCCTGGTCAGACTCCTGGGAGTGAGCAGATGCAGTACTTCCTCCTGTATCGGGAGTACAAGTGTCGTGTTTTGTCTTCCAAGAAGGCCAGCTGCATGCGCTCATGGTGTCTCTGCGGCCAGCCCCTGGTCTTGGGCAGAGAGTGGCTCCTCCTGCCTGCTCAACTCTCTGGGTCAGGAAGTGGGGGCAGCCACGCCCAAGAGCAACAAGAGCCTGGGAAATGGTCTTGGAGAAGAGCAGTGTGTCCCAGAATTTGAGTCAGCTCAGCACCTCCTTGGGGAAGAAAGGCCTTGGCAGACAGTACTTTCTCACAATAACAGCAGCTGACATCTGGTCACAGAGCCCAGCAACTGGGCAAGGGTCTGAGTTACATTCAAAGAGGTGTCTGAAAAGTTCCTCAGACCGTTTGCTTCCAGCTGACATTGACCTAGTCACAAAGGCTCCAGTGTGCACAGGCAGGGTCTTGGGCTAGAAGGTAGTAGGTAGGGGTTCCACTAATGCCACAACTTGTAGTTAAAGGAAGGAGACTGGTAGAAGGCAGTATCCTGGGGCCTCAGTCCTCAACTGTAAAACGAGCTGACATCAGTCCTTTTGACACTAAAGTCTTTGACTCTATCTGGCCTCAGTGTGACTGCCAGAAGACTCCCAGCTCTGCTGAATGAAGGTTGCTATTTCAGGAAAAGGGCAAGACAAATATAGGTGGGTTTCCCCAACCAAGAAGGGAAAGATAGCCTCTTGGGAAAGCCTGGCTGCCCTTGTCAAGACTTCTCCAGGCTAGACCAGCTATAGCTTAAATCTCATTTTATCTTTCCCTTTGTTGCAGTGGTTCTCAACTTCAGTATGCACCAGACTCACCCAGAGGGCTTGTTAAAACACAGTTGACCAGGCTCAGTCTCAGGTCTACTGAATCAGACTCTGGGAGGAGAACCTGGTAACTTTTGCATATCTATCAAGATCCTAGATGACGTCAGTGGTGTTGGTGTGGGATCCCACTTTGAGAAACACTGCTCTGATGGTTATCCATTACAGCTCTCGATCTCAGTGGGGTATCTTCCTCATAGCACTCATTATCCACATTTATTCACTTATTTCCATGCTTACCATCCACTCTGTCTACGACAGTGTAAGCTTTATGAAGGCAGGGGTTTTGTTGATCTTATTTCCACATTGTCCCTAGAGCCCAGGATGAGGCCCAGGACCTAGGAAATAACTTCATAGCTCTCTTTTTACACATGAGGTAGAAAGAATGCATCATAAGGAAGCACACTGCATGGGAGCCTGGAAAGGAATTACTTAAAAAGAGAGGGAGAGAGATACATTTTAGGATCCCTTGCAGAGGTCACAGGATCTCACGGAAAGAAAGTGGCACACAGAGCTGGTACCATGGGTTGTGGGAATTCAGTTGCATGGACCATGAAAAAGGGTCAGGATTGAGATTCCCAGTATAAAGGGTCGGAAGGTATTTCAGCAAGTTAGGTGACTTGTGACTCTTGCTGCTTCTGTGGACTTTCAGTGCTGACAGTCACTGTTGGGTTGTGTGTAGGGCTCTCGCCCCTGCCCTCTGATGGTTTTCAAGGCTGCAGGGAGATTGTAGAAAGGGAGGAGATGAGGTGTGGGAGCCGAGAGCCCACATGCAAGCAGCAGCGAGGCAGGGCCTCTAGGACCCCAAAGTGAGCCACACACGGGTAATGGCCCACCAAAGAAAAAAGCCACCCTGTCACCAGAGAGAGAGGAAAATGCCCTCTCCGTGACCAAGGGCTTAAACAGCAAACAATACAGAGTTCACAAAAGATCTGAGAAATAGAAATGGGGGGCGGACTCTGAGCAAGGAGCCACCATCAGCTGTTGTCTCCCATGGAGCCAGAGGTGCTAAAATAGGATCTCAAAGGCCATTTAGGAATCAGCTAAGAAGCAAGCTGTGCTGAGACATGGGAGGCCTAGGGAACAGAGAGAGCCACGTCCAAAGGCTTGCACTGCCGCTCACCATGCACAGGTTACACGGTCCGGGCCACCACCGGGCCCTCACTAGCTCTGGAGTATGCCCGAGTGACCAGAGGGGGCCCTGGCAGAGCCGCTGCCTGTGGGCTGGCCCCCCACCTCACCTCCCAGCCCTTCCCCTCTGGCCGCAGACGCTGCAGAATGAGATCCTGGGCCACGCACCGCGGGTGGAGGACGTGCTGCAGAGAGGGCGGCAGCTGCTGGAGGCGGCTGAGATCGACTGTCAGGACATCCAGGAGCGCCTGGGGCACCTGCAGGGTGCATGGGACGCGCTGCAGGAGGCGGCGGCCGGGCGGCTGCAGCGCCTGCGGGACGCCAGCGAAGCCCAGCAGTACTACCTGGACGCAGGCGAGGCCGAGGCCTGGATCAGCGAGCAGGAGTTCTACATCATCTCCGACGAGATCCCCAAGGTCGGCCCGGGCTGGGGCACTGGTGCCAGGCTGGGAGCCAAGGCCAGGAGGAAGAGCAGGGGTGGGGCTGGCAGTGGGCAGTCGCGTATCGGAAGTCGGGGCGTCTGAAGGGTCAGCCGCTGTGGCAGACATCCCGCAGCCCGGTGCCCCGTTTGTCAACTTAGATGTGATCGAACCCAAGATTTCCCCAGCTTTTTCGTGCCATGGCTTCTGTATGGAGGGCCTGCCAGGAGGGAGGGAGGGATGAGGTGAGTCACCTCTAAAGAAGTTTTCACAGGGTCAGATCGGAGCTGGGCCTGGGAGGGTAGGCATCAGAGAAGATCAAGAGGAAGGCGGGGTGTTGCCGAGGAACGAGTAGCAAGAAGGAAGCGTGCACCACTCTCCTGTGAGGGTCCTCCGAGCCTGGCTGCACCCCCCATTCCACACCCCAGTCTCGGGCACCTCTGGGAGCAAGTGCCCTGAAAGTCACTGCCTCCTAGGACGAAGAGAGCGCCATTGTGATGCTGAAGCGGCATTTGAGGCAGCAGCATGCGCTGGAAGAGTACGGGAGGAACATCAAGCAGCTGGCCACCAGGGCCCAGGGCCTCCTGTCCGCGGGCCACCCTGAGGGGTGCGTGTGCCACTGGAGTGACTTGGCCGGGTGATGGACATCAGGCTGGGGGACCCCACCAGCTGGGATCCCTTCAGGTCTAAGGGGGAAAACAGCAACAGTTTGGGGAAGAACTGGGTTGGAGACCACTGCTTTTTGGACTCCTAATTGGCCTGATTGCATCTCATGCCTTGGTTTTGCATGAACAGGGCCAACTAAGGCCTGGTTTTCAAGAAGATCAGAAAATACAATAGCGAAGCTACCCTCTCGGTGAACCAAGAGTTCCAATCTTTTTAAGAATTAGATTATGCTAAGAGACACTGGAGAATAATTTTGCTTTTCTCTTTATGGTCCAGAAAGTACCTCAGGATCTCCCAGTGTCTCAGCAAGAATCATTATATAGGCATGAAGGTAGAAAACCTACATCCATCTAGTCGGTGGGTCTGCTGGGCCAGACCCATCGGGCTGCTCCTCCAGGCACAGCCCGGACCTCAGCTGCCTGCAGGGCTTCCATAGCTGTGGGGCTTCAGCAGCCACCCCAGCATCTCCTGAGGAGCCCCAGGGATTGAGCCCCATCCCTGTTGCCCTTGGAGCGGGGCTGCCAGTGCTGCTCCATCAGCCTCCTTAGGAGATAATGGAGGAGGTCCCTTTTGTCTCCCTGAGCTTCCTGGAATGAGGGACAATGCTGGGAGGCACCCTGTCCAGACAGGACACATTTCTGTCCTCTCCTGAGGCATTCTGGTCCACGGGATGGTTCTCCCCCCACCACCCAAAATTCCCAGGAAAATCTGCTCTCGTCCCGCCTAGTTCCCCTCCCCAGCTTTCCCTGCCACGGGGCTGGGGAGAAGTAGATGTGCCCCTCCGAGCTGGGCTCAGAGCTCTGGGCTCTCTACCTTCATCTCTGAGTGCTTTCTGGTTTTGAATTCCAGGGAGCAGATCATACGACTTCAGGGGCAAGTGGACAAGCAGTACGCAGGGCTGAAGGAGGTAGCCGAAGAACGCAGGCGGAAGCTGGAGAACATGTATCACCTGTTCCAGCTGAAGAGGGAGACAGATGACTTGGAGCAGTGGATTTCAGAAAAGGAGCTGGTGGCCTCCTCCCCTGAGATGGGGCAAGACTTTGACCATGTTACTGTGAGTACTCACAGTGACTGCTCTCTCTGTCTTCCTTCAATACCAGAGACACGGGTGCCGTCAGGCCAGACACACGCGCGCGCGTGCACACACACACACACACAGTGCTACGCGGAGCTGGAGACACACTGCCCCTGAGCCCACGCTTCCCTGGGAAGGTGTGGCCCCAGGTGGTTGTGGTTCCCGCCTTGTGAAAGTCTGCGGCTAGGGAGACGACACCACACACCCCAGCCCTAGGCGCCGATAACCACCTTTGTGTTTCCCCCATGTCCAGCTGCTCCGGGACAAGTTCCGGGACTTTGCCCGTGAGACGGGGGCAATCGGGCAGGAGCGGGTGGACAACGTGAACATCATCATCGAGCAGCTCATCGACGCCGGCCACAGCGAGGCGGCCACGATCGCCGAGTGGAAGGATGGGTTGAACGAAATGTGGGCAGACCTCCTGGAGCTCATTGACACGCGCATGCAGCTGCTGGCCGCCTCCTACGACCTGCACCGCTACTTCTACACGGGCACGGAGATCCTGGGCCTCATTGATGAGAAGCACCGAGAGCTGCCCGACGACGTGGGGCTGGACGCCAGCACGGCCGAGTCCTTCCACCGGGTGCACACGGCCTTCGAGCGGGAGCTCCACCTGCTGGAACTACAGGTGCCTTCTGTCCCCTGCTGTCCATCCCCACCCCAGCCCCTGCCCCCTGCAGGCTCCAGGGACCTGCTGTCCATCTCTTCCCCAGGGGCTCGGGGGTGTCAGCCTCTGGAATGGACACCAGCAAATTTCACCTCTTCCAAAAGGCAACAGCTTGGGGCAGAAAGGCTGGGAGCTGTGGCTTTCAGTCATTCTTTAGCTTCGGAAGTAGTTCTTCAATCTGAAACCTCACAAAAGTCTAAGGCATCAAATACCTAAAAATGCTCGGTGTCTGGCGGTGCCACAGCATTCCTGGCAGACTCGCACACGGTGCATTTCCAGCACTCGGTGCTGGTGTCAGCATCGCACTCTGTCCCATACTCCAGAGCTACGTACAAACATCATCTGCTCTTTATAGATGAGGAAAGCAAGGCACGGAGCGTAAACGAGCTCCCTGGAACATGTGGACAGTGCCGCCAGGATTCGGATCTGGGCGTCCTGGCTCTAGACCCCATGCCCTCAGCCACTGGGCTGTTCAGTCTTTCCACATGGGAGCTGGTGGGGCAGGAGGGTACCCCAGGAACTGCTGAGACCTGCTCCTCCCATCACTGGGGTGGCCCCTGAGACACTGCTGCAGGCCCGTAGGGCTCCACAGAACTTGGTGTGATGGAAGGGGTGAGAGCAGGGGCCCCCCGCTGCGTAGGCCTCAGGAGCCCTTCAGAGGCCCCAGGAGAGACGGTCTGGCTGTGGAGTCCTGTGTCCACCCAGTGGGGCTCAGGGATAAGACACCGAGGTGGGTCGGGCCCTGGTTCACTCCGAAGAGAAGCTCCTGGGAATGTCATCCAGCTGGTGGTGGGGCCTGCCTTGCAGCCCTTGGGCTTCAGGGGTGCTGTAGCTCCTGAGGTGGGCACAGCCCACTGAAGTCTCAGGAATGAGGCCTCATTGCACCAGAACTAGCCTCAGACAGGGGACCTGGGAGAGCCGCTCCCTTGGACAGGCAGCTTACGGAGAGGTTAAGAACAGGGAATCCAGTCTGCACCCCTCAGGCCACTCACTCAGGCTCCCTGTACCTCAGTTTCTTCATTTCAAAAACAGGGATCACAGTAGTACCTCTTTCATAGGGTGCCTGTGAAGCATGCCTGGCACATAGTTACTATTATTACAGTACTTCAGGGGAGACCAAAGGGCACAGAGTCCCTTTCACTCTTATATCCTCATCAAAACCCAAAGGATGGCTTAGGTCCATAGAGGCCAAAACAAGGAGACTTCTCCCCCAGCATTAGTGGAAAGCTGAAGATCTTGCCTTCCAGAAGAGACCTGGGGAGGGAGACCCAGAGGAGAGAGACCCCTTGCCCAGCAGAGGCCCAAGGCACATCTTTCTGGGGAACAACGTTCAGTTTTGCCCAACCACAGGTCCAGCAGTTCCAGGATGTGGCCGGCCGCTTGCAGAAGGCATATGCTGGGGAGAAAGCAGAGACCATCCAGAACAAGGAACAAGAAGTGTCCGCCGCCTGGCAAGCGCTGCTTGAAGCCTGTGCTGGCCGCCGCACCCAGCTGGTAGACACGGCAGACAAATTCCGCTTCTTCAGCATGGCCCGAGACCTCCTCTCCTGGATGGAAAGCGTCATCCGGCAGATTGAGACCCAGGAGAAGCCTAGGTAAGGGGGACATCCTCAGGACAGCCCCACCCCTCAGCCCCTTTGTCCCCAAGGCTGGCAGAGCAGGCCGCTGCCCTGCGACTCCTCCTTGGGGGACTATCTTGGACTGTGGGAGCACCTGAGATTGGGTCCAGGGAGAAACGGAGTAGCTTAGCTTCTCCTGAGGGCACCGATCATTTCATTGTAAAGGGAGCCCTGAGAGTGGCAAGAAAGACCTCTGCCATTCAGACCTGATGGCAGGGCAGTGACCACAGCTGTCAGGGAAAGTAAGCACTTTGCACACCCAAAGCTGGGCAGGTCCGAGCCTATGTATCAGCCCCGTGCTGGGATGCAGAGGCCCTTTTCCCCAAGCTCCAGAAGGAGCTCATTATGCATGTGAGGTGGGGGCCGGGGGGGGGGTTCATGACAGAACCTCGGCAGGGAGCAGCTCTCCAGGGGACTGTCTCGCTGGCAGTGGTCATTGGCCCATCTCTGTCCCTCTGCCCTGGAGTGCCCGTCACGGCCAAGACTTTATACTTTACATCCTTATTCAGAATGTGCTTCACATAACATACCATTCGGCCACTAACATGTCCCATTCAGGGGTTTTCTCACCATCACCGGGTATGGCCCTCACCACATTCTAAGTTTAGAAGACTTTCATCACCCCAGAAAGAATCCCGGTACCCGTTAGCAGTCATCACCCCACAGTTCCCTCCTCCCCCGAGCTCCTGGCAACCACGAGTCTAGTTTCCATTTCTCTAGATTTGCCTGTCCTAGATTTGTCCTGGAAGGGGACTCTTACAGTACGGGGTCCTTTGGGACTGGCTCCTTTCACTTAGTACAAACCTTTTAAGGTTCATCCATGTTGTCGCGAGGATCAGAACCTCATTCCTTTTTATTCTCAAATAATATTCCCAGACTCCTTCTGGGGTCCCCAAACCCCTGACTCATCCCCTGCCAGCTGACCAATGGAAGACACTAGGGCATCAATGTTCCCGCTGGGGCTAGGCTGACAGAGGACTCCCTGGCTGGCCAGAGAGAGAGGAGGAAGTGGGGATGGAGTCCCAGGCAGGTGGAAGGCGGCCCTCTGTGGTCTGGACTTGACATCAGGCAGGCCAGAGTCACCCAGAGTTTCCTTCTTCCTCAAACTCCCTCCCTGACCCTTGACCCCCCCCTTCATCCCCCAGGGATGTCTCCTCAGTGGAACTGCTCATGAAGTATCACCAGGGCATCAAGGCGGAGATCGACACCCGGAGCAAGAACTTTAGTGCCTGCATAGAGCTGGGCGAGTCCCTGCTGGAGAGGCAGCACCAGGCCTCGGAGGAGGTGAGAGGACAGTGGGGTGAAGGGGAGCCCCTCTCTGTCCTTGCCTGCATTCTCGCTGGGCTGGACAGTTTCCTGGGAGGGAGCTATGAGCCGTGGGTTCTCTGAGGAGACTCTCTCACCCGTGGAGCGTCAGAGCCGTGTGCAGGCCCAGGGATTGGGGCCGCATCGGCCCCAGCCAAGGCTGGCAGCTTAGTAGAGGAGAGTGGGCTCATAGCCCACCTAGCCACCCACATGTGTGCATGCTGTGGCGTTGGCAAGACCCATTTCCTAGGAGAGGCACACGTGCCTCAGAGATGTTAAGTCACTTGCCCAGGTGGCACAACTGGCTGGTGGCAGGGCCAAGACTTGAAGTGAGGTCCTTGTGACCAAACTCAGCATGCTTTGCAGGACGCATTTGCACACCACCTCAGACAAGGGGAAGGTTTACTAAAAGCCTGAGCCGTTCTCCCTTCCTTCCCACAGATTAGCGAGAAACTGAAGCAGGTGCTATCCAGGAGGAAGGAGATGGATGAGAAGTGGGAGGACCGCCAGGAACAGCTCCGCATGCGTGAGTACACCCAGAACTTGGCGGGGGGCAGACTCCTGCTGAGGTGGGGGCGGGGCAGGAGTGATTTTCACCTCCTAGATAGGAGACCCCAGAACGCCACCCATAAGCAAGGTTCTGGAGCCAAGGTCCTCGGGGGTCCACACAGAGGAGCCACATAGACACGCTGCTGGCTGCCCACCTCTAACCAGCCCACATGCCCTCTCCCTGCCTGCCCTCGGCCCCGCCTGGGTCCAGGCAGAACATGAGTGGCTCAGCTTCTGCCAGGAGGACACCACCACTGTGTGCCAGGCTGGTGTCCCTGAAGCCGGGGGGAGGGGTCAGATTAAGGCTCTAGCACCTCCCACTGCTGGATCTGAGGCATGTCAGACACAGAGCTCTGTCCTCTGCAGCTGGAGACCGAGGAAAGGGAAAGTCCTACCACTCAGGAGGGAGCTGCACGCAAGCCAGGAAGACCTGACAGCCCCACGGCTGTTTGGGCACAATTATGGGAGGCAGCCAAGGACTGGGAAGGGAGTGTGTAGGGCAAAAGGCTGCTTGTCAAAAGGGGACTCTAAGCTACATTTTTTTCCAAGTAGAGTTTGTTCTATTTCATGTGTTTTTCCAATATAACTATGGATGGAGATGAGGAAACCCTCCCCCATGTGGCATGGGATCGAGTGGTCTCAGGCAGTAGGTCACCGCTGAGCAGGGTGTCCCCATGGTTCAGGGACCCCTGTGAGGGCCTCCTGCCTGGCCACCAGCTCCTCGTCTGGGGAGCAGCTCACTGCTGAGTGCTAACAGGCCCTCCTTGGGCCCTGTGGGTGGGTCTGTGGCTTGTTCCCCATGGCAGTACTGGAAGTGTGCCAGTTCTCGAGGGACGCCTCTGTGGCCGAAGCGTGGCTGATCGCCCAGGAGCCCTACCTGGCCAGCCGGGACTTTGGACACACGGTGGATGGTGTGGAGAAGCTTATCAGGAGGCATGAGGCTTTTGAGAAGTCCACGGCCAGCTGGGCGGAGCGCTTTGCCGCCCTGGAGAAGCCCACCACGGTGAGCTGGGAATGCGTACCGGGAGGCCCCGCAGCCACACCTCAGAGGAGGGGGGACCTCAAGTTAGGAACTCTGAGCCTGTTATTAGGCATACACGGACAGTATACAAGGCTTGGCGAGGGGCAGAGTGGGAAGGAAATAGGAGACGTAGAAAGCACTTCCGAATGCAAAAGATAAAGGCGGTAATTTCAAAAAGAACAAACACCAGGTGCGTGGGGAGCTGTGTTTAGGGAAGGCTGTCAAGCAGTGAAAGCCTCTTCTCTGTGGCTACTCTGATACCCTGGGTCTTTTCTTCCCCTTAGCTTGAGCTAAAAGAACGCCAGACCCCAGACAGACCCGAAGAGGAGAGTGGGTAAGTGGGGAGGGCCAGGAGGATTTAGCAGGAGCGTTCTGCCAAGGAGGATGGGTGGGAAGGGGAAGGGAAGGTGCTTTTCATCAGAAACAGGCCCCCGGATGTCTTAATAATTCCTCTCACACCTAGGCCACTAGCCAGAGAAGTCTGGGGTGTCTGCAGGCTAAAGGCAGAGAGGAGCTTGTGTTTCCCCCAAATCACGGGTGGTCTGAAGGCCTGGTGCAGGCAGAAACGGCCCCCTGCTCTGGGAGCCACTGAACACATGCTCCAGAGGCCATTCTGCCTTCAACTGTGTCCATTTCTGAAGAGTCTGCCATAGTGTTTCCAATTAAGCAGTTCCTTGCTGAGAGCCTGTTGCTGGGAGGCCGGGACCAGGAGAGAGCGGACAGGCTCCTGGTGGGAAGAGCGGGAAGCCAGGCACTGGCTTCAGGGAGGCAGTTTCTAAAGAGGGGCTGGGTCTTCCACAGGCCTCAAGAGGAAGAAGGGGAGACAGCAGGGGAGGCTCCCCGAGGTCCGCATCGCGCAGCCACCGAGAGAACGTCCCCGGTCAGTTTCCTGTCCTATTTGTCTGGTTCCTGGGAGTCCTTGCTGCCAGAGCCCTCCCATCCGTACTAGGCTCAGCCAGGGCCGAACGTGAGGACAGGCTTGTACCACCCATGCTTCCAGACTCCTCTTTCACATCAGTCTTCCTTCTCACTTAGGTTTTCTTAATTTCTAGAATAATTCCCCTCCTTCCTTCACCCCAAAGAAACTGACATGCCAGCCCACTGACATGACTCTTTTTAGTTTGATTTTATCTAGTCTAATAAATTTTATTGTCCAAATACATCACTATCTACATTAGGAGAAAGAGTTGATCCAGGGAAGGTTTATTTTTATATACCATCCCATCATTCTCCCATGTTCCGTCTTACTCCGTCTTTAACCCAGCATGCCCTACACACACTTTCACACACACACACACACACACACACACTCACACTCACATATACACAGACCATCTGACCTCACCTGCCCCAGCCATGGGCATTCAGGACAGTGAAGGGGGGACACCCAACCCTCTAGCAGATCCCTCCTTCCTACCCTGAGCCCCCTCCCCTTTGCTCCCCCCACCCCCGGCCTAATGCCTATGGGTGGGTTGGGATGTAGAGCTGGCTCTGAAGCAGGAACAGACTTCAGGGAGCCCTGCTGGACCAAAAGAGAGCCCGAGGGCTTCTGCGTCACAGGGCCAGTCCCCCAACCTTATAGAAAAGGAGGGTGCGGCAGAGTCTGGGCTGATGGAAGTGTTGGGAGGGTCCAAGATAGACCAGCTGCCAAAGGTGTGGGACACATGGCTTCAGGAAGGAATAGGTCCATTAGCTGAAAAGACCCAAGGTGTCCGTGCAGGGAACCTGAGGCTATAACCCCAATTTTGGAGAAATGCCCTGGGGAGCAGCTAAGAAGACGAGACTTCAGCATGTGCCTTGCATGGCTCACCAGTGCATGCGCCCCACCTGTCCAGCTGCCCGCTGGAGCTTGCCTGAACTTTTAGGGAGATTGGTATTCTAGGTGGAAATCTCTGATACACCAGCCACCCCAGAAAAATGCACCTACAATGCATATTTCCTGTGCAGAATCCCCATCAGGTCTGTATCTCAGCTCTTCTCACACTTCTGAGAGTCACACACACCCCCTCCCACGCCGAGCACCCTCTGTGGCCTCCAGCCTGGCCAGAGGCCTCCCTTTCTGAGCTGCACCGGCCCGTCATGTCCAGCAGAGGGCATTCCTGGGCTCCCGATGGAGGGCCTCTCCCAGAAGTGCCCTCTGAAGCGCCATCACCGCATGTGGGGTCTCTGGTGGACTTCGTCCCAGCCCCTTTTTCCCAGAGACAGCCCCTCCTGGAAGGAGAGAGAACTCTGGGGGCTGGCAGGAACAGTGGACGCTGGGGCTGGGACGGGGACTGTCACACACCGCCCGTGCTTCGGCTGTCCATCCCTGTGTGTCTCCGTGCAGTGGCTTCCTGGGTCTGTGGGCTCCTTTGTGACTACCTGTGCGACTCCGTGGTTTGTGTCGTGTACGTCTGTGCAAATGGAATTATGTGTGCATCAGAGCTGCCTCTGTCCAGCGCCTGAATGTCACTGGGTTTGGGGAAATAAAATCTGCTTGGACCTGAGTATCTCTGGAAGGAGGGAATGAGCCTACATTTGAGACCCTTCCCAGAGAGCCGGCCACTGCGCCAGAGGGGAAAATACCTGTGTTTGGTACAGGAAGAAACCAGATGGCAAATCCAGGGAACACCAGGCCTGAGGCCTCATGGAAAGAAATTCCCTGCTACTTCTCGTTTCTGAGCCCTTTGTTGGGCTTTATGAGGATCTGCAATTGGTCTTTGACCTGAGAAGAGAGGAAAATGGGTCCCATGAGCCTGGGACACCTTTACAGAAATCACAGGCTTCTCCTGGGAAGGGCTGGCAGTGCGCTGCCCCTTCTCTCTGGTCTGGCCTGGGGCACGGTGGCTCTCCTGCTGTCCCCTATGTGTGGTCTGGTGTGGGCACCCTGTAGAATAGAACCATGTGGTGTTGCTTTCTGTGAAACCTGTCACTAGTGCATGCTGGCTTCCTGCTTGAGGGAGCGGATGGGAGTGGGCCAGGCACCTGAACCCCTGCCTAGCCGGCTACACAGCACGGTGGGGGTGGGGAGCAGTCTGCTGGCCCCAGCTCAGCCCTCCCTCTTCCGGCTGCAGGCGTGCCACTCCACCTCAGTCTTTTCCTCAAGCACATCACCATACAATGAATTGCCTCCCTCACTCCCTTTCCACATTAGAGCATGTTCTGGTAAAAAAAAAAAAAAACAAAAAAAAAAACATTCATACAGGTAAGTGTGTAAGTATGTATGCAGCCACGCAGAAAAAACAAGGTATCACGAAAGCCAAAACTTCTGGAGTGGAAGTCAGGACTTTGGGTTCCAGTCCCTAATTCTAAGGAAGACTTCCTGCATGATTTTAGACAAACCGCCTAATCCTCCTGGGTCCCCTCACCTTTATAAAGTCCTCTCTTGGGGATTACAGAAAATCTAGAACATTCCTGTGTGTCAAAAATGTACCAAAATAAAGGAGAGGCTGGGAGAGGTGGGTTTCCCCTCTCTCTTCTGGTCTCATCCTTAGTTCTGAGGAGCCTGTTCGCTTGTCAGGTGCTAGTTGGTGTGAGGCTGGAGAGGGGAAAGGAGGTAAAGGGCTGGGGTATTTGTCTTCGTCCTTGTTTGGCGGAGAGAGGCAGGGTTGAGCCTCAGCTGGGGGGGGGGGGGGGCGGGGTCTGTGCTCTGAAGATGGCCCCAGGGTGCTGGATGGGTGCCTGGCAGCAAGCTGAGCCATCCCCCTTCCTCTTAGTGCCTGGGGCACTGTCACCCTAATCCCCCTGCCTTGCGTTTCTCCCCTTCATTCGGGGTGTGGCTCTAGAAGGGGCTGGGGAGTCTCGTTAAGCACCCTCGTCTTCCAGAGCCTGGGGGCCTGAGAGTCCCTGGTGTAGTATCTGTGGTGACACGTGGTTGATTTCACAGCAGACAGACGGTTTCACAGTGGGTCCAAGTCACTCCGGACTTAAGGGTCCCCGACAGGGCTTGGATGTCTGCTGCGCACTGCATGTTTCTTGGCTTTGGGATTGGGAATTGGGGCCTGCGTGAGGAACTCTCCCCGTGGGGCAACTGTGACCATGGAAGGGACATCCCTGAAAGGGACTGGTGTTCCTAGGGGCTGTGACCACAAGAGCAACGAGTCAGTCCTCAGAGTCACGGGGTGGCACGTGAGGCTACTCCAGCGAGCGACTGCTGGGTGCTGTTGCTATCGGGCCCCTTCGTCAGCGACCCAGGGAGAGCTCTGGCCACACGCAGCCCACAGACGGCATTCTCAGCACGCCCTTCCCAGACTGCCCGCTGCTGGCTGCCCCAGGGAGGGCTGGGCGGCTCATCCGGGAGGAGGGCGGGCAGTCGGGCTGCCTAGATCCCGCGCCCCTCCCTTTCAAGGTCTCAGAGGTCACCGTGGCTTCAGGGAAATGACCGGCACTTGCAGATGTGAGGGGCGTGTGCCGGGTGCCGAGTGGGCTCTGGGTCACAGCCAGGATACCTTTCAGACCAAGCCTGGCTGGCTCCGGCCACTGTCGCCCCCTTGGCAGGCTGGGCAGCTCCCCTCTGAGCGGCTTCCCTGGCGAGCAGCCTGAAGCTTTACTCCGCGGCCAGAGGCTGGGCTCCGCTTCCTTGGATGGAAGGGACGTGGGTGTGTGAGGAGCAGCTGTGTTTCTTCATGCCCGAGCAAGCTTTTCCCATCTTTCCTCCCCGCCCCGTGAGGCCCAACATAGCTGCTGCTTCAGGCGTTTGTCAGCCCAGGCGAATCCCATTTGTTCATAAGGAGCAGAAGGGGCCTGGAGAGGACCTGTTTTCCCCAAACCTGGGAGTGGCCCTGTCTCCCCCAGATGCCTGAATCAGTGGTGGCGAGACTGAGGTCTGCCTGAGTCTGGCCCTGCCCCCTGCCACTGCGGGCTCCTTCTGGACCTGTGTCCGCTGCTGGGTGTGTCCAGCTCTCTGTGCTATGGCCACATGTGACCCTCCCGGCTGGGCTGCTCCAAAGGCCACCCCTAAATTCTTTCTTCCAAGCTGTGTTTCAGAGCATCCCAGATACTGACAGACTTGGGACAGAACCCAGTTAACACTGGAGGCATCTCAGAAATGGGGCTTGAAGCTGCCAGCTTAACCACTGGGCGTCGGAGCTGGATGGGGGAGTGGGCATCTTAATCTTTCTGAGTAACTGGCTCAGAGTCACCATGGGATGGAGCGGCCACCAGCTTCTCGAGGGCAGAGGGACAAGAGCCCACACTGCTGGCAGGAATGATGAAGACCGCTCCCAAGGAAGCCTCATTCTCCTCCCACCCATGGTGGCAGTGGACCAGGTCTCCCCATCCCTGTCTGAGGGGACCCCGAACACTCCCTCTCCTTTCCCCTCACTTCACCTGGTGCCTTCCTCCACCCTCATCATCTTCCCTGCTGGGCTAGCTGTCATCTCATGTGGATAGCTGGCCCCTGGGGTCCCATGTGGAGCCATTCTGCCCCCTCGTCCCACCTCTCGTGACAGCTGCCCCCCAGCCACTCCTGCTGGCTTCTCTCTGTAGGCATTTGTCTCTGCTCACCCTGAGTTGCCATCTCTTCATTTCTGCTCTCAACTCAACAAAGCATTTCTTCCCTTGTAAACAACTGTCTTCTGAACTGTCTTCCCAGCCCGCCTGCCCACAGTCCTTCCCACCTCTTTCCCAGAGGACGAGCGCCCAGACATCAGACACAAGGGGGAGCATGCAATGCTCATCTGTAGAAGTGACTGGCTTCCCTCACCTCGTTTCATAGCCTTGTTTTGATTGCCTCAGGCATCCAGCCATAGGTCTCCTGTGGCCCCAAGCCCCTCTTCCGGCCCCTAAAGGTCTTCTCTGACTCACCCCACATCCGCGGGCTCGGCCCATTTTGATCAAGAACTGCACCGCATAGGTGCCTTCCTCTGGAGCGGTAGTTCCTGCTCCTCGTGCAGCAGGATTCTGTAGGAAGAATGCAGAGTTCGGGACCTTGACTTTCCACTCACTAGATGTGTGCCTGAGCAAGTTACTCATCCCCCCTAACCCCCCCTTTCCAGAATCTATAAAATAGGGGTGGTGATGATACCTGCCTCATAGGTGTGATTATTGGGAGAGAGAATATAGGTAGAACATCTGGCATCTAGGAGAGTATCTGCCTTTATTTTTCCCTTTGTTTTCTTCTGTCCCTCACTGCAGTCTTCCATCTCTTAAAAGAAGCCTTCTCCATATGAATTCTAACATCCATTGCCAGAGCCCTCCCAAACCACCCCCCCCAGCGCCTCCCCCTTTATCTGCCCAAGTATGCATTCCAGGCTCAGTCCTCGCTGTGAGATCAGATGGCAAGAACAGCACATGACAAGGTAGAATGGTGTCTTCAGCGGGGGGGGGGGGGGGGGGGGGCGCACCCTCATGGCCTGGTTCTCGCTTGTCAGCATCTCCTTTAGAGAGAAGCTCCCTCACTTGTGTTACCTTGCTTGTTAATACATCTTGAGTTCACTGAGCATCTTCTAGAACCTCCAAAACACCCTGTGGTCCCAGGCCAGGTGATTTTTCTCATGGGAGCTGGAAAGTTGGCCATCTCTGTGCTGTCTTCTGCACCACCAGCTGGCTGGGCCTGGAAGTACACCTTCAGCTCCTTTAGTCCAGAGCAGAAATGTACCCATCTTTCCCCCACTTCTTGAACCTCCTTTGTGGTCCTCTGCATACTTCGCCTGCCCAGGCCAGCTTCCTAGCAAGGCAGGACCCTAAAAAGTCAAGCTTACAAGACTCTGAAAAGAGGTGGCCATCCCCTGCCCATCAGGAACTGAGAGGCCTCTCCCTGCCTGACTACAGTCCTGTGAGATCCTAAAAGCCTCTCCTGTCTGTGCCTTTTCTTCCGCTGATGTCCCCAAACCACAGGCAGTGCTGCCTGTCCTCTACCCTCCTCTGACCTCACGATCCCAGCAGCCAACACACACACACACACTCCCTCTCAGATGCCCCCACTTCAGCCACCTGTTCCCCAAATGGGAGAACCTGGCTCCACGTCCCTGATTCCAGCCCCCCAACCCAGGCCGTTCTCCCACAGGCAGTCACTCCCATTTATTGTCTAGATTGCGCAGCTGCTCCAGCCTGCCACCAAGAATTTCCTCCAGTCCCTCTCTTTTAGCCACCCCAAGTGGCATCCCCCGGCGAGGCACCCTCAGCAGTGTGGGTGAAATCTGTGCTCTGTCCTCGGGGGCGAGGGGCTAAAGCAGTGGGCCTCCTGCCTTATAGGACAGAGGACAGGAGGGAGTCTTAGATCATCTCCCCTCTCCAGGGCCTTTCAGCAGAAACTGCCTGTCTCTATAGCCACACGAGTAGTCTGGGCCCCAGTAGCTCTGGGCCCCACTCCTCACCTAGCCACCCCTCCTCCTGTTCTGCTCCCCACCCATCCCTCCCTTATAGGGCGAGGCAGACTCTTCATATCGGAGCATGGCACAGTTCCAGGGACAGCAGGAACATGCCCCCCCTCAACCTCCCACCCTCCCCCAGCTTTCTTTTAGAAAGGGGGCTGGGAAAGTTAGATCCTTCTGGCCAAAGACCCTTCTGACCCATCTTTCTCATCTGAGGCTCCTCCCTTAGCCCCAAAGAGCAGCTCTGCCAAACACTCCTCTCTCCCTCATGCTGGGCTCTTGCTCAGGCCTTGGCCTTCAGGACAGAGGGACAGAGTGGCTTTTAAATTGTCTCCACACAAACAGTCAAGAGCACAGAAGAAACCTTTGCAGACATTGGAAAACCCCATTTTCTAAAACAATCCCATGACCTGGCTATTTCACTTGTGACCTTGCAGGCCATTGGCCTCTGAATGCCCCTGCTAGGGAGTGGCGGTCTGGCACTCAGGAGGAGGAAGTAGAAGGAAGGTTAAGATGAAGTTGGCAGTCCTGGAAAAATCTACCTTTATTTTCAGAGGACAGTTCCAGAAAGGAAGGAGAATGGCAGCACGGGGAGAATATGTGGACACAGTCCCCAGTATAACCAGTCTGCAGAGAGCAGAGGCTGAGCAAGAGAGGCACACATGGCTGTGAGGGTCTTCTCTGACTGCCCCCCCCCAACAAGCCCCTGCAGGTGCAGGGAAAGCTCTGGCCCATGACTAGGAGCAGTACAGCCAGATGGAGAGCTGGGGGATGAAAGAGGCTTCACTTCCTGCATTAATAACCCACCCCCCACCAAGTTTTACACCCAGTCAGAAAGACAGCCTGATGGAGTCCACAGAAGCCCGAACCCAGGCTCCCAGTCTCATCCCTGCCAATCCTGCCCTTCCCCTCCCTGCTAGAGGATGATCCGGACAGGGCTTTGGGTCCTCTAGATCCTTGTGGCCAGTGCTAGCTCACTGCAGACATTTGAAGCTACAAGTACTACGGATGAGTTAAGATGAGTGTCAGCCAGCCACAGCTCTCATGGGGCTCTAAGACAGGAAAAGATGAAAGACCTAAAGATACAATTTTAAAAAACAAAAACAAAAACCCTTACCTTCTTGAATTCTGGAGTGCATGCTCTCAGTCACTTCTGATACTTACTAGCTGTGTGGCCTGGGTAAGTCACTTAACCTCTCTGAGCATAGATTTCCTCATAGATTAAAGGTATTGGACTAGGTTAGTGGTCTTCAAACTTTTCAGTCCCATTATCCTTTCTTTAAAGAAGATCTTACTGGAACCCCAACTTAAAACTGTCTATTGGGCAGTCCTAATTTGATGGCATCCAAACCTTTCTCCCAGCCTTGGTGTCAGACTTCAGCATTAAGCCTCTCTTTCCATTGCTTTAATACCATCTCGGGCAGTCCTCGGTCACTTTCAGCTGTTAAAGAGTCTACCCAGTGTGTGTCTGTTTAAAGCTTCAATCCACTATCCAATGTTGTGTCCACTTTCTCCCATCCTCCATTTCTCTATTTCAGGTTTGAGTCATGGTCTGAAGGACCCACAATGGGGAGCACAGGGTCTCTGCCCTTCTTTGGCTTCTCCAGGCTCCACCTTCAGTTTTGAGGCAAGCAGCAGGGAGTAGCAAAGGGAACCTGGTCTCCTGCCTGGGGCAGCCCTAGTACTCCTGGGCTGATGCCCTTGGTCCTTCAGCCATCCAGACGTGGCCAGCTCAACGATCTGCAAGAAAGACCCTTCCCACCTGGTGCTCTAAGGTCTCCAGCAGTCAGGCCTGGAGACAGGGCTCTGATGAGCTGGCTTGCGCAAGGCTCCCTTCATTGGTGCTCATTTGGCACACAGAAGACTGCCCCGTTTGTGCTCGACCTGGCGGCGGTGGTGGGGGCCCGGCAGCCCCTGCTGCTCCTATCTGTCCTGCCCTCTTCTGCCATAGGCACAAAGGCAGGTCACAAAGGCCTCTGCAGATGGGACCAGATCCGCTCCCCTTCTTGTGGACATCTGCCTCCACTGGAGGCCCCTCACTGGGCTGGGCAGGGGCCGGAACACCCCATGCCCCGCAGGGAAGTGCAGGGAGGTAAAAGCCACAGTACTCCCCCCCTCCCCTCCCCCCAGCCCAGCAGGGATTCTCAACAGTTGCTCATTAGAGAGTGTGAAAAGCTTACTCAGAACTACCACTGTGCTGCCCCCACTCTGGTGCCTGTTCTGTGAAAGCTCCTGAGGCCACGGTAGAAGGCAGCCGGGGTTGGGAGCCACTGCCCTACTCCAACCAACCCCAGTCCACTGAGGGGGCAGGAGCAGTTAGCCCTGAGCGGTGACCCAGGAGGACCTAGGTTCTCCCTTCATAAGGTGGCAGGGGAGACTTAGGGCCTGTCCCCTTGGCTTTGGGGACTTAGATACAAGCAAGCACCAGCAGAGTCCCCATTCAACATATACTAGATGTTTTTCACATCTGTGTTAGCAGCACAACCCTTCATAGGAAATCTTGCCAGACGTTTAACTCAGCTGGAGGGGCCGGGGCAGCATTGGAAAGCTCCCGCATTGAAACCATCACCCGGGCCCCTCAGCTGACTCTAAGCAGCTCCATCAGTGTTGGTGGGGGAGAGTGGGGATGGAGCTAGAGGCATGCGAAGAGCCTATGGGAGCAGACCAGGGGGCCCCCGCAGGTCAAGAAAAGGCCAGAAAAAAAGGAGACTGCGAGATCGGGGGCTCAGCCTTCCCAGTCCTGCCAAGTAGCCACCCCTGGATCTGAACCCCTAGCAAGGTGTGCTCCTCCCATATGCCCCTGAGCAGGGGGAAGAAGAGAGCCAGTGGCCTCAGGACCTACAGCCGCCACTCCTTCCGGGGCCGCAGGAGAAATCCAGTGGGGATGAGAGGCCCGCCACCGAGCCTCTCTTTAAGGTCCTAGACACGCCTCTGAGTGAGGGTGATGAGCCTACAACGCTGCCAGCCCAGCGGGACCACGAGTACAGCGTGCAGATGGAGGGCTACCTGGGACGCAAGCATGACCTGGAGGGACCCAACAAGAAGGCATCCAACAGGTGTGTGCGGGAGGGGCCGCCTGGGGGGGAGGTGTGGGCGCCTCCCAGGGACCTCTCCCCTTACAGAGCCTCGGCAACACGGGCATTTGTAGGGGAAAGGGGGCCTTCTGCCTCTGACCGGAGAGCTCCCTTTGGGTCAGCCCAGGAGCTACTTGGCATGATGGGGAAAGTCCTGAGTTCAAATCCGATGCCCTTGTACAAGTGACTCAGCCTTGGTTTCCCCATTTGTAAAATGAGGATGAGGAGACCATACCTCCGGTACAGATCCCAGGCCCAGGCCTAGCACAGAGTAGGTTCTCAGTGAATACTAGCCGTTATTTTTATCCCAGAGCTTGGTAAGAGGTAGGTAGGTCTTGGCAGTAACAACATATCCTTGACCAAGGCCCACTTTTTAACCAATCTGGGCCTGTTTCCCCAGCTGTAGAACAGGGGAGAAGAATGGAGCTGGCATACATGCCTTCCGGGGGTCCCTCCCAGTGCTGTCCTGCAGCAACTCTGTGACCCTGAGGAACTCATTCAAAGGCCACATCCTTTCCTGGCCCTGAGGCAGTTACGTCCTTGAGTTTAGTCCATTCAGGGCTGCTGCTACCCAAGGTCCCGGCAGCGTTCCAGGGTTGTGGGGACACAGGGCAGCATCAGGAGGTTGAAGGCAAGTGGCAGCATACAGAGCCTGGGCTGGGAGCAGGGTGGACCATGCTAAAGCATGTCCCAAAAATGAATTTGGGGGCCCAAGCACCCTGAAGAAGTTTATTATTTATACAGAGCCCACTAGAAAAGGGGAAACTAGCATTTACTGAGCACCTACGATGTGCAAGGCAAGGCATCGTTCGGACTGATACCATCTTCACAAGCACCCTGTGATACCAACCAAGGTTTCTACTTCCCAGATGGAGAAACAGAATTTCAGAGAAGTCATTTGTCTGAGGCAGTATTTTACTCCAGGACCCAGCTCCTTCTCAGCAACTGCTTTACTTGGGAGTCCAAGCTCAAAGCAGGACTGCTGCAGGCAAGATCGGAGCTTTCCTGGAGGATCCTTCTCTGCATGTCAGAAACCTGGGCCCCATGAAAAGGCTCTATAGCCTGCCTGTCCAGCACAGGTCAAGTTCTCTCTTTGAACTGGCAGTCTTTCCTCCCTATGAGCCCAACAAGCTCTCCACCTTCCTGCCCTCCAAAGGGAGGAGGAAAAGCTGACCGTTGCCCTGTTCCCCAGCCTTCATTCCTGTGAAGTGTGAATAGGTACGGAGTTTCCCATCAGTCGGTCAAGGAGCTCAGGTCTGCCTACCAGTAAGCTTATAAGCTTGTCACCAAACATCGGCTGAGTCTTGATTTGCACAAACATGTTTCTTTAAGAAGTGCTTGTATAGTATACCAGGCAGATCTCAATAAAACGAAAAATAACAACCAGAACAAAATGCTGCTCTGCTCCCTTCAGTTCTGTGGTGAGAATCACATATGCTCATGGGTACAAAGGGCTTTGAAAGTTAAGGTTACAGTGTTGGTCCTAGACTCACTAATCCCACTCTTAGAAATGTACCTCAAGTGCTCGCTTCGGCAGCACATATACTAAAATTGGAAAGAAATGTACCTCAAGGTAAGACCCAAGTTATAGCAAAGATTTACGCATGGATGTTTATCACATTGCTGTTTAAACTGCACTGTTTAAATTTCCAGTAATTATAGGACCCGCCAATAAAGGGATTATATATAGAATGGGATACCCTATTATTTCCTAAAATTAATTCCTAAAATTGTTTTTAGGAAAGATTTGAAGGATATATGAAAATATTCATGATATATGTTGTTAATCATTTTTTTTAGGTTTATTTTAGAGAGCAAGTGGGCATGAGTGGGGGGTGGGCAGAAGGAAAGGGAGAGATCTCCAGCAGACTCCCCTGGGCACGCAGCCCAGCACAGGGCTCCATCTCAGGACCCTAAGATCATGACGTGAGCCAAAACCAAGAGTTGGATGCTCAACCGACTGAGCTACCCAGGTGCCCTGATATAGTGTTAATCTTAAAAGCAGGATATGAAAAAAATAAAAGCAGGCTATGAAACTGAATATACACTATAACCCATTTTCATTAAACATGTGAATAGAAGAAAATATGAATAGAAAGACTAGAAGAAAATACATAAAACGTTGACAATAGCTAACTTTCAGTAGTGGAATTACAGATGATTTCCATTTCCTTTTCTAACTGTAAAATGTGTTAATATTTATAGGAGCAAAAATGGTATCATTAAAAAAAAAAAAAAGGCAAAGCTGTAAGAATTGCATACAGGGGTGTCGCACCCAGACGTGCGTGACCGGCTGGCCGGCATCTCCACAGGTCGTGGAACAACCTGTACTGCGTGCTCCGGAACAGCGAGCTGACCTTCTACAAGGACGCCAAGAATCTGGCGCTGGGGGTGCCCTACCACGGGGAGGAACCCCTGGCCCTGAGACACGCCATCTGTGAGGTCGCGGCCAACTACAAGAAGAAGAAGCATGTCTTCAAGCTGCGGTGAGGCCCCTCCCACCCAGGGCCCCTTCCGTGGCAGCTCAGTTTGGTGGCAGCAGCTGGACGGCAGCCTGGAGGCGACCAGCTCCTCACCTAAGTTGCCCCTCAGGAACTTTTCAAACCAAAGAGGCTTAGCTTAGAGTGCAGATGTTCACCTCTCTCAGCAGGTTGCTGTGCTGCCTGTGAGGGTTCTGGTCCTGGGGAGGCTCCGGATTCTGGCTCCTCTCCAGGCAGAGGTGGCCACCTAGCAGGAAACCCTCTTTTGTCCTAGGCTGAGCAATGGCAGTGAGTGGCTCTTCCACGGCAAGGACGAGGTAAGTGCACGGTGGCCTCGCCCAGACCCCTGCTGCCCCTGCTGCCCAAGGAGCAGGGGGTCCCTCTCCCACCAGCAGTCCTGGGGCATGCCCCTCCCTGGTGGCCCACGGCCCTCCCGCCCTGCAGGAGGAGATGCTGTCCTGGCTGCAGGGCGTGAGCACCGCCATCAACGAGTCCCAGAGCATCCGCATCAAGGCACAGAGCTTGCCCCTGCCCTCCGTCACCGGTCCCGATGCCAGCCTTGGCAAGAAAGACAAGGAAAAGAGATTCAGCTTCTTCCCCAAAAAGAAGTAGCCTCTCTGGCGCCCCGCCGGCGGGACCGGGCCGTGTAGGGACTGGCGGGGCGCCCTCGGCCTCAGCCCGGGCTCAGTCCTCCCCTGCCCCTGCCTGTGCCTGCCTGTTCCAACCGCGACCACGGCCGGCGGCCAGGGGCCCGCTGCGCTGCGCTGCGCTGCCCGCCTCCGCCGGCTCCTACCCGCCTCTGCTCCCATGCAGCCCAGGCTCCCGCCCAGGGCAGGAGCCCCTGGGGCGGGAAACGGTTTCCCAGGCGCCCGCGCTCCTCTCCCGCCTGCCCCCTCCTCCCGACGGAGGGCCCTCTGGCCCTCAAGCCCCACAAAAACTGGAAAAGACAGAGGAGGTTCCTCAGATGCTGCCCACTCCCAAAGCAGGCCTTGCTTGGGGCTGCCTCCCATTTGGTCAAGGCCAGGGAAATGGAAGAGAACAAGGGAAATGCCTGAGCTGCCCCTTAGGGGCATGAGGAAGAAGCTTCAGGTAGGCACCCAGGGCACTAGCTCTAGCCGAGGGGCTGCTGGGGACCCCAGGGACACAAGGGGCCTCTTTCCCACGGGGCTTCCTTGGAACTGGGACTCATACCTCAGGGGCCACCATATCCCTTCCACCTTCTTGCTCTCACCAAAAAAAAAAAAAAAAAAAAAAAAAGGTGGGGGTGGGGCACTACCAAGGTTGGTGGGTCCTAAATGTAAGGGCCTCCACTGCCTCCGGGGCCCTCTGATACCACCACAGGTGGTGGAAGGGAGCAAGAGTTCTCAAGCTGGTCCTCTTAGACAGACCTTGACATTGCCCAAGGCTCTGCTTCTCCACTCTGGGATCCTCCCCAACTCCCAGGCAAACCAGCACTGTCCAACTCAGACCCAGGGTCCCTTAGGGACAGTACAGTTCCCCAGACTGAAGATGGATAGCCAGCATCTGCAGTGAAGCAGCCCAAAGCCAAAGGCTCAATGTCCTGGCTGTAGCTGGTACCATCTGAGGGTACTGGCTGAACAGACAGTGAAGTTCATGACCTATCACTCTGGGCAGCAAACGGAACCGTAACCTGGGTACTACCACCCATGTCACACCACCGCTGGGAAACTACGACAAATGCCGAGGGCTGGGCCATGAAGGTACAGCACCCCTTGCTCAGCTTCTCCTGAGGTCCTTACCAAGTCACATGGGTACAAAGGCCACCAAACATCTAACACCCCCTTCCCCAAGCCCAGCCGAAAGGAGCCCTGTGCACAATTTCCCCAGGGAGAGGCTCCCCCCACCCTGCCTTCCCCGTGCTGTGAAGGTCCAAACTCTGGGGGAAAGAGGGCACTCGTTCCCAAAGATCTCCCCCACCACTCTGAAAGCAATACAGCTCCAACCCAGCATCTTCACTGGGTTTAGGTCCAAAAGAGGGATCAAACTAGGGGCAGCAAGTGTTTCCCCCTGAAGAGACCCTAAGTCCCTGGGGCCTCAGCTGCTACTCTATCACCTTCCCTATGCGGAGCCTCGGGCACACAGAGATGATTCCTCTGGAAGGGGGGTGAGGTTCCGGTTGCAACCACAGGGGTAGGCACCCAGAGTTATTAGGCCTTCCCAGGAGCCCTTCTTGCAGGCACAGCTTAGAGATCAGAACCACCCTGCCAAAGGGTAGCTAACTAACTTCAAACAAGAACAGCAGGAGGGAAGTTCTCCACGGGAGCCTGACATCCCCAGATCAGGGGTGGGTCTCACCTTTGTAGCCAGGGTCTTCCCTTGGCCTCTATGCATCTAACCTTACATCCCTCTTAGCATCTACAGGGAAACTAGTATATACCACTCACCAGCCTCTTTCTCCCTCTGGGGAAACTGAGGCAGGAGGCCGTGCAGTGACTACACTCACCTGGCAATGAAGGCCTCTGGAGCATCTGAGGGCATGTCGTGCTCCAAGGCAAACAGCACGTTCCTTACTGCAGAGCAGGTAGTGGCAACCATCTTCCTCAACTCTTTCCCTGGACCAGTCTTTAGGGAGATAAGGTGCCCTCCGCCCTTCCTTCCATGCGTGCCAAAGTAGCAACTGAGGTGAGAAATTTCCAGCAAGCAATCCCATAGCCCAAAGACTGAAAGGGCCCCAAAGGAAGAGGGAGGATCCCACCAGTCCCCCAGGACTCCCGGACTGGGCAATGGCAGCCAGCCGCATGTGACCCACTGGCTCTTGCCAGCTCCCCAGGCACCCCTCCCCCATCACGCAGGCCCCGAGACACTCACCCAACAGCCCTGAAGCTATAGAAGGCCGGCTTGGGGAGATTGTGCCACAGGGGGTGAAGTTCCTGTGCCCCGGCAAGGGATTTCCCCTCCTTACATTTTCTACTTTGCAATCTTTTCGCAGTATTCCCAAACTAGGTTGACACGCTCCAGTCCACACCAGCATTACAGGCTTCCTCCCCAGGGCAGCTTAGAGGAAGCTCCTTCTGGGTATGGTCAGGTGGTCCTCCTTCCTTCTCTCCTTCCCCTTCATCCCCTGGCCCCTCATGGTTGCTTGAGGGTGGGGGGAGGGCAGTATGGAAGGTCGCCGGGCATCCCCTCAGCCCCCACAAACTAGCACCCCTAACTGGAAGCTTGTGGAAGGCTCAGCGTCCCCACCACACCACTTCTCTTTCCTGCCTATTGGAGGGCAGCTAGGGTTCCCAAGGTTGGTCCTGGATCTCGCTCTCCACCCTTTAGCGGGAGCGGGCAAGGATCCAGAGGACCATACGGCCTGGTCCCTTGGACAAGCAAGCTCAGGGAGGACACAAGGGAGGAGGCAGCTCCACAAGACTGCAGCCCTGTTGGGCACAGACCACACAATCTGGTGCTGGCCCTGGGGCCAGCTGGGCCTTGTCCTCCACCTGCTCAAATGTGCTTCCACCAACCAGAGAAAACCCATTTACTAGTTTTCTAATAAATCAATAATGCTCCATCTTTCTCTGTTACTTATTTGACTGGTTTTGTTTCCCTCTGAACTGGACCAAGGAATGGTGGTTGAGTGAGTAAGGGCAGGGAGGGACCACCATGGAGACAGAGGGAGAGCCAGTCTCTGGTTGGTCCCCGAAGCGTCTCGTGCCCAGGCCCAGCTGCTGTGCCTCACCAGAGACCCTGACAGAAGCTCACTTGTTCATACAGTCAACCACATTGAGGGCCTGCAGCAAGCCCTTCCCCACAGAGCTCCTGGCCTTCGCTGGACATGGGAATTAGAGGTGCCATGCCCGAGATTCATCTGCGCGGGAGCGGGTTCTTTTGGTCTAGGTGGATGAAACCGGCATCACTTTTCAAAAGGCTCCACGGACGACGCTCAGTGGGAGCGAATGAGAACCTGTGAGCTGGTTCTAGGCTCCCAGTCATACCTAGATGGTTAAGGATAACCTGGGGGAAAGTATTCACTAAAACCTCCCAGGCCCTACCCTCCAAAAAGTTTTGAGTCAGGGAGTTTGAGAAGCAGTATATGATCCATTTTCTCCAAATCATAGATGAGGGGAAAAAAGCAAGAGTTCAGGTGACCTAACTAATGAATGGCAGGCAGGGCTGGGACCAGAACCTGGGTGTCCTCTCACCTCAGTACTTTTCTGGCTCCTGAGCATCAAACCCCAAACCTGGTAGGAGTCAACTATTCCCAGCACGAGTAGCAATGGTCACAGAACATTCAGGACAGCAGGTAGCTTGCCCCATCTGCTTCTGCCTAGGAGAGGCCTCCCCTGGCTTCCACTCTCCCCCTGACCTCTTCAGACTCTGCACAACCGCCTTCAGGTTGAGTCTGTCCTGCAAGATCAGAAGCTCACGGAGCCCTGACCCAGCAGACCAGTGGAACACTTGCCTACAGAAACAGGGCCAAACAAGGCTGGTCCACCACAGAGAAAGGGCAGAAAACCCAATCAGAAATCGGCAGGCACTCCCAGTCCTTTTGAGAAAAGGCACTTTGAAAATAGGATGAAAACGGAGGCTCCATCCCCAGAAAAAGTGCATTTGCTCTCCTGATGTGACGTTGCAAGCCACCGCAAGACAGGTCTAGGCTCCAAATTTAGAATCCTTGTCTCCTAGGAGGTCTCCTGGGAACTAGAGAGGGAGAGAAAAGGCACCAGACATTGGAAATTTCTGCCCATTAGAAAAATGTTCATTTCCTCACCTTTTTTAGGCCAACATTGGTCCCTGAGGAAAAGAGCTTAAGGCTAGCATGATGCTATTTCCGAACCCCGCAGGACACCAGGCCAGGGCAGGCAGAGATCAGGTTCCTTCCCGCACACCCTGCTGCCTTATGCATCGCAAGCACGACTGATGCAAGAGAGAATGTGGCAGCAGTCACCACACGGCCCGCCTCCCTGAGGCATCCGTGGCCTCAGTCAGCAACCCCCCCACCCCTTCACCCCCCACCAAGGCCCAGTGAGGAGCAGACACAAGTTGGTTGGTGAGCAGCGTTATTGCACCGTTGGCAAATAATGAAATGTATGTACATGAGCGACAACCACAGGGTCAGCAAGACAACCTACAAAAGTACCTGAACAGAGTCCATTACATTATTCACACGAAAGGAATCAACAACCGGAGAACACACACTCACAGACATATGCGCAACTGCACCACAGAATGGGAAACAATAAATTATGGGTCTTGTTCCTGCCTGGATCCTAAGAAAAGGCACAACTAAAGAGCAAAGCCTCCCCAGGCCACTTCCACAGCTCCCCTGGGTAGGCTCCTCAGCCTGGCAGTGGTCAGCCCAACACTGGAGGCCAGAGCACAGCTTATTCCCCCAGGAAGAGGAGAGCTTAAATATTTGGCTTCTTACTAGACAAGAACTATATACAAGGGAAGTGGCCACACTGGCCTGGGTGGGTAGCAGGGCTCAGCTGGCCCTGGGAAAGTCACCACGAGCCCCGGGGAGCACTGGGCCATTCCCAGCAGGTGAAGGCACTGGCTGAGCACATCAGCCCATTCTTTCAGGGGCTTATGTGAGCCCAGGGAGCCCAGGCTTGTGGGCAAGCCCAGCAAGGTTCCTCCTCGTCCCTCCGCTGCACAGCTCCTCCCTCTCCCAGGACTCGGAGTCAACCTACGGAGTTCAAGGCCTGGAATTTCTCCCGCAGGTTTCTCACTCTGCCCTGCTGGCCTGGGTCCGCTGGGTCCCTGGGACCCTCTTCCTTTTGCCAATACTCTGGACTCCTGGAAATTCCAGACTCCTGGAAATCCAGGCCCTGTCCCACTGTGGCTACTGGTGTGTGAGGTCTCTGCCCACTGCCCTCCTCCAGTCCCCCAACGGAGCGGGGCGGGGGCGCCTTCTCCATGACAATCACCCGCCGGTTGTTCTCCAGGGTGAGGTCCGCCGTGACATACAGGGCCTCCTCTCCAACCGGCCTGCTTTGGGGCAACCTCCCAGGAGGCTCAAGCTGGGCGGCCTCTGGGCCCCCCTGGCCCCTCCTGGCACCCACGCTGCAGCAGCGGCCCACCCTGCCCGCCAGAGGGGGCTCCACCATGTTCTCAGGCGCCGAGCGGCTGCGGTTGACAGGCGGGCCGCGGTGCCGGCTACCCTCGGCCTGGAATGCCTCGTCGTGGGAGGCATACTTGGAGCAGAGCTCTCGGACATCAGGCCAGGTGAAGGTCTCAGTGTCAAAGGGGCTGAGGGGGCTTCGAGAGGAAGGCCGGGCCCCAGGCGAGGTGGTCCTCGGGCTGGCAGTAGTGGGGCTGAAGGAGAAATGCCGAGGAGAGCCAGGCTTGGGCGGGCTGTGCTCCTGGGCCACCATCTGCTCATCGCTGAGGAGGGACAGCACCGGCTTTCTCTTACCTGTGAAGAGAGAGTAAATGGACTGAGTGACTGGGCGGGGCGGGAGAGGGCAAGCGACGACTCTGCACTGCCTTCTGCTCGTGCTCCAGGCAAGGCTGCTTACTGGGGTTTTGGTTGTGAGGAGAGAGAAATCATTCAGCATCCACAGTCCCTTTACCAAAGGGCAATGGGTGGGGGGGTGCCTGGGTGGCTCCACGGTTAAGCGTCTGCCTTCGGCTCAGGTCAAGATCCCAGGGTCCTGGGATGGAGTCCTGCATTGGGCTCCCTGCTCAGTGGGGAGCCTGCTTCTCCCACTACCTCTGCCCCGCTTGTACTCTGTCGGATAATCAAATCTTAAAAAAAGAAAAAGGCAGGGGGTAGGCAATGGGAAGAATGAAGAAAAGCTAGTGAACAGAGTCAGGAGTCAAAGGAAAAGACAAGAACCTTTACAAATATCCTGGAAGAGAAGGCCCATGGCCATGTTTCCTCCCAAGGTCCCTGCTCCACAAGTAGGGCTCGGGGAGGGCCGTGAGGAGGCTCAACCAGGGCCACACGCTGGGCCTTGGGTGTTGGACTAACCGGCCGGGGTCACACCACTTGTGTGTGGAGTCCAGCCCCCTCTTTGGTCATGGTTCTACGGGGCCACCTTCCCCCAGGAGCCAACCTGCTCTTAAAAGGCTCTTCCACCCCAGACTTGCAGGAAGGACCCACTCCCCACCCGCATGGCTGTACCTCTGCTGCCTGAGGGTGCTCCGGCCTCCTCCTGCAGGCAAGGAATGGTGGGAGCTGCCTTTCCCCACTGGAGAGGAGGCCTGCCTGTCACAGACTTGCTCTTGATGCGGAGGCTATACTGGCGGGCCAGCTGGTAGACCTTGTTCTTGACTCGCTCGCTCATGGGGCCATCCATCACGTGGGAGAGCTGTACGATGCGGGGGTGCAGCGGAGTCACCAGCTCCCCCTGGACGCTGCTGCTCAGCTCCTTCACCAGCTCCTTCAGCTCCCGGGCCAGGTGGGCTGGGCTGGGCTGCTCCGTGGGGGAGGCGCTCTCAGGGGAGGCGGTGGCCGACTCCTCAGTGATGGCCCCCAGCTCGTGCTCCTCCAGGATAAAGAGGGGCTCGTGCAGGTCAAAACCATTGGCCTGGCCTTGGCCAGGCCCCTGCAGAGAGCTCTCCCTGGAAGACTCCATTCCCTCCCAGATCTTTACGATTTCTGAAGACGGCCGGAACTCAGCATCTGTGATAGGAGCTGACTCCCCAGCACTAGCCTGGCCAGCTCCCGGGAGGTCACACAGAGCCCACGAAGGCGGCTGGGAGCCCACCTGCCTCTTATGCCCCGGCAGAGCCATGGGTTCTGGGTCTGGCCTGGGAAGGCTGTTGAATCTGGAGACAGAGTTTCTCACCAGCCCCTTGGGGATGTAGGAGAGGCTCTCCCGGCGCCGAACGCTAAAGCCTGCATCACGGTGCTCTGCACTTTCATAGTAGCTCTTGATTTTGTCCAGCAACAGCCGGTCTCGGGTGGAGAGGGTCGACGCCTTCCTCTTGCAGGAAGGCCTGTCGGGCTCTGCTGGGCAGCCTGGGCTTGAGGGCTCCAACCCATTGACCGAAGGGCCACTGTCCGTGGCCACTCCCACAGTGCTGTCAGGGGGCGGCTGCGAGCTGAGGGCATCCGTGGTGCTGCCGGGCCAGGCTGGGCCCTTGTCGCTGCCCTCGAGGCTGAGCACACTGCTGCTGCGGCTCGCCAGCCTTGGGCTCCCGAAGCCGCTGGCCTTGCCGTCCTCCAATGCCAGACTGCTCCGCCGAGAGAAGCTGCTGGCGAAGCGCTCGGCAATGACGCTGGCCTGGTCCAGCACAGAGGGCGGCAGGAGGCTCTCGGTGTCCAGTGTGGGCCCCATGTCCTCCTCCTCCTCACTGCTCAGAGCTTTAAGGTCCTCAGTGCTCTCGGCCACCACGAAGCCCACCATGTCACCCGGGGGTTCCAGCCCCAGCAGCTCCTGGTGGGCACCAAGCTGTGTTTCCAGGACTTCTGGAGACTCCGTGTCTGAGGGCATCTCCTCAATGCTGGGAACTTCCATGGCGACAAATACTTCCTGCTCCAGCTCAGGCTCAGGGTCTGGTTCAACCTGGGACAACAGAGCTCCTATGAGTCAAAACCCTCCCTCATGAGACCCAGAGAAAGGGACAGCATGACCTGCTCAAAGCCCAGTGAGAGGGCATGCAGTTTAGGACCAAAGGCAATGAGAATGAACACAACCCGAGAGTGGGAGAGACACGGCCTTAGGGAGAGGAACGTGCGGAGGTCCCTCGGCCATCATTCAGCTACCGGCCTTGGGTTGTTTAAAAAAAAAAAAAGGCAAGGAAAATCCTGGGAACACAGATGGGGTAGAGAGGTGGCACCTCTCAGGGACAGCCTGCCTGGGAGCTACAGGGACAACGTGGCAGCACACGGCACAGGGTATGCCTGCTGGAGAGGCAGCTTCCTAAAGCCCTAGAGGCACACGGAGGCTATTCTGGGTTCAGACCCAGAGGGGCCAGGACGTCCTGTGTGGATGAGGGTCCAGAGGGCAACAGGACCACACGCTAGAGTCCCGTCAGAGTGGGTGAAGACAGGGACTTGGCTCCTCCCAGCCAGCCTCTGGCCCTAGCCACAACGCGGCCAATGCCCAGCAGACAGGGAAGGAAGGAAGAAGCACATGTAAGAACCTCCTCCTGACCACCTTGAAGAATCTGCACCGTGAAATCAGCCAGTACAGGCAGCTTCCCAGAGAGGCCTTGAGGAAGAAGGGCAGACACTCCACATTCAGAGGAACCAGACCCAATCCCAACTGTTCTAGTCCAGAGTCTGCAAAGCAGGACCCATGGGCAAGGCCTGCACTTCCCAACACAGCAGCTGCTGGCCACAAACGGCTTCTGACCACCTGAAATGTGGCTAGTCCAAACTGAGAACAGCTGTAAGGGTTAAAACACACACCAGACCACAAAAACACCATACACAATATAAAATGTCCTTAATAGCTTCTTCCATTGCTTACATGTTGAAATTATAGCTAACATTTAATAATTAAATAATCTGTTAACATGGCTGCTAGAAAACTTAGTTATACATGCTGCTTGCTTCCTATTATCATAGGACACCACCACCCCAGACTCCAATCCAATTTCAGGTTCCTCAGACCTGCCGGGGTTGGTAGGCCTGTCTGAGGTCAAGGCCTCCTACCCTTTTTCTTGTAACTTTGAGAAAACAAAGGTATGGGTTCCATCCACACAGCATGTGGCAGGAAGTAGAATGTGGGCTTCTAAATCACAGACTGGTTTGAGCTCAGCTCTGCCCCTCAGAAGCTGCCCAACACCAGGCACGTCACTCAACTTCTCTGAGCCTCTTTCTACCTGAGCTGTTGAGGGGAACAGAAGAAATAAAACATCGGACATGGAGGACGTGGCCAGTACATGTGAGAACCCAGAGTCGGGGGGCTCAGGCGTGAGTCCACTGTCTGTCTAGCTGGCAGGAGCAGGGTCATACGCCCTATACGAGGAGGCCTGGCTGAAGGGACCTAAGATCTTATTACTTCTGCTAACAGGGCCCTTGACAAACGACTGCATCTTGTCAAAAAGGGTCTTCTTTTTCTAATTCACAGGAAGGCCACCTGCTCACCCCACCACAGGCCCAGAGGCCAGACCGGCTTCCTAAAGGGGCCGAGACTGTGGGGGGATCCCTGTCCCCATGGGCCCAAAAAGCGAGTCTGGGGCCAGCAAGCCCCACCCACAGACCTGCGCTCTGGGCTCTCCTGCACGGGCCCTCCTGCCCGCCGGCCGCTCACCTCTAGCCGGGGAGAAGTGGACTCGAAGCTCACGCACTTCTCAGCACTAGTTGGAGATCGGCTGCTGGATCTTCTACAGCTCTGGGGGCCTTCGGACTCCCTGCGCCCCTTCTCCTGAAGCAAACAGAGGGCCATTGTCAGCTCCTGGGACAACTGGGAGCTCAACCCTTCTGCAGCCCCACAAGAGCAAACCTTCTGAGCCCCAAGGGGTCTGGGCCATACTGAGAGCCAGCCTGAGACCTGAGCCTGAACCGCCAGGTCTGGGGGATCCAGAACTCCCCACCGGGTGTGCAGCCTCCAAAAAGCCCAACCCGCTGGCTTCTCCCCTTCTCTGCCGCCCCCACCCCGTTAGTCATGCTCACTGGGTAGGACACTAGCTCACGCCCAGAACCAAAACAGCACATGCCAAGGGCTCACCAGGGCGTGACAGCGGGCAAGGGGTTAGGTGCTAATGGCAGGAGTGAGGGAACAGGACAGAGGGGGTGGGAGGGCAGGGGAGAGAACTCCCGGATGGGCATGCACTGGCCAGGGAACATGCAAGGAGGAGGGGAGATCAAAGAGACACCTCACCATAGCGCCCCGGGAGAAAAGTAAAGCGTTGGCCCGATAGTGCCAGCAGTGGAGGGCGGCCAGCAGCGAGCTGGCAAAGTCGGCTACCTGCTCCGCCACTGCCAGACTCTCCTCCTCCTCCTCCTCCGAGCCTGGGGGCTCCAGCCTGGCCCCCTTCTCGCTGCCTTCATGCCCTGCCAGGTCCTCCAGAGACACCTGAAAGGCCCGCTCCTCCTCCTCCTCCTCCTCCTCCTCCTCCTCCACCACCACCTCCTCTTCCTCCTCCTCCTGCTCCCGGGCAGCCCCTTCAGCTTCCGGCTGCACACCCTGAGCACGAGGAGGCCGCCCAAAGTCCAGGAGAGCACCGGCACTGCCTGCATGCTGTTCAGAGCAGAAGACCCCCTTGTGACTGGCCTCCACGCAAGCCCCCTCCTCCCGCCAGCGGCTAGGGGTGTGGAGGCTTTACATGGGGAAAGCCACACCTAAATACCCAACCCCTGGTCTCCACCAGAGCAGAGGGAGGACAGGGGTGGGAGTCTTCAAGGTGGGACTCTGGGACCTGGGAAAGCTGGGTCAGACACTTAAGACCCAGAGAGGCCTGCCTACCCAGAGAAAGAAAATGTGGAAGATCCAGGGTGGGCCAACACCAGGGTCCCATTCCAGGGAAAGGGTACAGAAGGATCCCAGGGCAAGGGCCGTGGCTTATTCATCTCTGGGACTCTTGTGACAAGAGTCCAGCACACAGTAGTGGCCTGACAGGTATCTGTCCACTGCACAAAGATGAAGCTGAAGGGGCCAGGGCGCTGACCTGGCAGTCCCACCCCACTCTGGCAGGCCAGTTCTCTTCACCCACGGGCCTTACCTTCATTCCTGCTGCTCTGGCTGCACCTGCCACGGCCAGGTCCCAGCACACAGGCAAGGAGGCAGGGAGAAGAGATCAGTAAGCAGGAGAAAGAGCCTCTTTACAGAGACCAGGAGCCCCCCAAGGAAGGGTGCCCTGGGGATCCTATACCCAGAACCCACATCTGGTCTCCTGGGCTTTCAAAGGAATGACTGCCAGAGCAAAGGCCCTGGGGGAAGAGCAGCACAGGTCTGTGTCCATCAAGGACTGTCACCCAAGGACAGGGGACTAGAAGTATGCAGGAAGGCGAGCTCAGCCCCTTCATCAGACAGCAAGGGGTGAGGCCCACCTCCAGGGAGGAAGAGAGGCAGGGACCCTTCCAAACTGTCCTCGATACCCAGAAGGTTACCTGTGTCACCTCCCTGCCCCGACCCTAGAGCCTGGCAGGAATGGCTGGCCACGCGCACACTCACCTTTCTCACTGAGTTGCCTGAGCAGATGTCTGGTTGGCTCTGAGAAGGAAAGTGAACGGACAGTCAGTGCAGGCCTGGAAACAGCTGTGTCTGGCCCTGGTCCCATGCTCACAGCCGCACCGCCACCAGCAGCTCAAAGTCCACTCCAGCCTGGGCACCCCCTCCCTCCTACCTACTCCCACAGGGAGGCAGGGCCTGGGCCACATCCATCCAGCACCAGAGACCTGCTCCATGACTGCCGCCCCCGCAGGAACAGCCCCGCCCACAATCCCTGCATCAGTGCATCTCACCCAGGGCCCCAGCTTCTAGATCTGCAGTCCCAAGCTGCCTCCTTCAGACCGACTCGCCGCATCCTTGGAGATCTGAGCTCTACCTCAAGCCCCACCTTCCCTGCAACAAGCTCATGAGCACAACAGCTACACCCAAGGCCAAGCCCCCTTGCAGCAGCCTGGCTAGAAAGCAGAGGTCGCACCCGACTTCCTACGGCCATTAAGGCCTGGCTCCACGAAGCCTCGCTGCCTGCTGGGGAGTGTGGCCCGGAGGAACGAGGGCTGACCAGGCTCTGGGAACAAAATATAAAACACACCCATTAGGCTGATGGTGTCACCAATTTGTATCCCAGCCTTTTTGGAAACAGACCTGAGAGAAGCTGGTAGGAGAGGACATGTGTCCAGGGACCTCTCCACAGAGCCGTGACCTTACCCCACAAGGTTCTTGCCCAGCTGGTGTTAACTGGGAAGCCCACGGTACACTCAGAGGCCAAGGAAAATCTTACAGGGGAGCGCAATGCACAAGTTTCTTCTACTGAAACGTGTGTATCCACGCACACCATCTGCACAACCTAAGTACGCTGCAAATCCGAGAGCTTTTAAAGTGAGAAACACAAAATGCCCTACTCGTCCATCTTAAAACTTGTAATCAAGACTACTTAACAAGTGACAAGTAGCTAGGGCACCTGGGTGGCTCAGTCATTAAGCATCTGTCTGCCTTTGGCTCGGGTCATCCTAGCGTCCTGGGATCGAACCCCGCATCAGGTTCCCTGCTCCACGGGAAGACTGCTTCTCCCTCTCCTGCTTCCCCTGCTTGTACTTCCTCTCTCACTGTCTCTCTCTCTGTCAAATAAATAAAATCCTTTAAAAAAAAAAAAGTGACAAGCAATGACAGCAGCACCTTAATTATCTAGAGCATACCACTCTGCCCATCTCAGCTCTCTGGGAAGAAGAGGCCCAGTGGCAGAGCAGGGGACTCCAAGCTGTCACTGCAGGGCTTACAAGGGGCCCCGTTTCCCTCTCAGCAACTTGCTGGCCTTTTTTTTTTTTTTTAACTTTCCTTTTTAAAAATAATCATGGCGGGGGGCACCTGGGTGGCTCAGTGGGTTAAAGCCTCTGCCTTCGGCTCAGGTTATGATCCCAGGACTGGGATCGAGCCCCGCATGGGCTCTCTCTGCTCAGCAAGGAGCCTGCTTCCTCCTCTCTCTCTCTGCCTGCCTCTTTGCCTACTTGTGATCACGCTGTCAAATAAATAAATAAAATCTTTAAAAAAAATAAAATAAAAAAATAATCACGGGGCACCTGGGTGGCTCAGTGGGTTGAAGCCTCTGCCTTCGGCTCAGGTCATGGTCTCAGGATCCTGGGATCGAGCCCCTCGTCAGGCTCTCTGCTCAGCAGGGAGCCTACTTCCTCCTCTCTCTGTGCCCTCCTCTCTACTTGTGATCGCTGTCTATGAAATAATAAATAAATAAAAATAATCTCTAAACCCAACACAGTGTTTGAACTCATGACCCTAAGATCAAGAGTTGCATGTTCCTCTGACTGAGCCAATGAGGCACCCCTTGCTGGCCGGTCCTTACCCAGACTTCTCACAAGTTCAATCGACTGCTTTCAAACAAGCAGGGAGAAGAGCCGCTCCAGGCAAGGACACTGTGACCACGCTGCCAGGTAAGGGGGGATAGCTTCCGGGTAAGAGGGGACAGCTTCCAGGTTAGTGGGGGGGGGGACCTGCTGGGTAAGGGGAATACCACACCTCGGGTGCACGGCCACCATGGCGACCCCCTGCCCCAAGCAGCGCACACGCCCCACGGATGCTGTCACACTGGTGCCAGAAAAGGAAAAGTTCCACAGTGGTTGGCATCCTCTACCTTAAGAAGCTGCAGAAGATGAAGCATGCTTTAGAGAGAGGTTTGTTTCACAATGGTTAAGACTAAAGTACGAAAACAAGCAGGCAGAACCCAACTCATTCACAGGCTAAAATCTCAGTTCAGCAGAGACTGAGCTCTGAAACAACTCACTGCCTGCGCGCCATGACAGCCACGGTGTGGACGCTGATGTCATGACAGGCGGCACCGCAGTTCCTACCACCACCAGCAGCTCCTCCATGTGCCAGAAGCTTCCAATGCAAAGCCACATGACAAGGTAGAGGGGAAGGCTAGAAAGACAGGAAGAGCATCTCAGAAGAAAGGAAAATGAAGAGGGCCAGAAACCTATAAAGTAACACCCCCAGTCAGGGGCTTTTCACACACGGTGTCATAAAACGTTTGTGACCGTCACAAATCTGCCCAGGGTTCAAGATCCACTGGGGGTAATACCAAACAAAACAAAAATTACAAAAGCTTTCCAGAGACCACTTGGCTCTATCTTCCAGAATATGACACAATCCCCAGAGTTGCTCAGGGGACTCATGGGTCACAGCCAAAGCCCAGTGCACCCTGGAGATCCACACCAGGACAGTGCGCCAGTCATTCCCGGATCTTCTCTCCAGGGGCCTCTGAGACACTTCTCATTCCAACTCTCACCTCATCTGTGTTCACCAGGTGCCCAGCGGAAGCTAAATCTGTCCTGGGCCTTGGACTGAAGAGCAGAGTACAAACAGACACAGAAAACACACAGCCTATCACCCCCAGAGCTAAGAACAAAAGCAAGGTTTTCTCCTCTTCAACAGACAATTCATTCCAATAAATCCAAGTACACAGTAGCAAGCCCAGTCATGGAAGAAAACCCAGCAGAGGAAAATGGAACTTTTCCCTGAGACCCAAAGTAAATATTTCCTGTCTGGATTTGGTGCCACTTGATGTCTAACTCATTTTTCCCCACGTCCTGCATTTGCTCTGCTCCAGAACTGGGCTGGGGATCCCCTTGACATCTGAGCGTCGCTCCTGGCTGAGTCCCAGGATCCTGAGTGCAAAGGAGCAAAGTTTTGGTCCCGGGAGAGCTAAGAAAGAGCACGGAGGCCTGAGTGAACAAGCATTCCCAGGGCCCTGGAAAAGGTGGGCTGCCCAGCCCTGGTGGGCAAGAAGGGCCTGGAAAAAAGTGCCTGCTGGAGGGTAGCACAAGCACGGGGACAGGACGTGCCACGTGGGACTGGCGGTCCTCCCTCCTGCCCTTTCCCAGGATGTCCATGGAGGAGAGAGCCAGCCCCAAATGCTGCTGCAGACAGTCCCCCTCCTGGTCAAGAGTCCTGTGGGGAAGCCACTCTGCCCACAGCGCCCTTCCCTTACCAGACTGTCGGCGCCCCTGTCGCGCGTGGGTGGACACCTCGTCCTGGGAAGACCAGGCCTTCTTCAGGCGCTCTGGGCTGCAGCGGTACCGACTGGGATCTGCACACAAGACGGACAATCAGCCTGGGCTTGGACTCTGACCACACCTTTGCTGCCTGCCCCAGCTCCAGGGGCCAGAAGATGCTGAGCTCCCTCCTCTTCCATCTTCTATTCAGAAATGGTAGGCAGTGGGAGCCCCACCGGCCAGCCAAGACTACGCCCCTGGTCTTGCAGTAGACCCCTAGCCCTTGACAGAAAGAGCTTCCCCATTCTCCCTGCTCCCTGGAACAGAAGTCTCAGGCAGAGCTTCCCACGGATCTAGAGATATGCCCAAGTAGGGAGAAAGCAGGCAGAAAGGGTACACTTACAGTAGGAATCCATTTCCAAGATGGCTTCCTTGGCCTAGAAGGAAAGGAAACACACCCAGTTACTACGTTCTACATTCATGCCTCTCTTGGCCCACCGACTTGCTCTTGCTGCACTGGGACACCCCCCAGGGCTGTGCCGAAGCCCACGGTACCCCCTGCAGTGACCCCCAGTGTCCAGTGAGGCCAACGTCCTCCAGGGATGAGGCACTGGTGGGACCCCGGAGCTGGCTGACTCTCCCTGCACCCCATCAAGGGGTAGGTGGGGCATCCCGGGAACTCACCTTCTGCGGGATGGTGGTGTGGTGGTTCTCCAGGATGAGCCTCTTGATGTGGTGAGTCCAGCTCCGTTTCTCCTCTGCTGTTTTGGCCTGAAAAGACCCAAGGGAGAGGGAGCCAGGGTTACGACCACAAGCCTGAAGCCATCCGCCATGGGCCAGTCTTCCGTCAGGGGTGCCGAGGCAGAAAGACGGCCTGTGCCGGGACCTGTGAGGTTACCTGGACTCTTCCACAAAAACCCAAGAGATGCCCAAAGGATCCCCACCTTACAGAGGGAGACCAGGAGTCCCCACACATCTACGCGAGCCGCGGTGGCAGGTGTGTCCCCAGCCCAAACCCCCCTGGCCCGGCCCTCACCTGGATGTTGTACTGCTGCTTGCTGTGCTTGTAGTGGGTGACAGTGAAGCACAGGGAGTCTCTGGTGCTTTCGATCAGCATCAGGGAGGAGCACTGGGGCAGAGGGAGCGCACAGTCAAGCACAGGAAGTGGCGGGGGCTGACCTGGGGTCCTAGCCCCTTGAGACCACCCATGCAGGTAGGGAGAGTAATCTCAGAAGGACTGGGCTGCATCCACTCCAACCCAGGGCCCATGCGGGGGTCAAGAAACGGAGCCTGCGGGCGCCTGACAGACTCGGACATTAAAGCCAGAGACTCTTGATCCCAGGGGTGTAAGTCTGAACCTCATATTGGGTGGAGAGATTACTTAAAAATAAAATCTTTGTTTTAAAAAAAGGAAAGAATGGAGCCTAGCCCACTGCAAGGGGGCTAAAGGATAAGAGGGCCAAGGGACAGAGGCCGTGAGAGCAGCCTGTTTACCGGGATATGACCCTTGTAGACAAAGTGATCGCCGCGCTTCTTGGTGATGAGCAGCGCTTTGTCGAAGAGGAAGAAGGTCCTCTCGTTGCGCACGCGGTGCACACGAAACGTGCCCTCCAGGACGAGCTCTCCGTAGATGGTCAGGTCTGGCCCCTTCCAGTTGATGAGCAGCGACTGGATCTCCTACAGCAGAGAAGCCCCGACCCTCAGAGTCAGGCTGCTCATGACCCTCCGGGGGCAACACGGAGCCCCAGAAACTCCTACAGACACAGCCACTGGGCACACGTAGCCACAGGCGCCCCCCAATCCCCACCAAGCCCACCGAGCCAGGAAGCCCGCCCTCGGCATTCCCCAGCCTGCCAGTCCCTCTGGCGACCAGCCCCGGAGCACCTGGAGCCGGACCGCATGCTCGTGCCTTCTCTTCATGTCATTGATGTACCAAGCCACGCAGGTCATGGTGTCGATGGCGTCCTCCACCACCTCGAAGCCATCCTCTTCTTCATCAAAATGTTTGGCAATTTCCTGCACGGAAGACAGGCACGTAGGCAGCCCAGGCTCAGGCCTGCATCCCCCCGACCCCACGGACCCCCCACCCACCCCCACGGTGTGAAGACCGGCTGGGCTACCTGCAGCAGCAGGTGGTACTTGAGGATGCGCTGCACGGGCTTCAGCAAGTAGGAGCCCAGGGGCAGAGAGTGCTGGAGGAGCTCCTGCCGCTCCCGGAAGAACTTGGCCTGCTGCTTGTCCCGCATGCACTCCGTCAGGGCGGCCACTGAGCTGGGAGTGCGGGGGAAGAGGCTGTCACCACCTGGGAAGGCCTGCATGGGAATGTGGGGTGCTCCAGGCCCACAGAATAACTCCTCCTCCCCTCTCCACCCCAATTACTCACTTGGGGTAGTTGTTGCAATACTGCGTGTAGATATCAAACTCTTGACTCTAAGAGGAGACCAAAGATGGTGATTTCTGGGAGCCTCCCATTTGACTCTAAACCTGGGTATAGCAAAGACATGGCCCTGACCCCCTCCCCACCCCCGTGAACACACTCTGCCCCCTATTCCCTGAACACCTGCAGACCCATCCTGGGACCCATCTGTCTGGGCCATCTCATTCATCTAGTAGCCGCTGGCTCTAGGCCAGAATGCCCTTCCCATTTGAGGCAGGGCACCTTGCACTTCCCCTGGACAGAGGCCTCCAGGACTCACACACCCTCTTAAGCTGGGCACTGTTGTGTCTCGGAGCCCCCAGCAAGGCAGGACAAGAGGCAAGGACCCAGCAGCCCCTCTCACCCTTTCCACAAAGCAGCTGGCCACAGCCACAGGGTCACTGTTGCAGCTGTCCAGGTCTCGGAGTAGCTGGCTGGAGGACAGAAGAGTGCTCATCAGACCCTGGACGGCACACAGCCTCCACTGCTTCCCACATGCCCCTCCCCGGCCTCCCGGTGCCCAGATACACAGCCAGCCCCTGGTGTCATGCCAAAGAGTCCGGGCGTCCATCCTCAGAGTGAGCCCCGCCCAGGCCAGCAACCACACAAAGTACCAGGCACTGCCGCAAAGGTGGGGAGCAAAGGGCCCCCACATGCTCAGCAAGCAAGAAAAAGAGAGGGGACACCAGTACCCACCTCGGGAGGGGAGACAGCTCCTCTGCAGGCAGAAGGAGTCAAACACACAAAAGCAGAGATTAAAGGGAGAATGAGAGAGAGGGGGGACTCCCAAAGTAGCCAAAGGCTCCCAGTTCAAAAGGATGCAGAAAAGAGAAAGAAAGAGGGTGAGTCCCAGTACCCGTAGAACTTAGATGGGGCACTAGGGGAAACCCTAAACACACGGTTCCCCTGATGCCTCCCCGTCAACCCACCACTGGCCAGCCCAAGTCACCCCACACCTGCCCTCCCAGACTCTGCAGCCGGACCAGCAGGGAGCCCCTCTGGCCCCCATTAAAGGGCCCAGGGTAAGGTTCCTCCTGTCTACTGATGCTGTCCCCTCAGCCACTGCCCCTCCCAATCAGGGTCCCTTCCCTGGGGAATCTATGGGTCCAGGCAACACACGCCGAGCCTCGAGGAAGCGCTGTGCCCTGAAGCAGCCCTTCACTGGGCCACGCTCAGCCTCCCCCATCACATTCTGTCTGGCCTATCATTCTCCTAATGGGTAAGATCACCCTCAGGGAGACCTGACTTTCCATGGGGTCAGCAGGAAGGTGAGGAAGAAATGAAGAGATGTGCAAATGGGGGTAAAGATGCAAGACAGAGAGGGGCCACAAAGGTAGAGAGAAGAGCATCGTCACGTGCCAGAGGCCAGCAGTTCCCTGAGGGGGCACATGTCCCACACGCCCTCTACCACAGGGTGCTAACTAACCCCCTGTACAGGGAGGGACCACCATCACGCACCCCAGCGATCAGGCTCCAGGCCCCCATGTCACAGCCCAGGAGACTACAGACATCCAGGGCTCCTCCTCCGGCCTCCAGGCCCACATGGGCCTCACAGGCAGAACATGCTGTGTGTTAGGCCCATTCCATACCTGTTCAGTGCATAAATGTTTTCTATGTTCCCAAAGAGGGCACTAACTTGTTCCGGTTTCAGCAGCCCAGGTGTGTCGATGATCTTCAAGAGGTAGTCCTGTGTGGAGGGAGGCATTAGAACCCAGCCCATCCCGGCGCAGTCCTGTCCTCCCCAGCTACACCTAGTTCTGTCCTCCACTGACACAGCTGAGACTTCACAGACACTGCCCATTGTACTGGGCTGGACAGCTCTCCCTCCAAAATCAATATCCATTCGGAACCTCAGAAGGTTACCTAATTTGGAAATAGGGTCTCTGCAGATATAATCAGTCAAGGATCTCAGGACAAGAGAACACTGGATTTAGGGTGGGCCTTCAATCCTATGACAGGTGTCCTTATAAGAAGAAAGGACACAGATGACATGGAGAAGGCAGCAATGGGAAGATGGAGGCAGAGATCAGGATAGAACATCTACAGGCCAAGGAAATCCAAGTATTGGCAGCAACCTCCTGGTAGAAGCCAGGAGAGAGGCATGGAATGCATTCTCCCCTCAGACCTTCCAGAAGGACCCAATCCTGCCAACATCTTGATTTTCAACTTCTGGCTTCCTAAACCAACACAGAAGAAACCTCTGCGTTTCAGACCCGAGTTTGTGCTAATTTGTTACAGTAGAAACAAACACGCCTCTCTCACCAAGACCAGAGGGCTTCCTCAGCGGCAGCCACCCAGGCACCTGCCCAGGCACCGCAGGGTGAAGCACATTGTGCTGGCCCCACAAGGCGGGTGCGTCTTCATCTCACAGAGGAACCTGAGGCTCAGGCCTCACACAAGTGCCTGAGACCCCGCAGCCAGGAAACAGCAGGGCAGGGATCCGGGCACAGATGGGCAACATCTGGGCCAGTTTCCTCCCTGGGTTCCATGTCTGTGAGCACAGCGGTCCCTGCCCCTCCCCACCAACCGAGGGTCTGCAGGAGGTCCTGGCCCCAGCTCCTCATCGGATCCAAAGTCGCGAAGCAGCAGGAGTAGTCTGAGGTTACCCCCAACCCGCTGCCCTGGAGCAGGGACACGAGGCCTCCCCGCTGCTCCAAGGGAAGGCGACTTCTTCTGACGCGGCTGTCAGGGAGAACTCTCCCTCCAGGGGTGGAAGCGGGCTCCCAAGCGAGGTGGGCCACCCAGAGGAGGAGGCCAGCCCCACGGCAGCCTCGGAACCGCAGCCATAGACATGAAGGGCCTCACCTCCACAATGCTGCGCAGGTCCTGCACGTACATCCGCTCCGTCTCCACGATCTCCCGCACCACGCGGCCCAGGTAGCTGAGCTTGTGCACTGGGGCTGCTGGGGCCCGTCCGCCGAACGGGGACAGCGGCCCCCTCCCGCTCAGCCAGCTGCTGGAGCTAGTGTTGCCGTTGGGGGGATGCCGGCCACGCGGGGAGCCTGCCCCATTCTCGGCCGACGCCCCGGAGCCACTGGGCTCCTCCATGGCCCCACGGCTGTCCCGGGAGGAGCCCGATGAGGACGTGCTTGAGGTCAGGCTCACCGGTCGCTCCTGGCTGCCATCCTGGCGGAGGGAGGCAGAGACGGGCATCCTGGCATCGCTGCCTAGCAAGGGCACTCCAGGGAGGTTCTGGGCAGAACAGACACAGAATTCGATCTCAGAATCATCACAGAAACAGAAAGTGAAACGGTGGCTGCTGGGGGAGGAGGGAATGGGGAGTTTGTATTTAACAGGTACAGTTTCCATTTTGCAAGATAAGAGAAGTCCTGGACGATGGTAGTGATAGAGGAGCAATGATGTGAATGTACGTAATGCCACCGAACCACCATACACTTAAAAATGGTTAAAACAGAAATTTTATGTTTGTGTATTTCACCACAGTTTTAAACACAACAGCTGTGAATGTTGAGGAAGTCCCTTCTGTCAGACTCCACAAGTGTGCACAAGGATGCCCAAGTTACATCCCTTCCTGACTCCAACAGCTCTGGCATTCCCAGGAAGAAAGGGTGCCCGCATCCAAGGACAATAAAGGGCTCAGAAACCCAAGCCCCAGGAGAACAGAGAGGACGTCTCCACCAGAGCAGCCATCGGGGTGCCTTCAGACGAAACCCAAAGCCCAGCCCCGCTGCTCTGGCAAAGTAGTCAGCCTCTCAGAACCTACACTGGGGCCGTGTCCCCCGGGATGCAGTGACCTGCCACAGCGATGGGTCTCAACGTGGTGCCCCACACGGGGCAAGGGCTCCATAAACCAACGAGACAGTGATGATAACAACTGTCAAAAAGCACTTCCCAAGTGCTCACTTGTCGGGGCCTGTGCTGGGGTCACCAGCAGGGACAGCAGAAGACTTTGCTCCTAGGATCTAGGATGACACACGTGCCAGAGAGTAAAATTCTCCTCAGGATTATGCCATCTCCGGGGGCACCAGCAGCTGCACCACGAACAGAAACCTTCTAGATACTGACAGGGGAGGCAGAGGAGAGAATCCAAAGGCTCCCGACCAGCAGCACCCGGTAAGGCCCTGACTCAGTCAAGATTTCAACGCACAGGAAATGCCCCAGGGCTGAGCCATTGAGGAGTTTCCCTAAACTCCCTTTAGCACAGTGAGGTCAGGTAGCACAGGAGGCAGGAAACTGCTCCCAGGTAAGGCAAACACAGACTCATGTGGACTTCAATCCCTGGGCAGGTGGGGCTGTTCACAGGTAGGCCCACCTGGAAAACCCTAGAGCAGTAAGTCTAGGAGGGGCTAAAGCCTCAGGGAAGGACAGGAACACTGGACCCCAACTCCAGAAGACCACGGCTCACACCACCCCTTTCCAGAATGTGTATCTCATTGCTGTCTGCACAAGGAACAGAGTTCCAGAGTATCACCCTCACTTGCACTGCCCCAAAGCCTTCCACCACTAGTTCTAGGGCTCAGAAATTGCTAGACCACAGGCTACAGCTACAAGAAGGATCTAGGTGCCATCACTCCAGGAATCTTGAATTTCCCCCTGCTTTTCTGTGCCTCTGCCCAAACCTGGAACCAGTGCCCTGGCTGTGCCAGCACCCCTGGGCCCTGGGCCCTGGCTTTTGCAAATATTCTCTCTGCCTGGACATTACTCCCAAGTCCCCACGCACCACACCCCCCACCCCATCTATCCCAAACCATACTCGCCCCCAACCCCTGTCACTTATGCCCAATCCTTAGGTTTCAGATTAGAAGCCAGTCCCCAGAAAACAAACCTGGATGCCCCCTTCTACATACTCTTAGGCACCGCAGGATTACCCCGACCACTCCCTCTGTGACTGTGACTAGTTTGAGATCCCCTGCCCTAGACTCTAAGTGATCCGAGCTCAGGGGCCGTAGCGGCGATCTGGCAAAGAGACAATGGCAAACAAACTGGCACCTGTACTGAGCTCAAGTCAAGAGGCTAGCAGGACCCGCTCCAGCTCTGGGTGTGGCCACAGTGACCTCCAGGAGCTTCTCCAGCTGCAGATAAGGACACAAGGGCACACTAAAGCCAATCCTGCCTTCTCCCTCCCTTCCAGGTACAACAAAGGAGAATTAACAGGCTCATCTTGGTGAAACCCTGAGCATCTCAGACGAGAGCCCCTTGGGAAATGCAGCACTATTGCTGTTCCCTCCCTCCTCAAAAGAGTCTTTAAAATTAACCAGCTGGGCCTTTCTAAAGCACCAGCCCACAGGGTAAAGCTCTGTCATTTCTGCACAAAGAATGACAAAGATCCAAACTCCACCCAAGTCCTTAACCCCCAGGGCCATGCGACTCTGGAGTCCTTCAAAGCCTGCTGCAGCCGTCCCTCCCAACCCCCCAGCCGCTGGCTGTCCCATCCCCACCGGCCCCCCCACCCCCCACACACAGCTGTCCTCAGTCACAGCTGGAACAATGGGGCAGAAACTTAAGACCTAAGACCTTTCCCAGATCAAACCTGGGGTCAGTCAGCCCCTATGGGGATGCTAAGTCCCAGATGGATTTCACAGCTGGCCAAATCAGTTTTAAAAAACCCCTCACCACTCCCTCTATACTCTCAGGGGGGCCTTCTGAGGGTCACTCTTCAGGGACCCCCATTGCCCTATGAATCCTGAAACAAAACAAGAGCATCTCTTCTCCTTGGAGAAATCTCTGGTGGAAGCAGCCATCTCCCTGAAAAGCAAGCTCACGTCATCAAAGGAGCAGCCATGCCAGCAGCAATCCCCTCATACCCAGCAGCAGCCCCCTCTGTGCCCAGCAGCCCCCACCTCCATGCCCAGCAGCCCCCTGCGGCTGAAACAAAGCATACCAGCCGAGTGCTGCAGGGTTCTAACTGCCATGACACAGCGAGTCACTTTCATCTCCTAGCAGCTCTACTAACTCAGTACTATCACTACCCCATTTTACAGATACAGAAACCTGAGGCCACAAAAGCAGCATGTGGTAGAGCCTGGATGTGTACTTGGGCACACAAGCCCCAGTGTTCCCACTCCCCTGCCTGCTGTCTCCCTAACGGATTTCACACAAGCCAGGGCCAGAGGCAAACGATTAGTCACAGGCCTGGATGCTACGGCCTTGCCTCAGCCTAAGCCATAAGGGACTTATTAAGTCTTCAAAGATCACGGCTTTTAACATGATACTTCATTTTATCCTATGACAGCCATGGAGACAGTAAAGGAATGAAAGTAAAGACTCCTCATAGCCATTTCTAGACCTGCTACTCTACATCTGGCAATTTACCCTCCTGCTGGAACAACATGGTAAAATACAGATTCCAGGTAAAAGGATCGCAGGTCATGGAAAAGGGAAAAAGCATGAGGTCACTGAGGTCACCAGGACCGGACTATAATTCCCCGCATGAGACAAGCTCTGCAGGGATCAGGAGACCCAGGACCACAAGGCTCTCTAGGACAAGAGAAATCCTGGAAAAGAATGAAAAGACACAAAAGGGAGGATGACAAGCATGTAGAGCAGGGAGAGCAAACAAGGCAGAATCTGGGGGTGGGAGGCTCTTAGCAGAGCCATGGCACTCAATCTGAGCGCACTCTGGTCCTAAAAGCCTAAGCCCAACCATTACTCTGTGTGTAGTTCAGACTCCCAGAGAGACAGCACCTGCATCTGCCCACATGCCCCAGCCAGAGGCAACCTTTCCTTCCTCTCCACTGAGTATCACCCCAAACTGCAAGGTTCACCTCAAAGCCATGACTGCAACTTAGGTCTTCAGACGCATCCGGAAGACACAGTCTGGCTGGGGAAGTGGGAGCCTAAAGGAGACAGGCAGAGAGCCGCCTAACCCTCAAACCAGATGCCCACACCTTCCTTCTCCTACCGCACCCAGTCTCCAGTTTCCCGAAGTCTCCCCCTGCCATGACCTCTTCCATCTCTCAACATGAGTCAGTCCAATCATCAATCAGTGAATCAGTCTTCTAGAAAACTTGGTATCTCCAGTCCCACACCTGTGATGGTCCCCTAAGCCCTTCTTTTTGATGGACCGAAGAAGTAGCTCAGATAAACATGGCGGGGGGGGGGGGGTCCCGGAGAGGAAGGATTCTTTTTTTTTAACTCTCTCTCTATATGAACACAATCCACACCCTTCCTCTGCCCACACCTCCCCAGGTTATTGGCCCTCCCTTCTGAGTAGCTTCTCCGAATGTCCCCAGGCAGAGAGGCAGGCTGCAGCAGGCCCCTTGGATTCCCACAACAGATGACAGGGGTCAAGTCTCACATCCTTCTCCTCCTCATGAGGCCTCAGCCCCATGCCCCAACCTAACCCAGACTCATGCTTCCAACAGAAAAAAATTACAAAACCCATTATTAGCCCTCATGTTCTGTCCTCAGGCCTCTGGTCACTGAGGCAAAAGGACCCTGCTCCCCGACCACCAACTTGAGAAAAGATGGTCCCGGGGTGCCTGGGTGACTCTGTTGGTTAAGTGGCCAACTCTTGATCTCAGCTTAGGTCTTGATCTCAGGGTCCTGAGTTCAAGCCCCAAGTGGGCTCCATGCCCAGTGTGGAGCCTACCAAAAAAAAGGGGGGGGGCAAAGGAAAGGAACAAAGAAAGAAAAGATGGTCCCACGGGGCACTCACCTGGAACCCTCCAGAGAACCTCTCCTTTTCTGGCCCTGGGGAATCCCCAGGACTCAGCAACATTCCCTTCTGGTCCTCCCTCCCTGGCCAGCGGGCTGCTGAGGAGAAAGCAGGAGAAGGAGGGGGCACTCACCGGACAACCCTCTTTGTGGGTCAACTCTGGAGACGCCCCAGAAAACAGGCTGCTTCAGAGAGGCTGGCTCCAGGTGCGGAGGAGGCTGATGTCATCCTTTCACCTTCCGCCCCTCACCACCCCACCCCCCAGCAGCGGAAGCCTGACACACCTGTCCTAGAGGCAGGCAGAGAAAGAGCAGGGCACTCTCCCAGAGGCAGCTGCTCCAACACGGGCCAGCCTGCACACCTCCCCAGGGGCTCCTTTCATCTCTCAAATGCACCTCCTACCCAGTCCAAAGGCTCTCCAAACCTGGCCGGCCAGCCAGCCGCCTTGGACCTTCCCCAGAAGGATGACCCCCGAGTCCTGTGTTAGGACGTCCACAGAAAGGGTACCAGAAGGAAGCAACAGAGGAGAGCTGCAGCCTCTCCAGACAAGCACGGCAGGAACAAGGGGAACGGCCGCAGAGATCTCACGCCAGGGCGCAGAGCTCACTCAGCTGTGCTGTCACCCACGGCCCAGCACCGCCCCACGCCTGGCTCTTGCCTGTCTCTTCCTGCGGCTCCCCCTCTACCACAGGTGTGGGGGACCACCTCTCACCACAGCCACAGGGGCTTTCCGTGGGACAGGAGGATCCCTGAGAGGGTCTGGGTCATTGTCCCTTGCCGGAGCAGCTTCCTCACTCGGGTCCCTCCCACCCCTCCCCAGAGACTCAGGGGCTCTAAGCACCCTAAGGCAGGACAAGGGAAGGCTCCCTGGGGAATGACTGTGTTCGATATGTTCCATGTGAGCAACGTGACTATCACAGAGGCTGTGCAAACAGTGTCATCAGGGTTTCTGGGCCACAAACCCAGGCCAGCTGGTTCAAAAGTCATTTCCCCTCACGAATTTATACTCCCTCGTGAATTCCTTTTCCCACCAACCCAGAACAGCAGGAGCCACCAAGTGTGGCTGGGTCTTTGAAGCAGGACTTCAGCTGCTGGGAAGGAAAGGGGATCGTGGCTGCCAATGGAGCCTTCCCACCTGAATTCTGGGAGGAAGTCTGGGCCTATAGACTAAAGTCCAGAAAACTTCCTCAGCCTGGCCTTGGAAGGGAAGCAAAGGCCCTGGCATCTCGTCTCAGTGGGAGGACCACCCACCCGTGCCTCACTAACCCCACCACCTCCTAGCCCCGACATTTTCTCATGTGGTTTCTCAGAGCTGGGATGTGTCCCAGATCATCTCTCCCTACACGAATTCAGTCAGATAACCTCCTTCAGAAAGGCCTCCTCAACCACTTCTAGAGCATCCAACACACATACTACTGTAGACTTCACCCCTCCCCAATGCCCCCCCCAAAGAATAAGCACACCCTAATCGTCCCTGGATATAAAGATCCTATGGCTGTTTTATATGACAAAAGAGACTGTGCATATGTGATCAAGTCAAGGATCTTGGGATGGGGAGACTATCCTTAGGATCCCTGGGTGAGCCTAATGCAATCCCAAGGGTCCTTACAAGAGGGATACAGGAGTCAGAAGTTGATGTGACAACAAAAGCAGAGGGACAGACAGAAAGAGGCTGCAGCTTTGCAGATAGAGGAAAGGGACCACCAGCAAAGGATCTGGACGGCTTCCGAAGGCTGGGAAGGGAGAGGAAACAAATCCTGGAGCCTCCAGAAGTAACAGAGCCATGTGGATCCAGATTCAGTTCTGATCTCCAGAACTGTAAGAGCAAATACATACTGTTTCAAGCCACGAAGCTTGTGGGGTTTGTTACAACAGCCAGAGGACACTAATACGCACTTCCCTTAACTCAAGTGACCCTGAGGACCACTTCAATTGCTGCAGGACTGTGCAGCAGCACCTTTCACTGGTCCCACGGTCTGGTGAAAGAGAAACAGTGGTCAAAACCAAGGGCTGGGCCAGATCCTCCCAGACTAACGCATTTCCACATTAGTCACTACCAGGAGGTTTCCAGTCTGCCAAGGTACCCAGGAACAGGGACTGCTCATTCAACCTAGCAATCCTGTCCTACTTGGCCCCAGACAAGGGACTAGAGCAGAGGCATAGCTGCCTTGCTGTCACGCCACATACCAAGTGACCAGCCACAAAAAACTGAGAGGAAGGGAAAAGTGGCCAAGGAGCCACTTTGGAATTTTTAGAAATGACTATAACAAGGGCCCCCTACAAATAGCCCAGAAAAAGCTGTCTACCAGGATGTTTTATATGCATACATACTAAAGGCCAATGAGAGCAATCACTACCACTCACAGCCAGGGTAAGTCAACAGAAATAACACAATGTCCCCAGAAGATGGAGCAGCTAAAGCTGGGGCTAGAAATCACAGACGAATTTGGTGTCCCAGAGGCCCCACCTCTCTCTCACTAGACACAAAAGCCCTGGGACCCCCACTCCTTACCAGCAAACTTCAGGAGCCTCTCCCTGCAAATCAGCCCTCTTGTCCCCATGGCGGGGCCAGGGCAGGAGCTGCTGGTTTTGGAGCCTCTCAGCTGGAGTGGGGGCGGGGAGGAAATTTGAGCCAACACCTTCAACAGTTGCAGCATTTACGGTTCCATCACGTTCAAAGGCCCTGGAGAATCTCGGCAGGAAGCAAGTGGGAACAGAGGGGTCCCACCAGGACCCTCTAGGTCCCTAGCAGAGGAGGAGAGAGAAGCGCACACACGTGTGCCCAGGAGTCTGCAAAGCAGAGGTTATGCACACTAAACGGTTCCACAGGCTCCACAGCCAGGCAGATCTGGTCTAAAACCCAACGACTCCACCTGGCTGGCCCTGTGTGGACTTGGGCAAGCCACCTCACCTTTCGGAGCTTCAAGTTCCTCATCTGCAAAATGAGAACAAAAGCACCCACCTGACTGGTACCCGAAATGGAGAAGATGCGAGTCAAGATCTGCCACAGTAAAGCCACCCTAAGTGGCAGGATGACAAGGACGGAGAAGTTATTATTTGTTCCACAAGCACTGGGGCCAAGTGCTTTTTTTTTTTTTTTCCTGATTTGTGCCTATAATTTTTACCCACATCTCACATGAAGAATAAAGATAAAAGTTCAGCTTGGTGAACTGGCATGACCTAATCCTCCCCACCAGCCATCCAACATGTACAATCCCAACGCGGACTCGAACCATGATCTTACGCGGGAAAATATAAGCAATTCGGCTGGAAAGGCAGAATCTGATATCCATGGCCAACAAATGGGCAAAGCAGAAGATGAAGTCTAAGTGAGCCAGAGCCCTTTGTTGCAGCAGGCAGGCCACATTCCTCAGGGCTCCACAGGGAAAGACAACATGTCCTGCTAGGAGCTGAAGAGGAACAGAAAGACAGAGGACAACAGGGGCAAGCAGGAACAGAAAACTACAGGAAAGGGAAGGTAGCAAAGGCACAAATAAGTGACCAGTCACAACCATCCCCGACACTAACCCTTGTGTTTTAAAGAAAAAACAAAATCCAGCTGCAAGGTGGACATGTGAAGAACCAGGATATAAGACAAAAACTCAAGGTACTGGGAAAAGCCTTGCTGCTCACCCATTTCCTAAATCACATGAATATCAAAGGCGGGGAGAAGCGCAAATGACACAGTAAGCATGAGTGAGCCCCAGGACTCCAGCTCTGCTGTTGGGGGTGGGGGATTGATGAAGGAGCAAGGCAGTAAGCCGTCTTCGCCGCAGCAGATGAGCGCGCCCACCATCTCATGTAGGGAGAACAGTCCCCGCCCTGCCTAGGCCGTGAGCTGCAGAATTCACTGGACAAGTATTTTCAAGCACTCACTTTGCACAAAGACACTATGGCAGCTTTGTGGGAGACAGAGATGAATCACATACAGAGCTCACACTCTTGAGGGTTGATCCTCTCTCTGGAGAAGCAAGACAAGTGCCCCAATAACAAAAGGAGTGGAGAGTGGGGTCGTGGGCAGTCTGGGGGTTCAAGGCTGCCTCCAGTCTGGCAATTCGTTCCACGCTTCTGAGCATGATGCTAGGCCCTGGGGATAATGAAATGAGTAAGACATTGTCCCTGTCTTTGAGGAACCGAATTCTAGAAGGAAAAAGAGCCCTATAAACAAATTCTCTGCCAGGCAACGCCTTCAGTGCTATACAGATGTAAAAATACAGAAACTGTGCTGGCAGAAGAGGGAGTAGCTGGTACTACCTGGGGCATCTGGGAAGCTTTAAAGGAGGTGAGGCTTCAGCTGAGCCTTGGAATGAATAAGCTTGTACTTGCCAAGTGATGAAGAAATGAGAGGGTCCCAGGGGCAAAGGCAGCAGCATGGGAGAGTTCAGTCCTAAAAGGCCCAGGACCTCCCAAGGACCCGGGGTAGCTGGCAGCAAGAGGCCAGGCTGGAGGGCATCGGACAGACTAGAGAACACATGGGCAGTAGTTCTGTGGGAAGGACACACCAGAGCCACACCTGAAGAAAAACTACCAACCACAGAGACTCTCGGACTGAGAGCTGAGGTGTGAGCATGGACCCCAGGAAAGCACAAACCACACATGGCTTTGGCACCAGGTGTCTGTAGAGCCAAATAAGTGCTCGGGAAGAATCCAGAGGCCCAAGAAGGTGCTGACTGTTCAGAGAGAGCATCAGGGAGGAGAAAGAGAGAATGACCCAAGGAAGCATCTGCTAGAAAGAACAAGACCTATTCCAACCCTTGTGCAGCGGCGGGGGGAGCAACTAGGATCCAAGAAAACGTGAAGAAACAAAGTTTCGTGTAAATTACATGCTTCTGACAGCAGGAAGAGAACACCGACTGTAGAAAACTGAGATCTGGGGGCTTCGCTGGAAAAAAATGTCCCACTAGGATTCCAGGCCAAAGGCTAGGGGTTGGTCAGAATACATCTCACCACCTGAGGGTTTCTTCCCTTCCCCCAAATTCTCACTTTCCCTCCCCAAGCAAATCAGAATTAGGGGACAAGGCTGCCAACAAGGCGGCTCCCCCAAACACAATTTCCTCTCTAATTCCAAGCATGACCATCCAGACCCAGAAAAGTGTGTTCGTTCACGTGAGCAAACCCCTTTTGTGAACTGCTGCCATCCATCAAACCACCCTGGCCTGCCCCACTTCTTGGGCATTACAGCAAAAGTGCACTGATGAACCCCCACCCCAATATTTTCCCCAGATGCTGATCTCGGGCCTGGTGCCTGACCCAGAGAGGTCAGACAGACTTCATAGACTCCCGTTAAGTGTCGACTCTCAAAGGTACCAGCCCTTCACATAGCAAGGCCTCACAGACTTCCCCTCACAGAACCCTCTCCCAGAGCCCAAGGCGGCCCCTTCTCCACTCTCCGCCCCACAGCACCTGCCTCCACCCCCCAGGGCCCTCACCTTCCCCTCTAAGGGGCCTCAACCAGGGAGGCCCAAGAAACTCATCCAACCAGTTCCCAGGTGGGAGAAAAGGAGATTTGTCCCTCAGCTGAGAAGTCAGGAGACCAGAACACAGTCCAGAGACGTGGCTGTCACCAAACCCCAGGTTCTCAGGTGAGGGGATGCACGTGGTGTGGAGCAGCACAGCCCAGGCAGCCCGCTCCCACTCCTGGAAAAGCAAGGCCTTGCTTCAAGGTAAAAATCCACCCAAGACAGGGCAACAGCCTGGCCCCCGCTCTCCCCACTCCTGTGGCCCAGAGCTCCGGAAGTGGTGGTGGTGGGCACAGCCCTGCCCAGCAGGGTCCAACTGGGATGACAGGGTCAGGAGAACTTCCTTTCACTTGCTGTCCTGCCACCACTTGATTTTATCCAAACTAAATAAATGGATTCTGGGAAAAATAAACTTCAGGAAGAGAGTTAGAGATTAACTCTGATTTTCCCAGCGTGTGTGCACTTTGGTGCTGGTCCCTCCAACAGCAGCCCCTTCTCTAAACCACCCAACGCTGCATGTTCAGAAACCAGAAGGGCCTCCGAAACCCCAGCAGATTTGCCCGCAGTCTCCTCTAAAAAGGAACCCTGGATTATCTCACTCTCACCCAGCCACAACTGACCAATCCACTAGAAGAAAGCAGGGCAGGAGAGGAGGAAAAACAAAAACAGGTCTCCTATACCTGCATCCATGGGGTTCCTCAGTTTCTGAACCCCCAAGGGAGAAACCTACCTTTTGACCCCAAACCTGTGGCTGGCCAGGTTATAAACTCACGAGAGAGTTTTTAAAGGCCTGGAGGCCCAGAGCTCAGAGTCCTCATCAGGCCCCCTTGTACTCCCCAGCCTGGCCTCGGCAGGGTACCTACCGCCTTCCTCAAAAGGGCTCCCATCGGAGCACACCGGGAGGGCCACCTGGGGCCTGGCAGCCGAGCAGTTAACAGGCTTGGGGCAAGCAGCGAGCTGCCACCAACAGCCTCGGGAATTAAAGTGCCCGCCGCCTCCTGCAAAACCTCTTCAATAAATGTCCTATTCAGAACCACTTCCGCGTGTGGGTCCTACTTGCTGCATTTCTTTCATTCCTGATTCCTGGGAGGACTCTGACAGAGGAAATGAGGCTTCTCTCCCTCATTCAGCAGGTCCCCCTGAGTGAGGACCCCCATCACATCTGGCAGGTAAGCACTGCCCCAGTGAGGACATGCAAATCTCTGAGCCATTCAACACAAGGGGACACTGACTGCAGGAAGTCAAACCCCGAAGACACTTGAACAAAGCCAGATCATTGACCAGCACAACAATACTCCATTTATGTGGCTCCTCCCCCACCCCAGGTCCTCAGCTGAAGGATATTAACCCTTGTCCTTACAAGATCGAGGAGCCAGGGGCAGGGGCAGGTGGGCAGCAGGCGGTTCACAGATCAGGAAACAGAGGTACCAGAGGCTCCCAAAATGCCAGCCTGGAATCCCAACTAGCCTGTCATCAGGCTGCACCAGGCCCTGTGCTCAACACAGTCCCTACGGAATCTCCTCCCAACAACCCCAAGGTCCAGAGCTATGTGCTCACTTACCCAAGGGCCAACAGGGACGTAGGAGGGACAGCCAGGGTTTCCTGGAATCCCAGGGCCTTAAAAGAGGCAGATGGCACTCCCTCAGCCCACTTTGTACCAATGCCCTACGGCCCTTTTTTTTTTTTTAAAGATTTTATTTATTTATTTGACAGACAGAAATCACAAGTAGGCAGAGAGGCAGGCAGGGGGGTGGGGAGCAGGCTCCCCGATGAGCAGAGAGCCAGATGCGGCTGGATCCCAGGACTCTGGGATCATGACCTGAGCGGAAGGCAGAGGCTTTAACCCACTGAGCCACCCAGGAGCCCCGCCCTCGGGCACTTTAAGTTTTACAAACTTTGCTCAAAACAAGTTCTCCCATGCAGGGCAATCTAAGGGGGCAAAATGGAGACACCTGGCAAATTATAACTCCCTTTTAGAAGCTTCTAGAAGGAATGGCTTATGTGCCCTTTCTCCACCCTGTCACTGCGAGGGATACTCATCCTCACAGCAGCTCTGTGACGAGCAAGTCCCTGAAGAGTCTTCTGTGAATGCTCTCTCTTCTTAACTCAGTTACAGCCTCCTAAGCTAAGAACCAGATCTTGTTGTACATTTTTGCCTCCATGTCTTCTGACACTCAAATGCCTATTGCTTACTTGGGGAGCTGTGCAAACACAGAAAAAGGCCGAAATAAAGCACACAGGGTGGATGGTATTTTCTGAGATCTTATGGGACAAAAAGACAAACCCAGTGGAGGCCCAGAAAAAGGTCTGGGAACAGAGAGCCAAGCTGTTCACCTCTTCTTGACTGCCTGGTCAGACCCAGACCAGCTGAGGGCTATAGAATCAAGGCTGAGATGACTTCCATCTGCAAGCAGGATTACTCCAACTCCTAACATTTACTGGCAGTATAAGCCACATGCCCAGTCATAGGAACACAGCAATACGTAAGATAAACCCTTGCTATGAGGAGCTTACCTTTCAGTGGAGAAGGACTTAAAAGGCAGACAAATGACTAAGATATTTCTGGATAGTGATAAGTGTCATAAAGAAGATAAAGCAGAGAAAAGAGTAGGGCTTTCTCTCTAATAAATAAAAATAAAATCTCTTAAAAAAAATGATGGAGGGGTGCCTGGTGGCTCAGTGGGTTAAGCCTCTGCCTTTAGCTCAGGTCATGATCTCAGGGTCCTGGGTGGAGTCCTGCTCCCTGCTCAGCGGGACTGTTTATCCCTCCACCTCTAACCCTCCCCTTGCTCAGACGCACTCCCCGGCTCTCTCTCTCAAAAATATAAAAATAAATGTTTAGGAAAAAAAAAAGGAGTAAGTGGGGGGATCGGGTGTTATTTGGTCAAGAAGTCCAGGAAGACTCTGAGGAAGTAACTCTTTAAATCTTTTTATTAACATATAATGGATTATTAGCCCCAGGGGTACAGGTCTGTGAATCACCAGGTTTACACACTTCACAGCACTCACCATAGCACATACCCTCCCCAATGTCCATAACCCCACCACCCTCTCCTGACCCCCCTCCCCCCAGCAACCCTGTTTGTTTTGTGAGATTGAGTCTCTTATGGTTTGTCTCCCTCCCGATCCCATCTTGTTTCATTCATTCTTTTCCTATCCCCCAAGCCCCCCCCACGTTGCCTCTCAACTTTGAGGAAGTAACTCTTGAGCAGAGTCCTGTTTAAGAAGCAGACAGACATGCAAAGTTCTGGAAGAGCCTTCCAACAATCCTTTCCTCTACTCTGCCTCAGCCACCCACCCACCCCTTTTATGCCCTAGATATCATCATCAACAGTAAGTGCAGACTTCCAAAACACCTTACTTTTAAGCATCCCACTCTTTGCAACCACTGAAGAGGAGTATAAACATTAATAACCATACAACAAAATAAGCCATCACAAGGGAGTAAAAAAATGGAACAAACTGTTACTCCATTAGCTAAAAGAAAAATCTGGGCACCTGGGTGGCTGAGACAATAGAGCACATGATTTGGTTTCAGCTCAGGTCATGACCTCATGGGTTGTGGGATCAAGCCTCTGGAGAGCTCCATGTTCAATAGGGAGTCTGCTTGAAGATCCTCTCGCTCTGCCCCTCCTCCTGTCTCTCTCAAATAAATAAATCTTAAAATAAAGAAATAAAGAAATTTCCCAATAAAGAAAAGCCCAGGACTAGATGGCCCCACTGGTGAATTCTACCAAATACTTAAAGGAATTAATACCAATCCTTTATAAACTCTTCTAAAAATAGAAGAGGAAGGAACACTTCCCAACTTATTCTATGAGTGTATCACCCTGAAATCAAAACCAGACAAGATATCACAAGAAAAAAGCTATAGTCTAAAATCCCTAATAAAGATGCAAAGAATCCCCAGCAAAATACTAACAAATAGAAACCAGTAATACATAAAAAGGAGTATACACTATGACCATATGAATTTATCCCAGAAATACAAGATTGGATTAACATCTAAACATTAATTAACAGAATTCAAGATATTAATAAAATACAAAACCACCTGATAATCTCAGTAGACCCAGAAGAAACATTTGACAAAATCTGATACCTTTCCACAATAAAAACACTTCGACAAACTAGGAAGAGAAGGGAACATTCCAATCCTTATAAAGAGGATCTACAAAAAACCTGCAGGAGGTGCCTGGGTAGCTCAGTCGTTAAGTGTCTGCCTTGCGCTCAGCTCAGGTCAGCTCAGGTCATGATCCTGGCGTCCTGGGATGTAGCCCCGCATCAGGCACCCTGCTCTCTGCTCGGAGGGAAGCCTGCTTCTCCCTCTCCCACTAGCCCAGCTTGTATTCCCTTTCTTTCTCCCTCTCTGTCAAATAAATAAAATCCTTTAAAAAAAAAAACAAAACTGTAAGTATTTCATACTTTTTTTTTTTTGGTACTTCATACTTAATGGAGAAAGACTGAATGCCTTTCCCCTAAGATCAGGAGCAAAACAAGGATGTCCCCTCATGTCATTTCTATTCAACACTGTACTACAGTTCTAGCCAGGGCAATTAAGCAAGAAAAAAACATAAAAGACATTCAGATTGAAAAGGAAGAAGTAAAACTATCCTTATTCACAGATGACATAATCTTATATATACAAAACCCTAGGAATTCACTATAAAACCACTCGTCCTAATGAAAGAGTTCAGCGACATGGCAGGATACAAGATCAACACACAAAAATCAATTTTATTCCTACACACTGGCAGTGAACAATCCAAAAATGAAATTAACAAAGAAAACAATACCATTTTTAAGAGCAGCAAAAAGCATAAAATACTTTGGAATACATTTAACAAGAGCAGTGTAAAACTTCTATACTGGAAACCACAAAACACTGTTGAAAGAATTAAAGATTTTAATCAATGGGACAAAATTTTATGTTCTCATCCATCAGAACACTTAACATTGTTAAACTAGCAGTATTCACCAAATCAATCTACCAGCTTAACACCATCTCTATGAAGATCTCAGCTGGGTTTTTTTTTTAATGGAAACTGACAAGCTGATCCTAAAATTTCTGTGGAAAAGCAAGAGACCCAGAATAAACAAAATGATCTTGCAAAAGACCAAAGTTGGAAAACTCACAGTTCCTGATTTCAAAACTAACTAGGAAACTGTACTTCGTAAGATCGTGTTGTGCTGGCATAAAGGCAGACATCTAGATTAACAGAACAGAATTGAGAGTACAGAAATAAAACCTCACATTTACAGCCAACTGATTTTCATCAAGGGTACCAAGATGATTCAACAGGGAAAGAACAGACTTTCAAGAAATGGTACTAGGACAACTGGATATTCATAGGCAAAAGAATGAATGTGGACGTCTAGTTCACACCATATGCAAAAATCAAGGCAAAATGTATCATGGACCTAAAGGTGAGATCTAAAACTATAAAACTCTTCCAAAAAAACCTAGGAGTAAATCTTGGTAAATCTGAGTGAGCAACAGCTTCTTAAATATTAAAATCACACGGACCGAAACAAGTAGATAAATTAGACTATATCAAAATTAAAACCAGTGTTACAAAGGGCACTATCAAGAAAGTGAAAAGACAAATCAAAAATGGGAGAAAGTAGCTATAAATCATATATCCGACAACACACTTATAACCAGAATATCTGAGGAACCTTTACAACAACAACAACAACAATAATAAAACTCAATTTTAAAATGGGCAAAGATTTGAACAGGGGTGCCTGGGTGGCTCAGTGGATTAAAGCCTCTGCCTTCAGCTTGGGTCATGATCCCAGGGTCCTGGAATGGAGCCCCACATCAGGCTCTCTGCTCAGCTAGGAGACTGCTTCCTCCTCTCTCTCTGCCTGCCTCTCTGCTTACTTGTGATCTCTGTCAAATAAATGAATAAAAAATCTTAAAAAAAAAAAAGATAAACAAAATGTAGTTTATCCATATGATGGATCATTGGGCAATAAAAAGAAAAAGAAGGGTCTGATTACATTCCACAACATGCGTAACTCGAAAACACCATGATAAGGGCAAGAAGTCATAATAAACTACGTATTTACGAACTCATTTATGTGAAATATCCAGAAGAGGCAAATGCACAGAAAGAGAAAGATGTGTGGTTGCATGGGGATGGGAGATGGGAAGAACAGGAAATGACAAATAAGGGGCAAGGGTTTCTTTTGGGGAGGATAAAAATGTTTTAGGATCAGTTCATGGTAATGGCTGCAGGACTCTGTGAATATACTAAAAACCACTAAACACTTTACATGGATGAATTTTAAGATATGTGAAATATATCTCAAAGATATAAATCAATCAAATCTGAAAAGTAGTAAGCCAGTGGGAAAAGTATAGACTATTCAATAACTAATCCTAGAAAATCTGGCTATTCCTCTGGAAAAAACCTTACAAGGGTGGGTGGTTCTCCACTTCAGCTAGACATAAAAGTCACCTGGAGCATTTCATAACCTAGCCTGGGCCCCACCCCAAGATAATTTTTATTTTATTGGTCTGATCGGAGGTGAGACTCAGACATCAGTCCTTTCTTTCTTACAGCTCTTTGTAAGGCTTTAGTGTGGAGCCAGAGTTGAGATCCGGTTTCATATAAAGAAAATACACTGCAGGTGAATTTAAAACGTAACCATGAGAAGCGAAACTTAAATTTAAAAGAAAATATTTTAATATATTTATAAAATCAGAATAGAAAAAGATTCCTTGAACAAGAGACAAAGGTACAAAGAAAAAAATCAGTAAATCTGACATTAAAATTAAAACTTCCTTATAAAAAGACATTTATTAATAGTTACGATAACTTACAGTGCTATAATGAATATAACCTACCAAAGAGCAGTTACTCAACATATATAATTACTTTAAATCAAAAAGAAAAAGGCAATAGCAATTACGGTTTGTTTTTTTAAATTTGAGAGAGAAAGAGCGCACACCAGAAGGAGCACTCACAGACAAAAGAGCCCAAGAGCAGGGAGCAGGAGAGGGAGAGATTCTCAACCAGGCTGCTCCGTGACCATGTGGCCAGATGCGGGCCAATCTCACAAACTGCTGAGATCATGACAGGAGCCAAACCCAAGTCAGACATTTAACAGACTGAGCCGCCCAGACACCCCAAGGCAAAGGCAACTCTCGGTAAAGTGCACCAGAATCTATACCAAGTGGGGGCAGGGGAGCTGGGGGACTGCAGAGCACACGTGTTTTACTCACTTAAAAACAAAAAGAAATTTTTAATGTAAAGGGCAAAGACAGAATAACATGACTCGCCAAAAAAAACAAGAAAAGTGTTCATCCCTACCTATAATCAAAGTGTTAATTTTAAAAACCCTTGCTTTAAATAATTTTTAAATACCATTTCATACCTACCAGATTTAAAGACACAGTACAAAAGTTAGTGAAACAGCAGTTCTCATATTTCTGGTAAGAACGTAACTTAGTTCCAAACCATTCTGGGACACTGTTTCACAGCGTCTTGAAAAGCACAACTTATTGCCGACACACGGGGCAGAGAAGACTGGTGCCCAGATGTTCGACGTGGTATTATTTAAAGTGGTGCAAAAATGGATGTCCATCAGTAAGGGAACTGTGACAAAATTATACAATATGTGCCACACAACAGTTAAATGAATAAATGTGATTTAAACACATCAATATGGATAAATCTAGATAACAATGTTGGGTAAAAAATTCAAGTTCAAGAAAACCACACTGAACGTGATGCTATTTATAGTCAAACTAAAAACAACCCAATACCATACATGACTTATAGACAACAGTAAAAAGTATAAAAACATGCTGCAAAGGTATAATAAACAAGATATTTAGGAGAATGTCTCTTCTGGGGAGGGAGGCCAGAGAAAGGTTTCCCCAAGAAAAAGGAAGCTTCCATTGCATGCGTAACATTCTATCTCGATGATAAATGAGAGGCAAGTATGATGATACCATGACCATTTGCCGCGACTGGATAGTGGGAACAGGGAGTCATGTCGGGGTTCCTAGGCAGGGGCAGGTCCCAGGCTCCCAGAGACTGACCCAACAACCAGCACCAAGACTGCACACCAAAGCACTCTGCGGCAGCATCCCGGACCAGAACAAAGGAACAAAGCTCCTGATGGAAAGAGGCCTGTGATGTCTGAAACTGCAGTTCCTCCCTGTTATTTTCTGGCCTCCGAAAGTGCTGCGCAGCACCCAGGAAATGCTTAAAATGCAAATGGAGTGAAAGCATTCCTGTTTCTCCTAAGGCAAGTGCCCTGTGGGGCAGCTGGCAATCTACCTGGGTGGGGCCATAACACAGTAAACCGCCCTGGCTGGATGCCCGTGGAGACTGCTGTCCAAAAAGCCACATTTTTAAGAGAGTTTTGAACCAGTCTTCAGTAAAGCTGAGTGCCTGTGCCCGGGAGTCATTCAAAAGTTCAAATCTCATTCCTGCTAAGTCTTGGCTTGGGATCCTGGACCGATTTCCAACCTCGGGTGGACTACGCTTCCTTATCTGTGGTTGGGGGTGACACCACTTATTTTGCCTTGTTGAGAGGAAGAGTGATACTAGTATCTGAGTATCAGCATTTTTGAAACTTTTCATCAATCAGGTTGGGAATCTTTTTAAAAAACACAGTAAGGGGGTGCCTGGGTGGCTCAGTGGGTTAAGCCGCTGCCTTCAGCTCAAGTCATGATCTCGGGGTCCTGGGATCGAGTCCCGCATCGGGCTCTCTGCTCGGCAGGGAGCCTGCTTCCTCCTCCTTCTCTCTCTACCTGCCTCTCTGCCTACTTTCAATCTTCCTCGGTCAAATAAATAAATAAAGTTTAAAAAAAAAAAACACAGTAAGGGCTTCCTTGCATGCCTTCCTCAACAGTCAAGGGAGCATAATTTAACCTTTTCTGGATGACTCAAGGTCACAATTACAGCAAAGCATCAATTATGAAAATGATGACCCCCTCTCCCCCAGGGCCCAGGGCCCAGGTGTGCCAGGCCATTCCTCCTAAATGAGAGACCCTGGCTTCCACCAGCATTGGCCCTTCCTGCTATTCTGACCTCTGTCCACTCTCACTGCCGACTTTCCACAACTAGGGGGTCATTTTTCCTCTCTGTGCTCACCTCTTTACTCTCTTTCCTTGGCTACTTCCTTTCAGCTGCTGGCTCGGAAAGAGGATAGCATAACGTACATATAAAAGTTAAGAGTCTGAGGGAGCTGGGCTGAATAATAATGTAGGAATCTGGCTGCTCTGAGGCTCACTGGCTAGATGCAGATAAGCGAGGCTGCAGAGAGGACAGGTCCTAAAGAGCACAGAGGTGACCACTACTGCCTTCAATGGCATAATATGGGACCTAGTATGGGACAAACTATACTCAAAACTGTATGTACACCCGCCTGTCCGCAGGGGGGCAAAGCCCACAGCGCACCTGGCAGGACTGGACCCAGTGATCCCAGCAGCCGTGCTCTCCTCCAGGGTGCAGAAATCCAGAGCTGCCTGCCCGCCCCCCCAGCACCATAGCAGCCCACCACGGGTTAACTTTCGTAACTTTCCTAGGCGTCTTTAGACAGGAATAGAACATTTGTGAAGATTTCTTGAATTCCTAAGGTTTTGCCACACAATAGGGTTTCACTTATATGAAAAATATTTATTGGTAGGGGCGCCTGGGTGGCTCAGTCAGTTGAGTATCTGCCTTCAGCTCAGGTCATGATCTTGGGGTCATGGGATCAAGTTCCATGTTAGGTTCCCTGCTCAGCCGAAAGCCTGCTTCTCCCTCTCCCTCTGCCCCACCCCCACTCATGTTCTCTCTCTCTCTCTCTCTCTAATAAATAAACAAATTTTTTAAAAAATATTTACTGGACTCCTACTATGCAGCAAGCACTGGGGATGTAGCATCGTGCAGGACAGAAAGACGCTGCATGAATACTGGTTCCCTTTTCCTGCCAACAAACACTTGCCAACTATTGCTCCAGAACCTCCAATGTATATACACAAACACACACAGACACGCACAGTCCTGCAGCCGGGACAGTAGAGGATATGTGTTTTGAAGCGCTTCCGGGACTTGTAGGACCCATCTCTCCTCTTGAGATCCTGTTACCACAGTAAGAACTAGACCTCACTCCTCTCACACCTCTCCCTGCGTTCTCAGCCAGACCCCAGCAACAATCAGCAACTTCAAGGACTCTCAGACTGGGTTTTCCAAAAGGCTGCATGGACAGCCGCCACTGAGCCCGACAGAGCCTTTGTGCAGGTCCTGTGTCCAGCCCCACAATCTGCTCACCAGGAAAGAAGTTTAAGGTCCTTATAAATCCATTCCCTCAGCTTAAACCAGAGAGCCCTCCCCAAAGGCCTGTAAGAGAACTGTAAAAAGCCTAGCTTTCCCCTTGCCTACGTTCCCAAATGGCCACAGCCCACCCGGAGGGGCCTAACCCTCACCACTGCTTTCTCCGCCCCCACCCCCCAACTCAGCTCCCACAGAACAAAAGCCGGAGCCAAGGAGCCCACAGAGCCCAGATCAGTGTCCGGCCCGGACCTCAGCACAAGCTGCTCACACCCTTGTGATTACACTTCATACAGCTCTCGGTGCCACAGAACAAAGATGAAGCCAGCACAGTTCCTGCCCTCAGACAGCTTCCAATCAAAATAAGGAGCACACAGCGGGGTCCCAGTTAACAGGACCAGCCATCATTCCCGCCAGCTAACTCCCAGGGGGACTGCCACGCGTCTCCAGGTGCACCTCCTTCTCATGCGGTAGTGGACCCTGCCCAGGTTTCCTCCTCCTCTGACTACAGTCACCCAAAAAACAAAAACAAAAATGCCTGGGCTGTTCAGGGCCATCTATCTTTTTAACTTCCTCTGAGGCCGGATTATAACTAGCTTTATGCAGTCTCTAGGCACCAGCTGGCAGGCCCAGAAAGCTCCTTCACCACAGGGCCTGCCTGCCTGTCCTGCCTGTGCCACGGGGCCTGCAGGGGGTGTGGTCTGGCTGATGACCACTTCCCTAGACCTCACCCTCCACAGCCCATCCCTGCTTCCTGAGCCAGGGCAGGGCCCCCAGGAAACCGCTCACCACAGCTTTGACAGCAGTCTTAGAGCCGGCCCCTCCCTTTGAGGGCCGTGGTTCCCTCGGAGAAGAGACTCTGCAGACTGGCTGGGTGGACACGGCGGGAGCTGAGCAGTTAGAGTCTGGGCAGAACCCAAGATAAGGCTCCATCAGAATCCTCCTGCCCCCCATGCAATTTCCCCAGCCCTCCCCTCCCTCTCTCTCATCTCCCCTACCCTTTTCCCTCCCTCTCTGGAACATAACTTATCTACAGGAGGCTGGGAGAGGGGCAGATAGCCTTCCCCGCTGTGAGGCCGCCTAGAGAGGCCAGGGACCATGCTGTGATTCATCAGCGTTGGTTAGATGCTGGGGGAATTCCAGAGCAAGGGAAGGCCAGGGCTACCCCCAGTTCAGCCTATCCAGGGGAAAGCAGCACACACCTGGGAGCCTGGCATCCTCAGCGCAACCATCGGAAATCTAGGATACGGTAGAAAAGTCTCACTAACAAAGTCTGCACTAACCAGGATTTCTGTTTTATCTCCCTCCAATTCCTCACCCTTGCCCAACACTTGAAACACAAAGCCTTTCATCCTAAGTCCTTAGCAATGGCATGAACTATCTTGGGCTACCCCAACCCCACACACTTTGGTTGGAGAAATAATACAACTATCATTTACTGAACACCTCTGCAGGCTTTGCTGAGCGTTTAACACATTCTCATTGTTCATTCTCACAGAATACCATACATGGTAGATATGATGACTAACTCCATTTTACACGAGAAAAACACAGGCTCAGAGGAGTTCAGCACCAAGGGGCTAGCAAGCTGCAAAGCCGGAATTCGAACCCGGGCGCACCCAATTCCAAATCCAGCCCCTCAATCCCACAGTGGGTTGCTCTAAGTGGGAGTCAAGTAAAGGCGATAAGAGCCGAAGGGACATTCTTCCTCCAGGCATTATCTCCAATATCCCTTGCTCAGGCGGCTTCCCAGGACACTCCATCCAAAATGCCATCTTACTCCCTCCATGGCAATGCATATCCACCTCCTTCCCTATCACATGTCTCTACTTATCACTGAAATTCTTTCTTTTTGTTGTTGTTATTTTTTACTGACATGCTTTCTATTTCATTTTCTATCTTGCTCACTGTCAGCGTCCCCCACTACAAGTCAGTTCCCGGTCAATATTTGTATATTTTGTTCACTACATCTATATTCATATACAGTAGGTGCCAAATAAATGTTGAATGAATGAATACTTAAAAATAGAACTAAGAAGCGTAATTGTAGGAAGAAAAAAAAGGGACAATCCAACCATTTAGGGAAAGAAGAGATGAGAAAAGAAAGTGAGAGTGCGTGGCCAGGAGCAAGTTAGCAGCCCTAAGAGGAGCCCAACAGGAGGCAATGAGGGTGTCTACGGCCATACCACCCTGAACGCGCCCGATCTCGTCTGATCTCGGAAGCTAAGCAGGGTCGGGCCTGGTTAGTACTTGGATGGGAGGAGGCAATGAGGGTCTGCCAGGTCCCCTGTGGATTCCAGTAGAGCCTTCCTGCCCAGGAGTGACCTCCAGCTGCCTAGCCTCCAGCCTGAGGGCTTCTCCTGGGGAGGGTGGGCAAGCAGCTCTGGAACAAAGGCCTATGGACAAGCAGCTGGCCAGAGAGCCAGCACAGAGCAGAGGCCGGGGCCAGAGGGGCAGCCTGGGGAAGGGGGAGGGAGGCAAATGAGTCGCTGAAGACAGCCTCAGTGCAGCTGCAAAGGCAACACCCCTCCAAAGCCCAGAGTCCCCTCAACCCCAATAAAACAGAGAATAACTAGATAGCTCCACGATTAACCCTCCAAAGTCAGCAGCCCAGCGCCCTCCTTCACAAGGTTCTGAGAGGGGGTGGAGGTGAAGGGGCAAGCCACGCGTCTGGAACACAGTCCCTTTTCCCCTCTAGCCCCAGTCATCCCTCAAGCCATGGCCTTTGGCCTCCTCCGGTGTAAACACAGTGACCCTGGGTTAGCTGTGGATTTGGTAAGCCAAATGTTTACTCTGGAGCTGAGATATTGCAGGCCACAGATGTAAACCTCCACCATAGGACCCTGGTATTTACCATCTCCTGCGGCACACAGGGGACATATCCAGTAAACGTTAAAGCTCTCGAGAGCCCCTCTAGCCACAGTGAGCTCTTTATTCAGTATAAGAGTTTATGGAGCGCTTTCTACATGTCTGCTTTATTTGATCCTTACCACAACCTCTATAAGGAAGAGAACACAAGTACCCTGCTTTACTCACGTGGAAACTGAGTCTGAAAGATATGTGATTTGCCCAGGTCATGTTGGAGAAAGCAGGGATTAGCCAGAGCATGAAATCTGAGTTCTAGTCCCTGTTTGGCCAACAGGGATCAGGCTCAAATCACCTCACATCTTTGGTCTCTGCTTCCTTCATGTGTAGCGTAAGCTAATGAGAGGCGCCTTCCAGCACTAGCCACTCTAACAATCTTTGATGGTATGCAGTAGAGCCAGGATTAAAATTCAAGCAAAATCCTGTGCTGGACTCCCAGGCCAGTGCTCTTTCCACTTTCCTGATAGGCCACATCTAATAAAACAACCCTTAAACCACTCCCTCTGCTTCTAGGACTTGGTTTACCCCATGTTGACTCCCTGCTCTATCCCCAGAGCAAGATACCAGGGAGCCAAGGGGTCATCCAGCCCCCCGAGAAGGGAACAGGTTCAGCAAAAGCACCAGGAGCATCTAACATGGCTTAGAAGGAAGAGACGGGGCACCCTGGGATCGCAGGACGGGATACACCTTCCTTTGGTTCTTACTATCTAGGTTTTCTGCTGGGAGGTTGAAATGAAGTCATTCCCAGCTTAAGTCAATGAGGATTCCACTTCCAGTCCATCAAGGGAGGTGCTGGAAAAGCACTCTCCTAAAAGGAAGCAGGCGATGTCATTACTCTCCCTACTTATTATTTCTTAAGCAAGGTCTATGTGACTGGGTTTCAAGAAGAGGCAGGGCTAGGGAGACTCTTAAGAACCCAGTCTAGGGTTCCATGTAGGATAATGCAGTCTGAGTTGCCTCCCCAGGGGCCCTGGAGAAGACAGCCTCCTCCACCTGCCCTCAGTTTAGCAAGTGGCCTAGCGGATAAAACTCTTACCGCGGCCACAAACACCGCGCCGCTCCCCCCACCCCCGCCAGGCCACACCTCCCCAGCCTCCTACCATTACATTTCCCACTCTTCTCTTTGTTTTCAAAAGCAGCTCCGAAGAGTAAAAGGAGCTACCTAAAAATATCTTGAAATTTTAAGTTTGCCCTTCTCCTCCTAGCTTTCCAAACCAAAGGGCTGAGAATGGGGAGAAAACCAAATAGATTTCAGGAGTGGGCGATGTTGAGGCCGACAGTGGCAGGCAGTGGCCTCTATGCCTTCGGCTCCCGACATTCCCTTTCTGGCACCCACTCTAACCCTTCCAGGACAGGAGCTGAGATTCTCAAGAACGAGCACTGTGGAGTACCAACCCGGAACAAGCTGCAGGCGCCCGTTGGGCTCCCAGGACCAGAGGCTGAGGTCCTTCCCCAGAAGGGTCCACCCGGCCCAAGTCCCAGAGTCCCAGGGAAGAGCCAGCTCTCTGGCGCCCGAGCGCGCAGGGGGAGCGGGCGGGCGCAGCCTCGCGGGCTTCCCGGCTTTCAAACGGAGTTTCCCGGAGCCACCTGGCGCGCTCGCTCCTTTTGGTTCCGGGGTGGGGACTACAGGACAGAAAAGGTCTCGGTGTACGAGCCTCCCGCGCTCTGGTCCTCTGCTGGCGTTGGGGGAGAGGGGGAGGTCGCCCTGGAAGGCGCCAACGCAGCCCCGGGCCCTCCTCAGTCGTCCCGAGTCCTCACCCGGCGGGGGGCTGGAGCGAGGGACCGGGAGGGTGGGGGACCTCGGAGGGGCTCTAGGCACTGCCACTGGCCGAGAGAGAGGGGAGAAGCGAGGGCCACTCACCGCGCGGTCGCCGCCCCGCCGGGTCCCGCACGCTCGGCGCGCGAGGCTGCCCAGGTGCGGCCGCGACGCAGGCGCGAGTTTGAAAGTCGCTCTCCGCAGGGGCTGAGGCTGCCGGCCGCTCCCGCCCACGGTACGGCCCCTCCGCGATCGGGGTTGCGGCCAGCTGCTGACGCGGGCCCCCGGGACCCCAGCCCGCGCGCGCCTTCCCAGCGCCCGGCAGGAAGTCGGGGCCGGGCGAGCCGGGCCGGAGCTGCGGAGGGAGGGGAGAGCGGGAGGGAGGGGCGGGCCAGGAATTTTTCCAGTGGGTGGAGACTCGGGCCGGCCGCTGGAATCCAGCAATTGGCGGCTCCGCGGGGACCGGAGAACCTTCGCGACGCGGCGAGCCGGAGCCCGGGGTGAAGGGGAACGGGCGCCGCTAATGATTAACGCCCGCAGGTGGGGCGAGCGCGCCGCCCCGACGGTGACCGTCCCGCCCCACGCGAGCCGCTCCCGGGCCGCCTAGATGCTCGCAGATACAAAGACGCACGTGGTGGGGGTCACGCCGGTGTCACAGCCAAATAGCCCCAGTTGTGCGGATAGGAAAGGGGGCTTAGGAAGACAGTAATTGCTCTCGGCTTGGGGCGGGGGGGGGCGGTCTCGAGCCTACCAGAGCAGGTCACCTTGGCTTTTCTGAGTCAGAAAGGCACGTCACGAATTTCTCGCCTCAACTCGGTCCCTGTGATCCGTTCCAAATGTAAATCCCGGCCTCGGGGAAGCTGAGGAGATGAAGAAACGGGTAACCTGGCGGGAGTCCACTAAAAGGCTGCTAGGTGGATAAAACAAGATGCAGAAACCTGTGTAATAGAGACCCTGTCTCTTGTTTTTACGGCTGTATGTAATCCTATGGCCATGGGAAGGTACACACCTGGAAGGGGGTCACGGACACTCAGTAAGGACTTGAGCAAGATCATAAATTTTAAAACGCAAAATAATTCATCAGTAAAGATGGGGAAAAGATGCTGTCTGTTTCAGCACAAGGCAGGAGAGGAGGCCAGGGTGGGGCCCCAGAAGAGATCCCACTGCTTAGACATTACCATCTGGGGAGGAGGAATGGGACTCTGATATCGAATCACTGGGTTCTGTGTAGACAAGTGTGTATAGTAAATGGCAAAGAGAGTTCTTGTTAAAGAACACAAGCTTAAAAAAAAGAAAATCTGCTCCAGGCTAATGCAAACTCCAGGTGATTTACAGGGAGGGGAGGGGAGCAAACTCCAGGTGATTTACAGGGAGGGGAGGGGAGGAGAGGGACTGGAGCGGAAGGAAATGGCTTTCAGGTGACTTTGAAACTGGATCCTGGCAGAGGGTGGGGTGAAGACAGAGGGGCTCCTAGCTCCCGACTGCCCGGGAAGAGGTTAAGTGGAAACGGGACCCACATTCCTCGGGGAGGGAGGGTCGGCTCCAACCTTGCAGAGCCCTACCTTTGCCTCCCGGGAAGGTGAAAGCCGAGACTGCGGAAGGAGTTTGGGGGTAAACAGCCGCCGCGGCTCTACCAGATATAGCCAGCCAGGGCCCCCCGCTGAAGAGAAAAGTGAGAAGCCCCGAGTCCCTTCCTGTCTTGGGGCTGGGGGTGGGGGAGGCAGTCCTTCCTCATACTTCGGCCTTTCTGTGAGCCTGCTTTCTTCTCTGATCACCTGAATCCTATCAATCCCGTTCTGTCCACCTCAAACTCCAGGTTCCAAAGAAGGCCCTAGACTTATCTAAGCCATTACTGAGGGCACCCGTCACACCTCCGGCAGGGAATAGTGCCAATGACAGTAATAATAACTCATTTGGTGGATGCTTACCATTTGTAGGGCCCAGTGCTATGCTATTTACATTGTCTCCCTCTATCCTAACAGTTACCTTGTGAGCTAGTCAGTATCCTTATGCCCATTTTACAGATCGATAACTGAGGATCAGAAGGTAACTAGCAACTTAACCAAGATTACATAACCAGCAAAAACAGACCCTGACAAGATCCCAGATACGTCTAACATCTGAGTACTTACTATCTGCTAACCATCATTCTAAGCCCTTTGTACAAACAGTTGTGGTCACAGAAGAAACAGAGGCAAGGTCACACAGCTAGTGTGTGATAGACCTGGGCAAAGCCGATCTTCGTCACCATCTATTCTGCGTTCTTTTTGACACCTGTTATATTCAGGCGTTGCATTGCTTCTAATTGTTTGAATGTACATAACCTATTTCCTAAAAAGATTTTAATCTTTCCTTATGGCAGAAGTTATATAGGAAGCATTCTGTAAAGCAATTCAGGTGAAATAACCCAAACAGTTTGAAATCATATCTCACCTCTAAGGATAAAAACCTGTGTCTGGGCCCAGGCTCCAGCGATCAGAGCCTCTCTCCTTCCTGCCCCTTCCAATCCTTGCTTTAGTGTCTGCACTCTCCCTGCTATAAAATCATTTATTATTATAATAATACCTTGTGCTCCAGTAATGTCTTTAATCCAAGATCTCAAAGTGTTTTTAAAAATACAGATTAATTCATCTTCACAGTACCCCCACTGAGATGGGCAGATGGAGGTATTCTCCCCCATTTTTATGGGTGAGAAAACCAGGATGGCACAGAGAATTGAAATGACTCACTATGAAAGTCAGTGGAAGGGTTTCTTCTCCCAGCCCTTGCCCTCCTCCTTCCTAACTCTTGGCTGCCAACATCTGCATCAAAATTTCAAATCCCAGAGACAAAGACCATTGAGTTTCACAATAAAGGACATTTCCAAACTGTCATTTCAGCTGCTCTATTGTGGTAGACCTCAGGAGAGGGAGGGGATGTAAAAACTGCCAAGGTCCTGAGGCTCTGTGCTTCCAGCTCTGAGAAGGAACCCTGGCTGACTGGAATGGGGTAGGAAGTCCTCCTCCAAGGTGACCTAAAAAGCCCAAACAAGCTTTAATGTCTCAAAGCTTCCAGAGTATCGAGTGGCATTTTAGTAATATTTCCCAAAGTGTGCGCCACAGCAACAAGAGAATAAACAAACGAAATGTCATAAAAAATCTAAAACTTTTATGCCTCAAGAGGCATCAAGAAAGTAAAAAAAAGAGAGAGAGAGAGAGAAAATTGTTGCAAATCATGTATCTGATAAGAGATTTTATCTAGAATGTGTAAAGGATCCCTACAAGCAAATAACCCAAATAAAAAAGCAACCCAATTTAAAACTGAGCAAAAAATCTAAACAGACATTTATCCAAAGATATACAGATGGCCAATAAGTATATGAAAAGATGCTCAACAACCTTAGCCACCATAGAAATGAAAATTTAAAAATGAGGGGCACCTGCCTAGCTCAGTCAGTGGAGCATGTGACTCATGATCTGTAGGGTCATGAGTTCAAGCCCCATGTTGGGTGTGGAGTCTAGTCTACTTAAAAAAAAATAAAAAGTAAAAAAAAAACTTTTTTAAATGAGGATGCCTGGGAGGCTCAGTCCGTTAAACCTATTTAAGGTTTTCTCTCTCCTTCTCTCTCTCCCTCTGCCCCTCCCCACCTCAAAAAAAATTTTTTTTTTTAATGAAATCTCATTTATACTGTTAGGATGGCTAAAATCAAAACGTGTAATAATTAGTGTTAATGAGGTTGTGGAGGAATTAGAACTCTCATACATAAAAGATTAAACCCAGTGAACATATGACTCAGCAATTCCATTCCCAGGTGTGTGTGTGCGTGTGTCCAAGAGAACTGAAAACATCTGTCCACACAAAACCTTGTACAGGAGTGTTCGTTCACAGCATCATTATTCATAATAACCAGAAAGTAGGCACAACCCAGATGTCCACCAGTTAATGATGAATGGATAAACAAAATGTATATTTCTACAATGGAATATTCAGTCATAAAAGGAATGAGGTACTGGTTGAAGCTACACCATAGATGAACTCTCAAGTCATTATGCTAAGTGAAAGAAGTCAGCCATAAAGGACCACATCTGTATAATTCCATGTATATGAACAGTCCAGAATATGCAAATCTATACAGACAAAGTCCATTTGTGCCTGCTTTAGAGCTGGGGTTGGGATGGTGGGAAGTTGGAGGAGATGGGGAGTGACTACTAATGTGTTCGGGGTTTCTATTAGGAGTGCTATAAACACTAGAAATGAGTAAGGGTGGAGACGAAGTGGCCGAGTGGTTAAGGCAACGGACTGCTAAAAATGAGTAAGGGACAGAAGGGTCAGGTGGGGAAAGATAGGTAGGGGGCTACGTGATCAGGCGCACCAAAAATCCCAGAAATGCTGAGGTATAAGGGAACCAGAGATAAGGCAATAAAACCAGACCACCTCGTTGGCCTTAAACATCAGAGATGAGGTATTCAAAGGAGAAATAATCATGGTGCTATCAGTGGTGACGTCAAGATTTCAGTTCCCTGGTCAGTCTTCTGTAAAAGACCGACCATAAAAAACCTCAGTGGCAATCCACTCGGGAGGGGCTCCTCCCGAGTTCTTTTTTCTTTCCTTCCTGTTCTCACCTTCACTTAATATAACTTTCACTTCATTTCACCCTTAAGTGTCCTCGAGAGTCATTCTCCGACTCTGAGACAAGGACCCTGCAGCCCTACAACAAAATAGTGATTATACCCCAAAAAATGAAATACAACAACAACAACAACACACATGGAATTGTATATTTTAAGTGGGTGAACTGTGTATATCTCAATAAAGCTGTTAACTCATTTTTTTAAAATTGTGAACTACAACCACCAGTTCCAGAATGACCAGACCTCATATTATCAGAATCTATCAGAATCCTGTCAGAATCTTTGGTGGGCAGGCCCCTGCGACGCATTCCCCCAGAACGCACTGAAGTTCAGCCTAACACCGTGCTTTACAAGACTGTGATTCGGAGCCTTGTGGTTCCAGGCTTCCTGAAATGAGTGAAATGGAAGGTCTGTAAGGCGCTCTGAGAGGTCAAAACCTGGGAGCTGGGAGGGTGGGAAAATAGAAATCCCCTTCGTGAAGTTCTTTATCAGCGGCTTCTTTCCCCCAGCCTAAATAAACTCCATAGTGTCAAAAAAAAATCTGACAGGGGCGCCTGGGTGGCTCAGTGGGTTAAGCCGCTGCCTTCGGCTCAGGTCATGATCTCAGGGTCCTGGGATCGAGTCCCACATCGGGCTCTCTGCTCGGCGGGGAGCCTGCTTCCTCCTCTCTCTCTCTCTGCCTGCCTCTCTGCCTACTTGTGGTCTCTCTCTGTCCAATAAATAAATAAAATCTTTGAAAAAAAAAAAAATCTGACATCAGAAGGGGGACGCCTGGGTGGCTAAGTAGGTTAAGCGTCTGCCTTCAGCTCAGGTCTTGATCCCTGGGTCCTAGAATTGAGTCCGGCATCTGGCTCCTTGCTCAGCGGGGAGCCTGCTTCTCCCCCTGCTTGTGCTCACTCAATCTCTTTCTGGCAAATAAATAAATAAAATCTTAAAAAGAAAAAAAAAGAAGAAGAAGAAGAAGTAAGAAAGGGGAAGAAGGTATGGGGGAAGGGAGAGGAAGACTTCCCCCCACTCCTTAGTACCTTCAGGCTCCCAGCCACTGCTGTGAGGAGCTCTTAACGGAAATGAGCTGTTTGTTTGAGTTTGTGTCTGCAACAGAAACATTTGCCAATCGCTTGTGGTTTTTCAAGAACCTGGGAGGCTCATGTGAACCATTTCTGGAGATCCACTTACATCCACCTTTGCTATCAGCAGATAAAGGGGCTGTAAGGCAGCATTTACAACACCTGAGGCCAGAGAGTAGGCACTAAGACATAAGCCTTTAATGGTCTAGGGGTTGGTTAATACAGTGACCGTCCCTTCTTGGACTTCTGGCCTTTGGGCCAGACATTTTTCTATTTACAACGCTGCCCGTAGATAAAGTATAAATGTGTCAAGCTTTCCCCAGCTTATTGCTAAAGCAAAAGATTTTCTGGGGAGTGTTCAGGAACTATTAGCTGAAATGGTATTGTGAGTTGTCCGTGTACTTCTTTATCTATGTTGTTAATATCCCATAAGACTTTCTGCTTCTGAGATTTTCAGACCTGGGTATTCATAAGAAGCACCTAGGAGGTTTCTGACTCACAGCTGAAGCCTACCCCAGGAATCTGCTTTTTAACAGTAAATGATTCAGATGCAAGGGAGACCCATAGACCACACTTGGGAAAACAGTGGTCTGAATTCTGCCTTTTGCCTTTTCCCCTCCTGATGCTTCCTCTTCCTCCCCTGAAACTTAGGACTCAAAACAGAAACCCTGCAAACCCAGTGCTCCAAAGATGAAAGGCTACGGCTCTCACGATGTTGGAACAAATCAAGCTCTTAGATTTAATCAGATGAAGGGTTCTACCTTGATTCATGTGAAATGCTTAACCTTCCACACCTTGGTGACAGGTAGGGCGGGGTGCACCTCCCAAGTACTAGACTGTAACACTCAAAAAACAAATTAATAAGAGCTTAATTAGGAGGTAATTGCCCAGTTACTTGCAGATGGAGGCAGTTCTTCCTGACTATAATTTTGGTTGTTGATGTTTTCCTCCTAGACAGGGGCCTATAATAGGTAGATTCAGCCCTGGCTTCCCCAGAGCATCCTGCTCAAAGAGTACAGAGTAGTTGTTGTTCCAAGAAACCAGTGGGGCCCAGATTGGCATTCTCTTTCTCTTTTCTTTCTTTCCTTACTTCCTGCCTTTTCTTCCTTCCTTCCTATTTTATTTTTTAAAGATTTATATATTGGGGGGAAAGGGAGAAAGAGTCCTATTTTTTTTTAAGAATTTATTTATTTATTAGAGAGAGTGAGCGAGAGAACAGCAGAGGGAGAGGGAGAAGCAGGCTCCCCGCTGAGCAAGAAGCCAGATGTGGGGCTCAATCCCAGGACCCTGGGATTATGACCTGAGTGGAAGGCAGATGCTTAACCATCTGAGCCACCTGGCATACCCTTTCTTTGGTCTCTGTGCCAGACCCTACAGGAAACATGGTAATAACCAGATGGGGGCAACTGGGACCCAGTCCATCTATTTTCCTAAGTCACCAGCAACTCCTCCAGGAGAAATGAGGAACTGACCCAGGGGTAGAAGGAATAAGTGTTCCTCCACCCAAGCAGTGAGCAGGCTCATGGAGCCCACGCAGTCCTATTCTGTTCTCGGCTGCCGGGCACTCCCATGGAGACCTCACCTCCCTTCACAGGTGGTGCTTTGTGGAGGTCACCCAGGTCCACTCTTCACTCCAATGCTACAGAACTGCATTCTTCTCAGGATTGCCAGGGTTTCTTCCAATCCTGAAAATCTTGGATTCTATCATCTTAAGGAATCCCAAACTGACCATTCAGCAACAAGCTCTCTTATCTTTTTACCTCCAAGCTTGATCAGGGAGACAAGTCTGACTTCACAACCTTTGACTCCATAATCCAAATGCCCTTATCTCGGGCCTGTGGCCGTCCTCAGCCTGCTAGGAAGATTATGGGGCTAGCTCTGTGCCAGGAGCAGTGTTCAGTGCTCCGCGAGTATTCTCATTCCATCCTCCCAACAATCCTTGGAGGCAAGTAATTGTTCTCTCCCATTTTACAGGTGAGAACATCAAGGCTCAGAGAGGTCAATCACATGTCCCAGGTAATGTAGCTCTTAATGGTAGAGCCGGAACATCTTCCCAGGCCCCTCTGCAGCCTGAACTTAACCTCTTAACTGTCAGCCTGCCACCAAAATACCCCACCCAGTTCCCAAGGAGTCACTAGACTGCAGCAGATGGGAGCAACTTAAAGAATTCAACCCAAGAAAAGAAATGTCCCCTCCCGGTTCTGCCCAACCAAACTGCTGCAAATTGCCTCATGACTGACTGGAAAGCCTACTAGGTTCACAAGTGAGTTCCAGACTTGTTCAAGGGGCTGGTAAATCAAGTGATGGGGACAGAAGGAGGAATGTAGTTCAGGGTCATAAAGAGGATGAGAAGGGGAAAAATGCGAAAATCTCTAAGGAATTGTGACATCTCGAGCAAGCCAGCCATAAAAGGGAAGGCAGGACATCTGCCTGGCAAAAACAGTCTCTGGAGCCCTAATCATGGCCCTGCCACCTGTTCCCTAGGAATCACTGGGCTGCTGGAACTCAGAGAACATCCTGTCCTGCTTGCCCCTGGAAAGACGGGGAACAGAGCTAAAGTTTACCAAGAGCTGCTGAAGGGAGTGCGGAGTCAGGTCCCTGCTGGGCTCAGAGACTTCTGCAGAACTGTCTCTAGAACCTGCCTCCACCCCAGCTGCACTGCCTGCTACCTGTCCTTATGGTGGAACTCAGGGTCCCTATGACAACACTCCCTCTGCCCTCCCCCATCCCCCAGCTCACCTCTATCCCCTGGCCTCATGGCAGGGCAACTTCCCAGGTATCCAGACCAGACATGCAGGGCTTTGCACTCCCTCTGCAAGCACGGTGGTTAAGAGGGCAAGCTTCAGAATCAACAGACCTGCACACTCGATATTTAGTCAAGCCATTAACCTCACAGGGCCTCAGTTTCCTCATCTGAAAATGGGGTGAGTAGTGATACCTATCTCACAGGATGTTTTCCAGGAATTCATGAGAAAATATTTGTAAGGAACACATAGATCCTCATCCGCAGAAAGAGGTGGCTTCTAATGCTATTTGGACTTCTGCCTCTAAGGGTTATTCCCCCAAGCACCATGTCAACACCCTGGTTTCACTAATGCCCTGTCAAGTCAAAGAATCTTACAGCTGTTAGAGACTAGAAGTCACCTGAGGTAAGTATTGTTTCCTTATGTAGTTTTCATACATTGCTCTCTCTGAGAATGAAATAATATCAGGAAAGTGTTTAGCACATGCCTGGGATATAGTAAGTGCTTAGGAGATGTTAGGGTTTGTGCTAGTTAATGTTCTGTGTCAACTTGACTGGATCATATGATGCCTAGACATCTGGTTAAATGTTATTTCTGGGTGTGTCTATGAGAGTGTTTCCAGAAGAGACTAGCATCTGAATGGGACGGCTGAGTAAAGTGGGTTGCCCTCCCTGGGGGTGGGGAAGCCTCCTTCAGATGATTATAATGGCTTTAATATTGGCAAACCCTGGGCCTCAGCTGCTGGGATAGGATGCTTGGGAAATAGCCAAATACCATTCAGACCCTAGTCAGGTGGAAAATGTAATCTCTGGCTGCGTTAATATGGATCCGGAATGAGACGATGCAGTGGAGTGAGGACACTAGTCTCTCCCAGGGGGCCCATGAGCCGATTCTAAAGGTGCTTCCAGAGAGGAGGTGATGCCCACTGTGCCTTTCCCCCACCTGTGCCCACCCTCCAGGGGTGCTCTCCTCTCCCAGGACAGAGAAGTTGAGAGAAGTCTGAGGCCCAGAGTCACTTCTAGTCTCCACCAGCCCATGTGACCTAGGGACCCTTCCCTGATGTTTCGCCATCAAACAAAGATCTACATTCTCACCTCCTCTCCATTTCCTTCCCAGGCTCCTCCTCTCCCTCATCCTCACTCCCTGAGGTGGAAAATAATTTTTTGGTAGACTACAGAGCTTACTGGGGGATGTAACCCCCCACCCCTCCTCCTCCTGGGCATTTAAGTGGAGTGCTTATTTCCCACTGAGGAGAGCTGCACACAGACCTGACTGCTGTAGCTCTCACACTTGTTTCCACAAGTTTCTCATCCACAGACATTCATCGCAGTTCTGTTATGTGTCAGCCATTATGCTGGCTCTTGTCAAGGACATGAAAGCATCAGACCCCATCTCTGACCTCAGCCAGGTGGGAAAGGGTGACAAACTCTAAACATGTAACAGTAAAATCTTTAAAGTGCCATTCTAGACAATGAAAGCAGGCATGGTACAAGACAGTTAGCAACTTTTGGATAATTCTAATTGGTACTAAAAGCCAGAGGGCAGAGAGCTTACTGTAGTCTAGAGGCCGGAGTAGTCAGGAAAGACTTCTTGGAGGAGGCGGCCTCTGACCAGAGTCTTGAGAGGAAGAGTGGATTTGGGGGAGCTGAAGAGGAGAGGAAATATGAGGGACAGAAGACAGTGCTGGGAAGGCAAACCTCTGCTCAAGGTTGGTCTGTGTGTGGCGCTGGTATACATGTGAGTTTTCTCTGGTTCACTGGTAGTCCAGGCTAGTCATTCTTCCCAGTTGTCTTGGCAAAGACTTGAACTTTATCATCAAGCAGGGGCTTCTCCTTCCAAACATTCAGATCTAATGACTCTGTATGAGTTAGACTTATTTGAGTTGCACGTGACAGTAACTCAACATAAAACTAACTTAAGCAGAAAGAGCTTTGTCTCTTAGAACTGGAAAATCTAGGTATGAAGGCACATTAGTTAACTAGAGTACTAAGGCATAGCTGCCTCTAAGTGATCTAATACTATCTCAGGGCTCTGTTTTCTCTCCCTTGTTCTACTGTACTCAGAATCACCTTATACGCTGGCTCTCACAGGGAGGCAGAGAAAATGGCTGCCAGTCACCTGAGATTCATATTCTCTGAACTTATCAACACCAACTACTCCCTCTTCATAGTCCCCAGCCAGCATCCCTGATGAAGGAGGTAGAAGAGTTTCACTTACAGAGTCCCAAAGTTGGCTGTCATGTGGAGGGATACCTATGCTGTGAGGTAGACCCAAACACTAAAAGGACAATATAGGGCTGGCCTGGGGAAGCAGGCAAGGCTGTGTTGCATTATTCTGGAAGACCCCATTCCCTGTTACGGACTCCCAGATAGACACATGTCCCCAGTTCTTCCCATCCCTAATAGCCAGGCTCTTTCTGTGGGGAAACAAATGGTTAATTGCTAGGAATGGTTAACATCTACCCAAAGGTTAACAAATGGTTAACAGCTACCCATCACAAGACACTGGGGTAGGGTTAGTAACTGGATAAACATCCAAAGGGCTGTAGGTATCTTAGGGGTGGGACCTAGCTCCAAAGACTGGGTTAGGCTGGTAAACCCTTACACCGTGGAAAAATCCTGAAATGGATCAGGTGGTGAGCAGAACGGAATCCTCACTGCAGGCCAGAACTCACTTAAAGGGCTTGGGTAGGGTTTTTCAGGGCAGTAGAGGTCATACTAGGAAGAGCAAGGACCCAGTAGGTGTCCTACTCAGGAAGAGCAAGATTTCAGACCAGACTCAATACTGAGCAGACACTGAAGGCATTTCCACCCTGCTCATCATCTGCTCTTGAGTTCTCAGTAGGCAGCACGCTGGGGGTCCCCAGGGCAAGGGAGCAGCAGCTATGCATCCCTCCAGAGCAGAATCACAGAGGGAAAAACAGAGTGGAGGCTTAGGGCCATGCTGGCGGAAAGACCTTTCTATGTGGATGCAAATGTTCTATAACTGCAACGTCCCCCACGGGAGCCACAGACGGCTGCTGAGCATGTACATGTGGCTAGCACAACCGAGAGACTGAATTTTTTGTTTTATTTAATTGAAATGAATTTAAATTTCAATGGCCACATGTGGCTAGTGGTTATGTATTCGATACTAAGTCTTAGAGAACATCCTTCCTCCATGCACCTCTAGGGCCTGGAAGGGAAAAAGGCAGGATAAGTTGGAATGGAACATCCCAGTCAACCATCTACGTCAGGCAAGGCAGATGGTGCAGAACTGGGAAATGAAGAAGACCCCTGGTGTCAACCTCCTTCCTAGACACAGACATCGGTTGCCTGAACTCTGGCAACTGTCCCCCACCCCCTCCCTCTGAGAGCCACTGCCTCCGAAAAGAACCTCACAAAAGGTCATCTGAGGCTACCAGGTGGCTCCAAACCCACAGTCCAGTGAGGAAGGAAATAACTTCCACACCTTGCCATAGCCCCAAAGGGAACACCCTCCCACCATTGATACGGGAGACCCTGTATCCCAATACTCTTCCCTCACTATGGAAAGTATCTCATGCTATGCCTAAGGACCCCATAAATGGGCAGATCTCTAAGGGATCTCAGTTCCACATTGTTGACTGAGTGCCTCCCAGATCATCAGAGGAAAAGCTGAACTTAAATAATTTCCTGTCCAAGAACAATCTGTCACCTAGCACAGTGGGAAACTGTCCAAGCCAGCCAGCAGTGTGACATGGCCCCACCCACAGCCTCCAGCCTAGAAAGAGATCGGCGCTATCAGGACCATCAGGGGCTACTAGGTGAAGGAGTCCTGACCAACCCAGGAGAGACCTAAACCACCCCTGCAAATGAGCACCAAGCCACGGGCCCAAGACCAAAAGACAAAAGTAAGCTTGTGGGAAAGGCAGCCGGTCAGTCATGTGGAGACTGTCTTCCCATTGAACTCCCCCTGCAGCTGCACAGAGCTACCAGAAGCCAGGCCTGGCCCTGGGTAGATTCAGCAGGGCTGTAAGAGCCCAGGCAGAGCAGGGTGGTCGGCAGGGCAGACTGTGTGCCAGGCTTCCGCCAAGCTGGTTCCTTTCTGTGCACTTTCCATGCTATTCCATGACTTGGCTTGCTCTGGCCCAGGAGAGGCTTAAATAAATTCAGGGTCTTCTCTGACTATCTATTTGAGGTGTCCTTTTTAAAAAATAAATTAAGCTCACGTGCATGTTCATTGCAATATTATTTGCAATACCCAAGCGGTGGAAGTAACTCAAATGTTCATCCTTAGAAAAATGGATAAAGAAAAAGTGGTCCATATATACAATGGAATATTATTCAACAGTAAAAAAAAAAAAGAAGAAGGAAATCATGTTACACGCTACAACATGGATGAAACTTAAAGACATTATGCTAAGTAAAATGAGACAAATTTGCATGATTCCGCCTATATGAGGTATCTAAAGTAGTAAACTCACAGAAACAGAAAGTAGCATGGTGGTTGCCAGGACTGTGCAGCAGGAAAAATGAGGCGTTGTTGTTCGATGGATAGTGTTAGTTCTATAAGATGAAAAAGTTCTAGAGATTTGCTGCACAACAATGGGAATATGGTGAACACGAGACAGTGGTTAAGATGGTACATTCTGGTCATGTGTTTTTCGCACAATTAAAAATTTTGAAATAATTAATAAATAAAGGTTTTTATCTATTGTCTTATCCTATATTGTCCTACATACCCATTAGGGAAAACACAGAAAATTGAGGTTTTTCTTGTAAGTTTTGTGAAAGTAAGTCCTGACCATAAATGAAATGTGACCTAATAGGGATTACAGAGAAAAAAAACAGATCCTTGCCCCACTCTGGGTTCCCCCACCCCCGCTCTCCTCCCCTTCCAGAGACAGCCAGTTCTAGACTTTTCTGCTTCTAGATGGTCATCAACCTAACACTACGTAGTTTGCTGTAAAACTTTTCCCTTCAACTTCAGTGGTGACTCCGGACTGAGAAACGGGAGGACTTAGCTCCTAGCCCAACCCTCACGTTCTTCCCCAATCCTCCCGGGTTTAGTCATTACAGACAGCTGTCAGTTCCTCTGTTTGGTTATCTTCGTAACTGTAAGCAATGCGCTTACAGTTTGCTTGGTTTCTTTTTTTTTTTTTTAAAGATTTTATTTATTTATTTGACAGACAGAGACCACAAGTAGGCAGAGAGGCAGGCAGAGAGAGAGAGAGGAGAGAGAGGAGGAAGCAGGCTCCCCGCTGAGCAGAGAGCCCTATGTGGGGCTCAATCTCAGGACCCTGAGATCATGACCTGAGCTGAAGGCAGAGGCTTAACCGCGGAGCCACCCAGGCACCCCTCGCCTGGTTTCTTATTGGGTCCGTGTTCAACACTCCCCTTGCTCAGCTAAATGAGCTCCTTACCTATCTTCCCACAGAGATGTCCCCCTCTACCCCCGACTTCTGCCAGCTGTATTTCTACATTTACACTGTTATGGTTGATGGCCTCTAATTCCATCTTTCTTTCTCACTATAGATTGATACTAGAAGTTAACCATAACCTATAGTGCTCACAGAATTGTGACTTTGTGGGTGTGGTTCTCTCCATGTGCCAAGGCTACACTTCCTACTGCATGGGACCACTCCAGCCAAGGGCTCAGAATATGCAGGATTCCCACACTTAAGCAAATGTTTCCTTTTGACAGATTCCTCCCAGTTAAAAAAACAATGAAATCAGGGCAGAGATTATGGAGTTTACCATCAGAGAAGAAGTGAATGGTTGCCAATATGGGAAGGTCCCCTGTGATCCACCCAAATAAAATCTTCGCACTAGCCCGCCTGCCTCCCCTGTGTAATTAGCAATTCCCTCCTTTGTGAGAAGCGAAGTCCTCACGGTGGTGTCATCTACTATGCAAATATTTCTGGGAGGGCTACCAAGTTAAGTGGCTGACACCTCAGTGAGATCTAGTTTATCAGATAGCCACTTTCCTGTGTGTCAGGAAGGGCGAGCCTGCTTTGGCCCCGATAAGGACAGCCCCAGGCAGCTGCCACGGCTGAGTACTCCCTCCCTGAAAACCCGAGTGGGTGACAGCTGAGCTCTCCCCACTTCATAGTCCCCACTCTCACCAGTGACCCAAGCTACTTTCTCAAGCCCGGGAGGCCTATGTCAGCAGTGGAGAAGCCTGAGGCACCTCCCAAGCCAGCCCACAGGACTCCACCTGCCCAGAGCCAGGGAGAGAAAGGGGGGACAGATAGAAAGATAACCAGCACAGAAGGCAGAGGCTCTGGGATGGTTCCAGAGAAAAGCTGAAGGGGCTTCTGGAAAGAAGTCAAGGGGTGCCCCTGCCTCTCTCAGAATTCTGGGGTTGGCCTAAAAGAGGAATACTCTTTCCACTCCCTGTTTTACAGTCACAGCTAGTGTGTGAATTATTTGCTTTGTATCTATCTCCACCATACAGGCAGGCTCCCTGAAGGCAGGGCCTGCCTGCCTTGTCTGCACCCCTAGTCCCCAGGACAGTGCCTGGGAGGCAGTGTGTGTCCAGTAGGCAGAAGCAGCTGCTGAAGCCACAGGAAAATGCAGGAGCACTAGGCTCTTTGGGTTGCAAATGCCTTCTCGAACTGCTCCTTCACTGTCACCCTTCACTGTCATTAGGCCTCCAGGCCGTGTTAGCTCACTACCTGTGAACTGAGCCCAGCAGAAAGGCTGGAAATGGAAAGGAGAGGATTGTCTTTATCACCAAAGCGAGGGTCTTCTGGGTTATTCTAGGGCTTGCCTGTAGGGCTCAGACTTCTTGCAGCCTGAGGCTGCCTATGTAAGAGGAAGAGTGACCCATGGCCTAGAAAAGCAGCTTTTTGATGTCTAATATTTACAGTATTAATGGGTAGCCTCAGACCTGTGGGAAATGACATCTATACGAGATTTTTCACTGCAGCTTTGAAATAGCATGACTGGAAACCGCCTGAATGTCTCATCCATTGAGAAGTGGTTAAATAAATGATGGTACCTCCATATGGTAGAATTCAGTGCAGCCGTAAAACGGGGAGGAAGCCCTTTAGTACTGACATAAAACATTTTCCAGGATAGATTGGGTGATTTTTGTTTTTGTTTTTGTTTCTCAATTTATTTATTTATTTGAGAGAGAAAGTGAATGGGTGAGTGGGGGAAGGGACAGAGGGAGAGACTATCCAAGCAGACTCCCTGCAGAGCACAGAGCCAGATGTGAGGGTTGATCCTACAACTCTGAGATCATGACCTGAGGTGAAATCAAGAGTCAGTCAAATGACTGAGCCACCCAAGTGCCCCTCCAAGATATACTGCTGAGTAAGAACACCAAGGCACAGAACAGTATGTACAGTACATATCATTCATGGAAAAAAGGAAGAATAGTAATATATGCATATATAGTTACTCATGATATTAAAATCTTTCCAGAATGAAACATAAGAATTTTATAACACTTGTTGGGGGAAAGGAGGCCAGGTGGCTTGGGGACAGTGTAGAAGGGAAACATCACTGTATACCCTTTTCTGCCTTTTGAATTTTAAATCATGTAACTGCTATTTATTTTTAAATGTAAATGCAATTAAAAATTTTCAATAAATAATAACAAATGCCTCTTGTATGCCAGGCTGTATCTTTCAAACGCATTTTCTAGTTTTAGCACAACTCTGTGAAATGCATAGCATAATCTCTATTTTCCAAATAAGAAAATTGAGAATTGGAGAAATAAAGCAAGTACCCCAGTTCCCGCGGACATACAACACTGGAGCTGGGGTTTAACCGGAAAGTCAGGCAGGCTTCTGGTCGGTCTCCTGTGCCTCCATCTCAGGGCCCAACACTTCCTGTCTGTTCTCATTCTCCTAGCTATGGGTGCTTTACCCCGGGGGGCCCATTTATAAGACCCCTAAGGAGCCAGCTCAAGGAAGGTCCTCCTTAGCCATGGCAGAGTCCTAAGCAGGGAGGTTCTAGGAGCCTGTGTGAGGCTGTGTGTGTGTGTGTGAATGTGTATGAGCATGTGTGTAAGTATTATGGGTGTGTGTGTGTGAGCATGTGTGAAGGTGTGCACATGTGTAAGCATGCAAACCATGTGAGTGTATGAGTGTGTGACTTGTAAAGTGTGGGGCTATGAACATGTGTATGAGTGATTGTACTGAAGCCCGTGGAGCCCTGACCCAGGGGAAACCAGTCACTGAAGTGGGCAGGAAGCTGAGACGACATAAAGTTGAATGGGCGCCTATGTGGGGAGTGGGAAGAGGCAGGGGGGCATGGGCTGGACACGGATGGAGATGTGGCGAGAGCCTGGGAGAGAAGGCCCCATGGCAGCCAGCTGGAGGCTACAAGGGCCTCTCCATGCGTTGGGGCTGAAAGACTGCCACGGCATCCCTCAAGCCAGGGACCCAGGAAGCAACATCCCTAGCCCAGCATTCCTTTTCCCTGGCCCCACCAAACAGGGTGAGACCCAGTAAGGGAAAGCAGTAAGTGGGCCGGACAGAAGGGTCCACATCGGGGCTGGCAGGTTGCCTCCCTCTGCCCTCCATGCCCCGTAAACTCACTAAACTCACTCTGCACCCAAAGCTAGAGCTGCGGAGACAGACTGGCCCCCTACCTCCACCCTAATCGGACTGCCAGGAGGGCCTGAGGCCCAGTGCGGGGAGGGGAAGGGAGCGGATTTGGGAAGGGTAGAAGGATTGGAGGGGAAAGGGGTCTATTTTGAGAACAATCTTGGTGTGGCTGTGTGCAAACTGCTGGGCTCAGAGGGCAGAGCGTCTGCTCTGCCAGCCGTTTTCTCTCTGTCCCACCAGAGCACCTGGCATCCTCCATGCCTCGCCTGGGCCACATGGGCCACCAACGCCGGGTCCAGATGTGAATGTGGCCACTCAGCCTGTCCACTCTGTCCTGACCATTGCTGCCACTGTGTGCATTGTGTACACTGTGTGAGCAAGCAAAAGGGGGTCCTGACAAGAGATCTTCTTGCCCTTGGGGCTGAGGGAAATATCACCTCCTTTTAATTCTCTTTAAAAAAGCCTGGGTCACCAGGGAACTGAGTGGGGGAAGGGCACTGCTATGGGTTGAATTATGATTCCCCAAAAGACGTTGAAGTCCTAACCCCCAGTACCGGTGAATGGGACTTTATTTGGAAATAAGATCTTTGCAGATGATCAAATTAAAACGAGTCAGG